>NC_041388.1:250857410-250991565 GCF_002162155.2 Triticum dicoccoides
GGTCATCACGGTTCCATGTGAAGAAAGGGATGCGGTGTGCTCCCTTGAGCGCGCCTTCCAAGCCACGGCAATCGACAACCCTGATAGCAGAAGTGAAGGCCCTCCGGAGACCGTCCCCAAGAAGAAGCTGTCGTGCTGCGCCGGGCCCCAAGAAGATGGCGTCGCATCAGGAGCCTCGTCAGGATCAGCGCCGCTCCAGGGGCGCCTCCCTCCACCGCATAGGAAAGCACGCCCGACACCCTCCTCAGACAGGGCTCGGGGGCTCTCTTTTGGAGGGCCTCAGACCATGCCAATCTCATGAGGGAGGCGCTTGGGCACCACTTGGAAGCATGCTTCACGACATGTTTTCCTCAGGAAGGTATGGGGCAGGGAGTGCCCACCACCCAGGAGTTCATCACCAAAACCACCCAAGAGTTACAGGACGCAAGAGCTATGCGTGGCGACAGCCGCTCACAGAGTGTGGGTTGCCATCCAGGCGAGGGTGCTGAGTTGCGCGCTTGCGTCGACATCCCAGGGCTCAACAGGGCCGCATCTCAGGAACGCTTCTGGCCATCACGCGCGGGCCGCTGTGAAGGTCCACCACACAGCTACGTTCACATGCCCTTCGGCTTGCCGAGCATGGCGTCGGCCCATCACGCAACACGCGGCAAGTCCTGGAGGCTCAGGAGGTCAGGTTCCACACCGTTCCGGAGGAGATGGCGACGGTCTTCAGGGAACCTTCCGAGTTCCCAGAGCCTCCCGAGGCTCAGGGTCCCGGCGGCTCATGAGGAGCCGTTCCTTCAACGCATGGCTTTAGCTGCACCAACTCTACTTTGTCAACATAACCAGGTGACATCTTCCAAGTTCATTTAAGGTGGGAGCGCCCCTCGGGCTGCATTATTGCCAAGCCACGTGGGTCCGTCCCTGTGGCATGTATCCCTCCTACTTATGTCTCTAGCTTACCTTGTTGGGGGCGCCCCTCGGGCTGCATCATCCCCACGCCGCTCGGGCCAGACCCAGTGGCATGTATCTTCCTGCATTTATCCCAGTCGATCTACTCTTCATGCCTAACTTGCCGACCGCTATCACCTGCTCAATCATCGCCTCCCTCGGGGCCCCTACACATGCACGGCGCTGGTGCATGGGTCCGTCCCTGCCACGACCGACAAATCCAAGTGGTCGAGCTCTAGCTCGCGGCATGCGCCGTGCACGTCACCTCACCAGGCCCTCGGTGCCTTCACTTCATCCGGACCAACCAGCGGCAGGCAGGCGGCAGTAACAATCTTCTTGTGCCTATCCACAGGAACCCTACAGGAAGGACAGCAGGCGGCACCGCGAGCCTCCTTTCCTCTCGTGTGATTTGCTTGCGCGTTAAAAGGGGGGCTCCTGAGCATTGCGACTCAGGATCTCTTACTGGCTCTCCAGCCCTCACCCCCTGGCCTTGACCACGGCATCGCGACCTGGCATACCAGTGGCGGCTGAGCTCGCTCGGGAGCCGGGACCTGAGGACGTAGAGCACTAAGAAGAGATCGGGAGAAGGAAAACTCATATGGGCGGGCCTAGCTATGTCGCGTAAGTTGGCGCGTAGCCCTAGCGCAACATCAGGAATTACTGCGAAGTCATCAAGATAAGTCTCGCCCTCGGATCGGCTAAATATTTGGGCCTAATAGTCGCTCGCACCATGCCGCAACCCCATTGCGGCCAAGTCATCTTACATTCCTTCCTTACCATGGCCGCTTGGGCGCTAAGGGGACCTCCTGAGCATCGCGCCTCAGGGGTTCTTACTGGACCTCGGGCCGTGCACCTCCTGGCCTTAACCACGGCATCGCGACCTGGCATACCAGCGACGGCTGTAGCCGCCTTGGGACCGGGACCCGTCAGCGTAGAGCAACAAGCTATCGCGAGGAAATAAAGGGGAGACCTAGCCTTAACGGGACGCGCGTTCATCAAATCTTCATAACAATGAAAATAAGAACAAAGGCATTGCAGATCCTTACATGCCCCCATGGGGTGATTCATGATTCTTTGCAGGAAAGAATTTCTGATGCCAAGGGGGATCCTATCTACATCCTCCCAAGGCGGACTCCATCATCAACAGTGGGCCATGAGAGTCCGGCGCCAACCCCATCCAGATCAACGGCGGCAGCGGCTGGACGCCGCAGCCATGATCCGAGCACGGCGAGAGCTCGGGGGGACGTAGCTGTCGTCGCTCGTCTCCGGAGTCTCGTAGAGCTCGGGAGAGCTTCTTGACTCCCGAGGGCTACTGCTGCTGGAGTAGTCACAAGTGGAGCGTGCATCAGGCTCGCGCTCCTCTACAGAGCAGCACTCCACATGGCGGCCCTCGGCGTCGAAGACCTTGAAGACAAGCGTGGAGGCACCGTCGTACTCGAAGTGGACCGCGAGGGCGCCCCTCGCACGACAGATCCGTACAATCTTGCCCCAGCCACGAGTCATGAAGATCTTGCCAATGGGGACCGCCTCGATCTTTGCTCTGGTCGCCGAAGCGCCGCAATCGGCATGCTGTAGCTAGAGCTCGAGAGGCCCCCTCGGCGGCATCACGTCGGAGAAGAACCGTGGGAAGCGGATCCAGGAGTTCGGAGGCATCGGCGCCCACAGCACCAACTCGCGCGAGGAGTCCGGGGCATGGACGGCACGCGTCGCCGTGGCACGGCGACCCCGGACACGGCATGGGTGGCGCTGCTCGTCACTTCATCCTCCCGAGCCCACGGCCTGGGCATACAGGGGTAGCGGGTACCCCGGTGGAGGCCGCTCGCACAAAGGCCTCGCCACCACCTGCATCGCCGCTTCATCACGATGATGGACCGACCTCTTCTTCAGCGGGAGTAGCTCCGGGACATCCCGGGGGGCTTTCCCTTTCTCCTCGGCGGAGAACCTTCTGATGGGCGCCATTCGCGGTGGAGCAAGGAGGAAGAAGCAAGCAAGGAAGAGACGGGCAACGGCGGCTCCGCCCATCCTCCCCATTTATAGCAAGAGAAGGCCAACCGGCGTCTCCCACGACCACAGGTAATCATGGTTTCCCTTGCATGTCGCAGGGACTCGTCAAGTCGTGCAGTCGCCGAGGCAGCATGGGGAATCGGAGACGCCCACGTCCAATCAACCGCCACGCGTCAACCGAGGCCGCATGCTTTTGGGGCCCATGATGCTTCGAGCTTGACCCTTGGCTTCGCCGCGAAGCCAAGCCCGCGCGCACCTTGGGCCGGGGGGCTATTGTCGGTGTTCTGGGAATGGGGGTCCCCAGACTTGCCTGCCTGCGGCCCGCAGCGTGGCTGAGCCAGCAGGCCATACGACCCATCTTCACCAGCAAAGCATCCAAGACCCTTGCGAGGCGGACAACGCAAGACCTCCTCTGGAGTGGCCTAACTAGGCAGGCTCACGAGGAGCGGAGATATCAAGGCGAGGCGAACCTCACGAGGCTCTTGTGACGTGAGCCATGACGATCGACACCAGGCAGGCGCCAGGCGGGCGCCAGCGCGAGCAGCGTCCTTGTTTCCTCTTTGGTGCAAAGGATGCAGGTGCAGCCGCGGAGTACAGAGGCCTCAGGCAAAGGTTGCCATTTCGGTGCAACAAGACCAAGACCTCGGACTGCAAGACGGAGGTCATCATGGAGCCCAAGACGGCATCACCACCAGAGCTTTGTGCAGGCGAAGACCACTTTTGCCAGGATAGCTCGTACTAGCTGTCCCCCTTCAAATTAGCCCGCCATTGTTGGCTCCCTTCCCGCTTGATATTTGGGAAGAGGACCAGGGCCTCTATAAATAGGACTAGCCACACAGTGGATAGACGGATCTGAGAGGATCGGATCTGAGCAAAGGAGAGACACACCACAAGTCCGAAAGCACAAGAACACCTCAACCTCAGGAGGATGTTCTTCCCTTGTATTGTTCATCATCAGCCCAAGAGGCAATCCACCACCACCACACTAGAGTATGGTATTACACCACAACGGTGGCCCGAACCAATATAAACCCGGTATCTTTCTGTGTTGTGAGTTCGTCGAGTTCGTCCGCGAGATCTAGTGAGCTTGAGCGATGATCGGCAGGAGGGAAAGACTTCGCGCGCACCCCAGTGTTCGAACCTTAAGGGTTTGCCGGAACCCCACAATCCGACACAGTCACAGAGCCCCTATAGTCAAAGAGCTCATTTCCTAGTGAGCTTGCGCGACTAACTAGTCGTGCGTGTCTTGTCGAGCCTGCGCGGTGGACAGCCCGCACACGTCCCGTCGAGCCTGCGTGGTGGACCGATAGCACGCATCCCGTCAAACCTACACGATGGACTGCTCGCACATGTCCCATCAAGCCTGCGCGGCGGACTTCTCGCACTCATCCTGTCTAATCAAATAGCTGCACTCACGCCACCAACTACGCTTTAATTTTGGCACAAAATATAAGGTGGACCAATAAACCAAAACCAAGGTAGTACTTTGATACGTCTCCAACGTATCTATAATTTTTTATTGTTCCATGCTATTATATTATCTGTTTTGGATGTTTTATATGCATTAATATGATGTTTTATATTATTTTTGTAACTAACCTATTAACCTAGAGCCCAGTGCTAGTTCCTGTTTTCCCTTGTTTTAGAGTTTCGCAGAAAAGGAATACCAAATGGAGTCCAAACGGAATGAAACTTTCGCGATGATTTTTCTTGGAGCATAAGGCATCCAGAGGGCTTGGAGTGCACGCCAGGAAAGCCACGAGGAGGCCACAAGGTCGGGAGGCGCGCCCACCCTTGTGGGCCCCTCTTGACTCCACCGACCTATTTCTTCTGCCTATATATTCTCAAATACCCCAAAACCTTCCAGGGGAGCCACAAAACCACTTTTCTACTGCCGCAACCTTCTATACTCGTGAGATCCCATCTAGGGGCCTTTTCTGGCATCCTGCCGGAGGGGCGTTCGATCACGGAGGGCTTCTACATCAACACCATTGCCTCTTCGATGAAGCATGAGTAGTTTACCACAGACCTACGGGTCCATAGCTAGTAGCTAGATGGATTCTTCCCTCTCTTTGATTCTCAATACCATGTTCTCCTCGATGTTCTTGGGATCTATTCGATGTAATACCTTTTTGTGGTGTGTTTGCCGAGATCCAATGAATTGTGGATTTATGATCAGCTTATCTATGAATATTATTTGAATCTCCTCTAAATTCTTATATGCATGATTTGATATCTTTGCAAGTCTCTTCGAACTATCGGTTTGGTTTGTGTCGGCACTCTGGGAACGGGGGTCCCCAGACTTGCCTGCCCGCGGCCTGCGGCATGGCTCAAAAGGGGGCCCAGCACGGCCCATCTTCATCAACACAGACCCAAGACCCTCGCGAGGGGCCAAGCCTCGCGGGGCGGACGACACGGAGTTTCCTCAGGCACGACCTCATCAGGCTGGCTCGTGAGGAGGCAGAGAGATCAAGGCGGGGTACCTCACGAGGTGCCCGTGACGCAAGCCATGATGACCAAAGGCGCCAGGCGGGCGCCAGCCGCGTAGTGTCCTCCTTTCCTCTTTGGTGCAAAGGGAGCAAGCGCAGGCGAGAGCATCAAGCAAAGGCACCTGTTTCGGTGCAACGAGACCAAGACCAGTCCAACGGCAGGGAGGAAGTCATTGTGGAGCCCAAGCCAGCGTCACCACCAGAGCCTTTGGCAGGCGAGGACCAACTTTAGTCAGGATAAGTGTACCAGATGTTCCCCTTCAAAATGGCCAATTGTTGGCGCCCTTCCCGCTCAATATTTGGGAAGAGGCCCAGGGCCTTTTCCTATAAATAGGACTAGCCACCCCCGGGGTAGAGGGGCAATGAAGAAGGGAGAATCTAGAAGCCAAGAGAGAAACTAGCTAGGATCGGATCGAGTAGCATCACACACACACACACACACACACACAGAGAGAGAGAGAGAGAGAGAGAGAGAGAGAGAGAGAGAGAGAAGGGCGACTGAACTCCTCCTAGCAGTTCATCCCCCCAGCCAAGAACAGACCCTCGCGAGGCTGTTCTTCCTTGTATTGCTCATCATAATCAGCCCAAGAGGCAATCCACCTCACCACACACTGGAGTAGGGTATTACACCACAACGGTGGCCCGAACCAGTATAAACCCTGTGTCTCTTGTGCTGTTCTTTCCATAGCTTAGATCTTAGCGAGGCAGAGGGGTGTAGGTAGGTAGAAGGCGAAATCTCCGTGCGCACCCCAGTGTTTGAACCTCAAGGGTCTGCCGGAACCCGAAATCTGACAGTTTGGCCAACTAGATTGGTGTTTCTTGCAATGGAGAACTGCTTAGCTTTGGGTTCAATCTTGCGGTGCTCGATCCTAGTGACAGAAGGGGAACCGACACGTATTGTATTGTTTCCATCGAGGATAACAAGATGGGGTTTCATCACATTTCTTGAGTTTATCCCGCTACATCATGTCATCTTACTTAATGTGTTACTCTGTTCTTCATGAACTTAATACTCTAGATGCAGGCAGGAGTCGGTCGATGTGTGTAGCAATAGTAATAGATGCAGGAATGAGTCAGTCTAGTTGATACGGATGTGATGCCTATATTCATGATCATTGCCTTAGATATTGTCATAACTATGCGCTTTTCTATCAGTTGCTCGACAGTAATTTGTTTACCCACCGTAATATTTTCTATCTTGGGAGAAGCCTCTAATGAAATCTATGGCCCCCGGGTCTATTTTCCATCATATAAGTTTCTGATCTACAATTTTAGTTTCGTATTTACTTTCTTTGCAATCGTTTACTTTCCGATCTATAAACCGAAAATATCAAAAATATTACTTTACCATTTATCCATCTATATCAGATCTCACTTTGCAAACAACCGTGAAGGGATTGGCAACCCCTTTGTCGCGTTGGGTGCAAGTTGGTGTTTGTTTATGCAGGTATTCAGTGGCTTGTGTGTTGTCTCGTACTGGATTGATACCTTGGTTCTCAAAAGCTGAGGGAAATAGTTACTCTACTTTGCTCCTCACCCTTTCCTCTTCAAGGAAAAACCAACATAAGCTAAAGAGGTAGCAGGAAGAATTTCTGGCGCCGTTGCCGGGGAGATCTATGCCAAGTCAAGACATACCAAGTACCCATCACAAACTCTCATCCCTCGCATTACATTATTTGCCATTCGCCTCTCATTTTCCTCTCTCCCACTTCTAAAACGATTTTCAAACAGTTTTGCCTTTTCTTTGCCCCTTTTCCATTCGTCTTCTTCGCTTTCTTGTTTGCTCGTTTGCCAGTTGCCACCATGTCTGAAACTGGGAGGTTATCAACAAAAAAGTAGTAGTAACGATGAGGGAAACTTTGATGCTTTTACTAATCCTCATGAAGAATCTACTATTCTACACACAAAAAAACTTCGCATAGGTAGCGACAATATTATTGGAAAAAGGGTTATTCAAGATTTCTTTACTTGTGTCGTGCACTTCCCACTATGGGTGGGTCTATTCTCCATAAAACTAGTATTCTTGCGGATGCTATATCCTTGCTCATAGTTGAACTTGAAAGACAATTTGTTCATATGCATCCTTCCATTCAAAAAAATTCAAGAGTTTTCTAATATTGAGCATTCTTCTGTTAAGCACATCGCCACTATTTTCCTAGCACATGAGTTTAGATTTGCTATGAAAGAAGCTAGTGAAATTTTTGCACATTATAAAGTAGATGGTGGTTGTCCTCCCATAGAGGGAATTATCTTTAATCAAGAGGACATAATACGTTTACAATCTTTAGATCATGTTGCTTATAACGAAAATTTAAGAAAGAGGGTTCCTACCGATGTTTTAGTTAATAAGATTTCTGAGCTTAATGATGATTTTGCTATACAAAACAACAGATTGGGTTTCTCTCTTGGACACAAGCTCATGAATTTTTGCCAAAAGAATGCTTATAATGATGAGTTGGTCATACAATATGAAGGGCCGAAGGAGGAACTAATTCCTCCCGAGATCGATCTTGAGGATTCTTATCCCATTCTTTTGATTACTTTTGCTTACCTCAAAGAAAACTTGCAGCTGAACGAAGGGAGTATGAGATGATTTTTCAAGATTTGCCTTATCATTATTACGATTATACTTAGATCTATTCGTGTTTTATGCCTAGCTAAGGGCGTTAAACAATAGCGCTGGTTGGGAGGCAACCCAATTTTATTTTTGTTTTTGCTTTTTCGGTCATGTTTTGGATTAAATAATTTATCTAGCCTCTGGTTATATGTGGTTTTATGTTTTAATTAGTGTTTGTGCTAAGTAAGACCTTTGGGATAGCTTACGGTGATAGTTGATTTGATCTTGCTAAAAAACAGAAACTTTTGTGCCTAGGAGATTAATTTTCATTTTGTAGGAGAAGCACAATAAAATATTGATTCTTTTTGCAGAAGATTAAAAAAATTGTTAGGTCATCCTAAGTTTTCAGGATTTTTGGAGTTACAGAAGTATTCGAAATCTCCAGATTACTACAGACTGTTCTGTTTTTGAAAGATTCAGTTTTTCGCGTGTTGTTTGATTATTTTGATTCATCTATGGCTAGTATTGGGGGGTATGAACCATGGAAAAGTTGGAATACAGTAGATATTACACCAATATAAATAAAGACAGTACCAAAAGTGGTGATTTATTTTCTTATACTGACGGAGCTTATGAGATTTTCTGTTGAGTTTTGTGTTGTGAAGTTTTCAAGTTTTGGGTAAGGATTTGATGGGGAATAAGGAGTGGCAAGAGCCTAAGCTTGGGGGTGCCTCGGAAGGCATCCCCTCTTTCATCTTTGTCTATCGGTGACTTTAGTTGAGGCTATATATTTATTCACCACATGATATGTGTATTGCTTGGAGTGTCTTGTATGATTTGAGTCTTTGCTTTTTAGTTTGCCACAACCATCCTTGTTGTACACACCTTTTGAGAGAGACATGCATGAATTGTGATTTATTAGAATAGTCTATGTGCTTCACTTATATCTTTTGAGCTAGGCAAATTTGCTCTAGTGCTTCACTTATATCTTTTTAGAGCACAACGATAGTTTTATTCTATAGAAATTAATGAACTCTCACACTTCACTTATATTATTTTGAGAGTCTTTAAAACATCATGGTAATTTGCTTCGGTTATAAATTTAGTCCTAATATGATAGGCATCCAAGAGGGATATTGTCGGGGATATACGCCGCGGTATGACCCGGCCGGACTTGGCGAATCACTAATGACCCGCCTGGATCTCTCCACTCAGTGATGACTTGGCCGAGCCAGGTGACTCATTGGTGAACCGGCAGGCGGGTGAGAGGATTGATAAGACCCGGAGGCCCAGAAGGCAGTTCATGAAAGGCCGGCTCGTGTTATGGTGGGCCAGCTTAAGATGAAGGGGATAAGGAATATTCCCTTACAAAGGAAGCAAGACTAGGTGAAAGTGCTAGTTATCGACTAGAGGGGGGTGTGAATAGGTGATTTTTATGAAAGTCTTCAAAACACGGGGGCTTCGAAGACAAATAGTAGAAATAAACCTATTGATATGCAGCGAAAGGTAGACTACACTAGACAAGCCATAGTCAAGTAAGCAATGAAGTGAAAGCACGAAGACTATCAGCAGCTAGGTAGTATGGATCAAGATGGAAGAAAGTATGAAAGCAATCAACAACAGTCTTCACACAGTGAAGTCAATCATATCATGCAAGTAGGCAATGACTTCACGAAGACAAACTGTAAGTAAAGAGAGAGGTAAGGATAGAACCAGTTGCTTGGTGAGGGCAGGTATTTGTTGGACCAGTTCCAGTTGCGGTGACAACTGTACGTCTGGCTAGGGAGGCTGAGATACAACTCAGAAGACAACATCTTCACCTTATTCCCCTTGAGCTAAGGACACATAGTCCTCGCCCAATCACTCTGCTAAGTCTTCAAGGTAGACTTCCAAACCTTCACAAACTTCGTTCACCGACGATCCACAATGACTCTTGGATGCTCAGAACGCGATGCCTAACCGGCTGGAGGATTCACAACCCTCAAGTGTAATAAGTCTTCAGATCACGCAGACAGAAGGACTTCAGTAATGCCTAACACTCTTTGGCTCTGGGTGTTTAAGGCTTTGTCCTCACAAGGATTTCTCTCTCAAAGGCTTCGAGGTGGGTTGCTCTCAAACGACAAAAGTCATGCACTAACTCTGAGCAGCCACCAATTTATGGTGTAGGGGGTGGGCTATTTATAGCCACTAGGCAACCCGGCCTGATTTGTCCGAAATGACCTTGGGTCACTAAGGAACTGACACGTGTTCCAACGGTCAGATTTCAAACACACGCGACAGCGTAACTTGGGCTACAAGTAAAGCTGACTCATCCAACTCTGGATAAGATTTGCTCTCATTGTCTTTGCTCGAAGACTTAGGATTTGGTTGAGCATCACTTCAGTCACTCTGACTTTGTTCACTTGGACCCCACTTAACAGTACGGTGGTTCCTATGACTCAATAAATAAGAAAATGAAACTATGAAACAACTGTCTTTGCAATCTATAGTCTTCATACGATGTCTTCTCATGTTATAGTCTTCAATGTGAAACTCTTCATAGACCACCATTGTCTTCAATGTCTTCACACATTTTTAGGGGTCATCTCCGGTAGGTAAACCGAATCAATGAGGGACTACTACCTGTGTTATCCTGCAATTCTCACAAACATGTTAGTCCCTCAACCAGATTTGTCGTCAATACTCCAAAACCAACTAGGGGTGGCACTAGATGCACTTACAATCTCCCCCTTTTTGGTGATTGATGACAAACTGGTTGAAGTTTTCAACGGGGATAAAAGTATGTGAAATTGTAAAGGATTAAGGTATTGTCTTCATAAGTAGCAAAAGGCTCCCCCTGAAGACGTGCATACATAAGTATTTTGCGTTTGAATGCAAATGCACATGGCAGGTTGTACTCTCGGAGATCCTCTTCAACTTATGAAGACAATTCATCATGCCTGAGAAAATATAACAAAGATAATGACATGCATAATGATAAATGGACGTCTGCAAAATGACTTCGTGCGGAATTTAACGTCGCACATGCGGAATTTATCATCGCATCACATAGTTGACAGAAAAGGTAGCAAACGACCATCAAGTTGAAGTGTTACAACTCAAAAGAACCAAATGTATCGAAAGCGAGAGTTGTAAGCACTTGGCAAAAGTATAGCAACCACCCTTATGGACCCGCTTGAAGACTATGAACCCATATGCTTTCTCCCCCTTTTGTCAGTGAGGACCAAAAAGGTTGGAAGAAATAGAGCTTTCTACTCATTCCCATGAGGAGTAGGCAAAGCAGCAGGGTCGTCGTTGAGGTCTGGTGGTGCAGAAGAACTTGGTGCAGTGTCGATTTGAGGCGAAGTTGAGGTTGGGGAAGTAGCATCATCTTCGTCATCAATAACTCTGGCATTGACAGTTGTAGCTGAGGATGAGTAGTCAGAGTCTTCAAGTGAGGGAGTCCGATGCAGGTGAGCATTCTTGGGAGGAGTGGAATCAAACTTGAATCTCTCAGCGAAGCCATCCTGTTGATGATCATCTTCAGAGCTCAGTAAAGTCAGACTCTTCCACGACCGCCGACAGGTTTCATGTGTGACAGATGCATTCTTGGCGGCAAGGTTGCGAATGCGATTGACATCCACCAAGAGACTATGCATTTGACGCTTGAGCCAGTCATGATGCTTATCCTGTTTTTGATGCAGGGCGATGAGAGGCTCTCGGTCATTAAGAACACGAGATCGCTTCCGAGGCCTTTGGGCAATTGTGCTTTCAGTGGCTTCAGTATGGTCATGAGGGGCACGTGTATTTCCAGCCAGAGGATAAACATGAGAGGCAGCAAGAACTCCTTCTACGGGTTGAGTGAAGCTTTGGTGATCGGCATTGTGAAGATATAGTGGCTCCTTGGCAGGTTCAGGGTAAATGGCTTCGACAGACATATCAACCTCTGGCAGGAAGATGAGATGATTGCGCACAGAGGGTTGATAGTTGACAGAGGAGTGAAGCTTGATGAGGCGCATTACCCATGGAGCATAAAACTTCAGACCAAAGAGATCAGAGCTAGATGCAGCCAATTGCCTGATGAAGAAGTCTTGAGCATTGAAGCTGATGCCATTGAAGATATAGAAAACCAATGTCTTCATTGCTCCTTCAAGCTTCGCTACAGGAGAATGTCCTTTGACATGCCAGAGAGTTCGCCTGATAATGTGATAAATAGTGTGGGGCGGATACTCTAGGTCTTCAACAAAGACCTCCTTTGGATATTCAGCGTCTTGTGGCAGTGGCTTCATCATGCTCAGCATATGGCTCATGTTTGGCTCTGGCTTCTGGAAGATGCTCTCCAAAGCATTATGGTGCAGCTGACAACCTGGTTCATAGTGTTCACCGGGAGTGGGCAGGGCAGTAAGCTCAATGATATCTTGGGCTTTGGCTTCATGGTGTACATCGCCTGTCATCCACTCAAGGACCCAAGTCTTTGGATCCCTGTAGTAGCCGCGAATGTGGAGAGTTGCATAGAATTGCAGCAGAAGCTCTTCATTCCAATGCTCTTTATCGATCACAAAATGTAGAAGGGCAGCATCTCTGAAGCAGTCAAGGGCTTCTTCTAGGCAGGGCATGCCAGCCATGGCTTCACAGTCTAGACGCATATGAGGAAAAATGCGCCCCTGATTGTATAGTATGCAGGAATAGTAACTACGCTGTTGATAACTCCAGAACCTATCAGATGATATTCTTGGCTTGGAATATGGGTTCTTGGTGCTATCAAAGAAGGTGTTGTGTGCTTTGAAGCCATTCACATTAAACGATCCTGGTGAAGTTGCAGTACTTGGAAACCTTGGCAGCCTTGGCTTTGGCTTCTAGACCTGAGGCCAGCGCTCCACATGATAGTCAAACTGTGGTTCGGGAGCAGGCGGAGGAACCAGAATGGGCCAGCGGATGGTGGTAAGTTGAACTTGATAGAATGCTTGCTCAATGGTGTGAGGCCTTGGATGTGGTACAGGAGCAGAGGCATTGACATGGGCTTCGAGCTACACAATGGCTTCACGTGCAATATTGGCTTCAGGAGTCACATTCACTTCTGGCGCCACATTAACTTCACACGCCACATTTGCTTCAGTCATGACAACGTCATTGGCTTCAGTGTTGTTGTTTGTGGCCGCTTCATTATTTTCAACCTGCACTTGAGTAGCTAGAGGGTCTGGCACAGACTCGTTCTCCTCGAGAGCAGTTTCTTGGTTGGTAGGGGGTGTGGCAACTTGCTCTTCTGCTTGACGGGGTTCTAGTGGTTCTTGTTGATCATCGGCTGATGCAGCCGGAATGTCTTCAACAGCTTTTGCTTCGGACTCAGAGACATTCATAGTTGGAGTGGCGTCAAGGAACACTTGTCGTGCCCCTGAGTTATGTTGCTCTTCTCCTTATGGAACGCTCAACAAAGTGACTTGTGGCCTTGGTCCTTTGCAAAGCCTGCGGAGTGCGAGCGACGCCTTTGGAGAGGGAGTCGGCTGGACCACAAAATCATCATCTTCAAGCACCGGAGTGGTGGCTTGAGGTGGGGGAGTACTTGGAGAGTCTTGAGGGTGATCAGCCCATGAATCATCCTGAGCAATTGGCGTCAGAGGACGACCAATGCTGATGAGTTCGCTGTTCGTGAGAACAGGCGATGATACCATTAGGTGCTCAATATGAGGAAGGACTTCATCATCTTATACATTGTCGTGATAACCAATGTCTTCAGCTTCAGGAGCTGGAATGTCTTCAGCTTCAGGAGCCTTTGTGGAAGTAGGCTCATGAACTATTAACTGATGCTCTCGGTGTTCGGACGCAGGATGAGCAACTGAGATTGGCTCGATGACAAGGGGCTCTGTGGGAGCAGCCCGATCTTTCTTCTTTGTCTTCCTCTTCTTGGTCGGTGGAGCATCGTCAGTGGTGTTCTTGGTCTTGCGCTTTCGGGCTTCGGCTTCAGCTGCCCTTATTTTCTTGAGTTCTGAAGAAGCTGTGGGGACCTTAGGCTTCGAGCCTGTCATACTAGCAGGGAAGACAATGCGAGGTTCTTCCTGCCTTGATGCTTCAGCTTGGGCCACAACAGGCTTCTTCTTCTTCTTGGCAGCCATTCTGGGGTGGATGCTAGGGTGCCCCAGTGCCTTACGCTTCTCAGCCTCATTGTGTGCTTGCACGCTTTTCTTCAAAAAATACTTCATTCTCTCTCTTGAACCTTTAGCTTCCTGGCATTTCTGGTGAAACTGCTCCTTGAGCTCATGCAGCGTCTGCTTGAAGCTTTGAACATCAGCCACACTGAGGTTTGCCATGTTCCTCTTGAACTGAGCTTTCTCATAATCAATCTTGTTCTTCAGTTCAACAATCTTCTAAGCCAGAGCCAGCTCAGTAGCAATGGCACTATGGAAAGAGACACTGATGCCAATTGGAAGCTCAAGGTCATCGAGGTTGATGCTGGGGTTTTCAAACCATTCATCAATGAAGTTGTTCAAGATATCCACATCAAACAGGGGTAGATCATTCAAGATCTCTGCCTTTTCCTTGCTATTTATCAATAGCTCAAGAGCATCATCACCAAGATCATCGTCACTTGACGGATCAATGGCTTCATCTTTGTTCCTCAGAACGACAGCTGGGGTTAGTGCTTGACCAGAAATCTGGATGGGCTTCTTCTTCTTCTCAGTCTTGGAGATGCGAGTGACATCTTCAGACTGCACACTGGCTTCAGGAGGTGCAGTGGCCAAAGGCTTCGCACGCGAAGCTTTTGGTGTAGAGGGCTTTGAAGCCTTCGACTTCTTCTGCTTATGTGGCCTTGGTGGAGCTGGCGCTTCATCAATGTGAGCGTCATTCTCAGAGTGCTCCACGGCGGCCCCTGAACAACAATGTGAGTGAGGAGACCGTCAAGGTTGTAGAAAGGCCCGATGATATTGGGTTCGGCATCATGAGTGCCATCAGCCCGAGGAGCAGATGGACCAGGGTTGAAGTCGAGTCCAAGGTGATGGGGTTATGTACCTAGGGTAGGGTCACGGACCTGATCCAAGTAACTTACCCCAAGACATCCTTAGAAGAGGTCACCTTCCAGTCGACCAACGAGGATTCACTCGACTGGCCTGAAGGACTCGACCACAAAGACTCACTCGACCACCAGGAGGTCAAGAGGCACTCTACACTGCAACGGCCTGTAATCAAGTAGTCTTTATGATAGTAAAGGCACTTTATGTGGGGCGTTGCCAGTAACGCCCCAGACTTAACTCATCTTAAACCCTCTCCTACGTGGGCTGGTTGGGGTCCTGGCGCACTCTATATAAGCCACCCCCCTCCACAGGCAGAGGGGTTCGGCACCTTGTAATCCATACATTCATAATCCACTCGACCGCCTCCGGGCTCCGAGACGTAGGGCTGTTACTTCTTCCGAGAAGGGCCTGAACTCGTACATCCTTTGTGCTTACAACCTCTCCATAGCTAGGACCTTGCCTCTCCATACCTACCCTCCACTCTACTGTCAGGCTTAGAACCACGACAGTTGGCGCCCACCTTGGGGCGGGTGTTTTAGCGATTTTGTGGAGAAGTTGCGATTCTTCCGAGTACTTTCATCATGGTGTCTGTTGGAGTTTTGGTCGAGGGTCAAGAGATCCGTCTCGGCACTCTCACCTTCATCGCCGACGACTCCGCATGGCTCCAGGAGGCTCCACTCGACGTAGATGCGCTCCCCGTCCGCGGAGCGACGCATTTTCGCGCATGTGTCCGCGGCGTTCTGCTGCGGCAACCGTCGACCCAGTATCGGTCAGCTCCTCCATCGTCCACCCTCCTGGTCTCCCGCCAGCGCAAGCGCTCAGGCCGGTCGAGGCTTCAGCGATGGGTGAGTCACGCGGTGGCTCGCCAATCGGCCACTACCCAAGTTGCGGCAATCGAGCCCAACGAATCTCTCTACGGCTTGTTCGATCAGTCGACTGGCTCCGTAGAGACTGCATCCGAGTGCGAAAGCAGTGATCCAGCGGCGGAAATCTTGATGGTCGACGGGCCCCATAGCCCTCCTGGCTTCGCCCGTGGTGGTGGAGCAGGTGACGGCGGCGATCCTGCACGAGGCTACGAAGAGTATCAGCCCGAGCCACTCGACTCTCTGCAAAGAGAAGAGCTTCGCCGCAGGAACGAAGATCCCCTGCGTATTCCCATCGCAGGAGAAACCCCCGAGGCTCGTGCCTTAGAGGAGGCGCGTCTCGCCAATTTGGCCGAGCGCACTCGACTGGAGAACCTTCAGCGAGCACTCGACGAGCGCGCGCGGCAACGAGTTCCCGACACCAGTCGACGTCAACTCTTCCCGCCGACTCAGGTATATCGAACCCCAATTCAGAATTTAGCAGCTGCGACCCGTATAGCAGAGTCCATTCAGCCTTCGCAGTCGGAAGCTGGCAGAGGTTTGCTGCAGATCAGGGATCTGCTCCGAGCAGCAGGAGATCAGAATTCAGCCGTGTCTCAGTCGCGCAACAGAATTCACAGTCGATCCGTCACTGTGAATACGGTCCAGTCGGCTCACAGCCCCAGATCGCCTCCGCGGCGCGAAGGGCGTGAGAATCGGCGAGATCAATATGGCTACAGACTCGACCGAGATGATAGGCGTCGAGTGCCCTATTCCCCTCCGAGGGGTGGGTCTTACGCTCCTCGGCAGCCAGATGATAGGCGTCAGTACAGTACAGGGCGTAGGGTTCCAGTTGACCCCAGAGAGCCAGGCTTCGACGCGCGATCCATTATCGTGCAAGGGTTGGTCGACCGGAACAGAGCCCATCGAGGTGCACTCGACAGAGATGTACCCACGAGCAGTCGAGTACATGTTTCTGGTCCTGAATGTTTCAGCAGAGCTATCAGAGCCGCAGTTATCCCCCCCAATTTCAGGTTGGCGACAGGAGTCAGCAAGTTCACTGGTGAGTCTAAGCCTGAAACTTGGCTTGAAGACTACCGAGTGGCAGTTCAGATCGGTGGTGGGAACGACGAGGTGGCCATGAAGCATTTGCCCCTCATGTTGGAAGGTTCTGCCAGGGCATGGTTGACTCAATTACCTCCTAGCAGCATTCACACTTGGGAAGATCTGTCCCGAGTGTTCGTCAGAACGTTTGAAGGGACTTGCAAGCGACCAGCGGGATTGACAGAGTTGCAAGTCTGCGTGCAGAAAACTAATGAGACTCTCAGAGAGTATATTCAGAGGTGGATCACTTTGCACCACACTGTGGAAAATGTCTCTGATCATCAGGCAGTATGCGCCTTCAAAGACGGCGTGAAGAACAAAGAACTGAGTTTGAAATTTGGTCGAACCGGTGACATGACCTTGAGTCGGATGATGGAGATTGCTACCAAGTACGCCAACGGTGAAGAAGAAGACCGACTCCGAAGCGGCAAGCACAAGCCGAGTCAGTCGGAAAAAGGAAACACCAGTCGGAAACAGAAGCGGAAGGCTGAACCGGCAGCTCCTGGAGAGGCTCTGGCCGTGACTCAAGGAAAGTTTAAGGGAAAACCAAAAGGATCCTGGAACCCCAAGAAGGTAAAGGATAAAGAAGGGAACGACGTGATGGATATGCCGTGTCACATTCACACTAAGAAAGATGAAGAGGGGAATATCATTTACCCAAAGCACACCACTCGCCAATGTCGACTCCTGATCCAGCAGTTTTAGGGAAAACAGTCTAAGGACAAGGAGAAGGAGTCGGACAAGGCCGAAGACAAAGAGGACAGTGAGGGAGGATATCCGCATATCAACTCCACTCTGATGATCTTTGCAGATGTGGAAAGCAGAAGTCGACTGAAAGTGATTAACCGAGAGGTGAACATGGTTGCCCCAGCAAAGGCAAATTATCTGAAGTGGTCTCAAACACCCATCACATTCGACCAATCTGATCACCCGACTCATATTGCCACCCCCGGGAGGCAAGCTTTGGTGGTCGATCCAGTTGTCGAAGGCACTCGACTGACAAAGGTGCTGATGGATGGTGGAAGTGGGCTGAACTTATTGTATGCAGACACATTGAAAGGTATGGGCATTCCGATGTCCCGACTGAGCACTAGTAACATGAGCTTCCATGGAGTTATACCAGGGAAGAAGGCCGAGTCACTCGGCCAAATAGCTTTGGACATAGTGTTTGGTGATTCGAAGCATTTTCGCAAAGAAAAGTTGACATTTGAGGTCGTGGATTTTCAAAGTGCATATCATGCCATTTTGGGGAGGCCGGCCTATGCACGGTTCATGGCTCGACCATGTTACGTGTACCTCAAATTGAAGATGCCCGGTCCCAAAGGTGTGATCACTGTCACCGGTGATAGGAAAAAGGCAGAGGAGTGCTTTCAGAAGGGCTCCAAGATTGCCGATTCCCAAGTGACAGCGGTCGAGTTCGAAGAATACAAGCAAAACGCAGATCCGAGTGACTTGCTGCGATCCAAGAAGCCCGCCACAGAGTCTGCATTCCAGTCGTCCGGTGAGACGAAGCCTGTTCACATTCACCCGACCGACCCCGAAGCAGCTCCGACCCGCATCTCCACAACACTCGACCCAAAATAGGAAGAAGCGCTCATCCAGTTCCTCCGTGAGAACTGGGACATTTTTGCATGGAAGCCCGCTGACATGCCAGGTGTTCCCAGGGGACTGGCTGAGCATCACCTAAGAGTCGACTCGTCTGCAAAACCAGTCAAAGAGCATCTTCGGCGGTCCGCCGTCCAGAAGAGAAAGGCCATCGGTGAAGAAGTGGCTCGACTGTTGGCGGCAGGATTTATCCGAGAGATATACCACTCCGAGTGGCTCGCTAATGTCGTCATGGTTCCTAAGAAGGACAAGTCGCTCCGAATTTGCATTGATTTCAAGCACATCAACCGGGCCTGCCCGAAAGATCACTTTCCTCTCCCTCGCATAGATCAAATTGTTGACTCGACCGCGGGATGCGAGAGGTTGTCTTTTTTAGATGCTTACTCCGGGTACCACCAGATCCGTCTGTACGGGCCCGATGAGGTAAAAACAGCTTTCATCACTCCATTCGGGTGCTTCTGCTATATCACCATGCCATTCGGCCTCAAGAATGCCGGAGCCACTTTTATGCGAATGATTCAGAAGTGTCTACTCACCCAAATCAGTCAGAATGTGGAAGCTTATATGGATGATATTGTTGTCAAGTCACGAAAAGGTTCCGACCTGCTCGCTGACCTCGCCGAAACATTTGCCAACCTCAGAAGGTATGATATCAAGCTCAATCCATCAAAGTGCACATTTGGAGTTCCTGGTGGCAAGTTACTCAGTTTTCTCGTTTCCGAACGGGGAATCGACGCTAACCCAGAGAAGATTGGCACTATCCTCCAAATGAAACGCCCTGTGCGAGTGCACGATGTCCAGAAGCTTACTGGATGCTTGGCCGCATTAAGTCGATTCATCTCACGACTCGGTGAAAAGGCACTGCCTCTTTACCGACTGATGAAGAAGGCTGACAAGTTCGAGTGGACTCCAGAAGCTGATGCAGCGTTTGCCGAGCTAAAAGCTCTGCTCTCCACCCAGCCGGTGCTTGCTGCTCCAATCAGCAAAGAGCCTCTGTTGCTCTACATCGCAGCCACAGGACAAGTCGTCAGTACTGTGCTAACGGTCGAGCGGGAAGAAGAAGGAAAAGCTCTCAAAGTTCAGCGCCCAGTGTATTATTTGTCTGAAGTCTTGACTCCATCCAAGCAGAGATATCCTCATTATCAGAAGCTTGTGTATGGAATATACATGACCACAAAGAAGGTTGCTCATTATTTCTCTGACCATTCCATCACAGTCATCAGCGACGCTCCACTATCAGAGATTTTGCACAACAGAGACGCAACTGGTCGAGTGGCCAAATGGGTGATTGAACTTCTTCCCCTTGATATCAAGTTTGAGGCAAAGAAAGCCATTAAGTCCCAGGCGATAGCAGATTTCCTCGCCGAGTGGATTGAACAACAGCAGCCGACTGAAGTTCACTCGGAGCATTGGACCATGTTTTTCGATGGCTCTAAGATGTTGAATGGTTCCAGTGCTGGGGTTGTCCTGGTTTCCCCCAGAGGAGATAAGCTCAGATATGTGCTCCAGATTCACTTTGATTCCTCCAACAATGAGGCAGAATATGAGGCCCTCCTATATGGGTTGCGCATGGCCATTTCACTCGGCGTCCGTCGCCTAATGGTCTATGGCGACTCGGATTTAGTGGTCAATCAGGTGATGAAAGAGTGGGACGTGAGAAGCCCAGCCATGACTGGATACTGCAGTGCAGTGAGGAAGCTGGAGAAGAAGTTCGAGGGGTTGGAGCTCCATCATATACCCCGACTGAAAAATCAAGCAGCTGATGATCTAGCAAAGATAGGTTCCAAGAGAGAAGCCATTCCGAGTGGTGTGTTCTTGGAGCATATACACACTCCGTCAGTCAAAGAAGATCCTTTCACCGAAGAAACTCCGCAGCCCAAGAGCGCCACAGATCCGACTGAAGTTGAAGTCCCAGCAGTGGTCGACTTGATCATGGAGGTTTTGGTGGTCATTCCCGACTGGACGATTCCGTATGTCGCATATATCTTGAGGAAAGAGCTTCCGGTGGATGAGGAAGAGGCTCGACAGATCGTCCGTCGATCTAAAGCCTTTACCGTAATCAAAGGACAATTATACAGAGAAAGCGCGACTGGAGTTGGTCAGAAGTGCATAACACCAGAAGAAGGTCGACTCATCCTCAATGATATTCACTCGGGAACCTGTGGTCATCATGCGTCCTCTCGGACCATCGTGGCCAAAGCATACCGAGCCGGATTTTACTGGCCCAAGGCTAATGAGATGGCAAAGGAGATAGTGGATAAGTGCGAGGGATGTCAGTTCTACTCGAATATGTCGCACAAGCCTGCGTCAGCTTTGAAGACCATCCCACTCGTCTGGCCTTTTGCAGTTTGGGGGCTGGACATGATCGGTCCTTTGAGAACGGGACGAAGTGGCTTCACGCATGTACTGGTGGCAGTCGACAAGTTCACCAAGTGGATCGAGGCTAAACCAATCAAGAGCCTTGACACCGGTACTGCTGTTAGCTTCATCAGGGAACTAATATTCAGATATGGAGTCCCGCACAACATCATAACGGATAATGGGTCGAACTTTGACTCAGAGGAATTCAGAGCTTTCTGCAACTCCCAGGGCACACGAGTCGACTACGCATCAGTCGCCCATCCGCAGTCGAATGGACAAGCAGAGCGAGCTAATGGACTGATTCTCAAGGGACTGAAGCCTCGACTGATGCGTGATCTCAAACACGCGGCTGGAGCTTGGGTCGACGAACTTCCATCTGTACTCTGGGGACTGCGGACCATGCCTAATCGGTCGACCGGAAGAACTCCATTCTTCTTGGTCTATGGAGCTGAGGCAGTCTTGCCGAGTGATCTTCTCCACAATGCTCCTCGAGTTGAAATCTACAGCGAAGCAGAAGCTGAACAAGCGCGGCAGGACGCAGTCGACCTTTTAGAGGAAGAAAGGGAGATGGCTCTGATCCGGTCGACCATCTACCAACAAGATCTGCGGCGTTTCCACGCCCGAAATGTGAGAGGTCGAGCCTTCCAGGAAGGGGATTTGGTTCTCCGAGTAGATCAGCACAAACCACACAAGCTTGCTCCTTCTTGGGAAGGCCCCTTCATCGTCACCAAGGTTCTCCACAACGGGGCGTATCGTCTTTACAACGTCGAGCATAATATCGACGAGCCCCGAGCTTGGAACGCGGAGCTACTCCGCCCGTTTTACACTTAAGCTTTATCACTCGGATGAGTTGCAATAAAGTACTTCTGTAGTTCATGGACCCCAAAATAATAAGTGTCATAGTTCCTCCATAATATCTGTCACTTTTTATTTTTTGTCCAATGAAATTCCCCTCAGTGGGTGACTTAGCTGCGAATCCGTTTCGCCTAAGTTTGTAAAAATCCTACCGAGTGGAGAGCAACCCTCTCACTCGGGGGCTTAGCTGCGAATCCGTTTCGCCTAAGGTATCAAATTCCTACCGAGTGGTGAACCAGACTCCCACTCGGAGGCTTAGCTGCGAATCCGTTTCGCCTAAGTTATCAAAATCCTACCGAGTGGTAAGCCAGCCTTCCACTCGGAGGCTTAGCTGCAGCCTCGTGCTCGCCTAAGTTATAAAAATCCTACCGAGTGGTAAGCCAGCCTTCCACTCGGAGGCTTAGCTGCAGTCCAAGCACTCGCCTAAGTTGTAAAAATCCTACCGAGTGGTAAGCCAGCCTTCCACTCGGAGGCTTAGCTGCAGCCTCGTGCTCGCCTAAGTTATAAAAATCCTACCGAGTGGTAAGCCAGCCTTCCACTCGGAGGCTTAGCTGCAGCCTCGTGCTCGCCTAAGTTATAAAAATCCTACCGAGTGAAGAGCAACCCTCTCACTCGGAGGCTTAGCTGCAGCCTCGTGCTCGCCTAAGTTATAAAAATCCTACCGAGTGAAGAGCAACCCTCTCACTCGGAGGCTTAGCTGCAGTCCAAGCACTCGCCTAAGTTGTGAAAATCCTACCAAGTGAAGAGCAATCCTCTCACTCGGGGGCTTAGCTGCGGCCCTGTGCTCGCCTAAGTTACAAAAATCCTACCGAGTGAAGAGCAACCCTCTCACTCGGGGGCTTAGCTGCAGCCCAGTGCTCGTCTAAGTGGACTAAAGAATAAGTCGATTGCAGCACAGGCACCTTGCTTTGAACCTGCAAAAGACATTCCGAGCCAAAGGCAATCGTATTCAAGCGCCAAATTCAAGTTTGAATTGATATCTAAAGGAACCGAAAGTGCTCAGGCGTCAAGCCTGTTAAGGTTTGTCGGTTACAATTCCACTCGGCATACCGAGGCAAATTTAAAGCGTCGAGCCAGAAGAAGTTTTTTACCCCTCCTGTGGAGGGCTGGAAGGTGCAACAAATTCATCAAGGTCAATCCCGTCGGCGATCCGAGTGGCAGCTGCAAGGAAAGTTTCCATAAAGGATCTGAAGTCGTGCTTCTTGGTATTGGCCACCCGAAGGGCCGCCAGCTTCTCTTCTCGCGCATCTTTGCAGTGGACTCGGGCCAGACACAGAGCGACATCTGCACCACACCGAGCCGAGGACTTCTTCCACTCCTGCACTCGACCAGGGATCGTGTTCAAGCGGGCCATCAGCGACTCAAGGTCATTCTGAAGTGTCTCCTCAGGCCAGAGCGTCGAGTCGATGCGAGACGTGGCGGCCTTCAGCCTTGCGACATAGTCCACGACAGCTGCAACACGAGACTCCAGTCGGAAAACATCCATGGCAACTTCGTCGTTCACCGGAGAATTGACGGGGTCAAGGTTTGGCTCCAGTCGGCTAGTTTCTTCTTCAAAGTTTTGACAAAATTCTGCAAGGGTGATCGCTAAGTCAAGGGGATAGTCGAATGGAAAAAGCCACAATTGGAAATATTTGCCAAACATGGAGGTTTACCTTCAAGCATAAGAAACAGCTTCTTGGCAAGGCCACTCAGGAAGGCCTCCAGTTCAGTTTTCTTCTCAGTCAATTTGCTGACTCGGTCGGTCAGGGCAGCTTTGTCAGTTTTCAGTCGACTGACCTCCTTGTTGGCAATCCCAAGAGCAGCTTTCAGATTGGTATTGTCTTGTTCGAGCTTGGTGACTGAAGCTAACTTCTCGTCAGCAAGCTTGATCTTCTCAGCTAGCTCAAGGTCTTTCTTCTGCTGGGCCTCCCTTACCTTGCCTGCAAGTTACAGCAAGGTCAGGTGCTGAAACAAGCAAGAGGAAAAGCAGTCGTCAGGGTCTCACCAAACATACCTTCGGTCTCCTCCTTTGCCTTTGTCAGCTTCTCCTGAACCAGCTTCAAGCTCAGCTCGACTTGAGTATGTTTTTGTTCCAGCTCTGAGTAGCGAGCCACAAGATCACAAGAGTTCTGCGAAGAACCAATCGACTAAATGTCAAATATAAATCACTTCCGAGTGAAAAAGGGATAAGCACACGTTTCTAAGACTACAGCCAAATACAAGCATTCGACCGTAGTCTCGGGGACTACACCCAGTGGGTGCACTCAGCGTGCCCCCACTAATCCTGTTGAAGACAAAGTCGACCAGTCGACCTCAAAAAAAAAAGTGTGCGAGATGCATTCTCTAAGACTGTGATCAACTGCAAGCAGTCGACCACAGTCTCGGGGACTACACCCAGTGGGTGCACTCAGCGTGCCCCCACCGGTTTGTGAAGTCCAGTCGACCAGTCGACTGACAGAAAGATTGACATTATAAAGCCTAAGGCCGAGGGGACTACACCCAGTGGGTGCACTCAGCGTGCCCCCACCGGTTTGTGAAGTCCAGTCGACCAGTCGACTGACAGAAAGATTGACATTATAAAGCCTAAGGCCGACTGCCAGCAGTCGACCTTAGCCTTGGGGACTACACCCAGTGGGTGCACTCAGCGTGCCCCCACCGGTTTGTGAAGTCCAGTCGACCAGTCGACTGACAGAAAGATTGACATCATAAAGCCTAAGGCCGACTGCCAGCAGTCGACCTTAGCCTTGGGGACTACACCCAGCGGGTGCACTCAGCGTGCCCCCGCTAACACGGAGTTTATTCGACACACCCAGTGGGTGACTAATATAAATTCCGGAAAAGAAAAGTTTTTTGTAGCATATCCAACAGAACAAACAGCGGTCGACTGACCTGGACATTGCTTTGGAGGGCAGAACTGGCGTCATAAGCTGCCTGGCTCGCGTCCCGGATGGTCTTCAGCTGCTCCATCATGAGTCCCGCCTGGCGTATTGCCTCCTTCGCTGCGCCAGCTTGATCCTCTGGGACGTGGTGCGTCGTAAAGAGGGAGGGCTGCTGAGCACTCGTCAGTGGATTTGCGAAGGACACCGTGTGTCGAGTGGCGTTCCCTTCCTCCACAGTCAGAATCTCAGGCGCCGTCACATCCTGAGGTACCTTACTGGCGGACGCTTTCCGACTCCTCCTGCGTGCCAGTGTTTCTTCCTCCTCGTCGTCGTCTGGGAGATTGATAACAGTGTTGGGTGGAGCTGCGGAGAAGGATCAGGATCAGAGATCGCGAGTCAGTCGACTACGGACGATGTTAAGAATACAGTACCTGGGTTCGAAGTTGCTGCATCCTCCATCTCGTGGTCGTCAGCCCGGGCCGAGGTCTCAGAAGTAGCAGCACTGCAACTCCAAAAGATCAGTCGACTAACTTCAGCGTCGACCAGAGATAAAGTTCACACAGAATAAGAAAATATGAACAGCACAATTACCCTGATATGGTGGGGATGGACACCTTCATCTTCGGCAGGAGTTTGATCGGCTTCGACGAGGTCGCCCTGGGCTGCTTCGGCGCCTTTTCAGTCGGCGCTGGAGAGGTGGTCCTAGGGCGCTTGGTCGACTGCGTCGCAACCCCCTTGCCACGTTCAGTCGAAGGGTCGTGGACGAGCTTCGACCGCCTTTCCGAGCGCGGTGGCACGACCTCCTCCTCCTCCTCCTCCTCGTCCTCCGTGTCGTCTTCATCACCGACATCATCATCGTCGTCGTCATCGTCCTCTGCGACATCCGAGTCCCATTCCTCCTCTTCCTGGCTCTCGCCTCCGCTCGCCTCGCCCTCCTCAGTCGAAGCTTGCGCCCCATTGGGCATCGAGTACAGCTCGGTGAGGGCCTAGCAGATATCAGGACAATGATCAGTCGACCAGTCGGCAGAGTAAACAGAGTTGAATGCGACAAGAATGCAGTGGAGAGCAGGGCAAGTGTACCTTATCTGGATCGCTGTTGTGGTCGAGTGGAGGAATCCTTCTGGCTCCGCGCGGATTGTCCTTGTTTCCGGTGACGGCCGCCATCCATCTTTCCAGAGTGACATCATCGACTGCTTCTGGATGGACTCTGGTCTCGTCTTCGGTCCCGCGGTACAACCACATGCAGTGGCTCCGGAACTGGAGAGGCTGGATGCGACGCCTGAGGAAAACCTCCAAGAGGTCCATGCCTGTCACTCCCTCCCGAACCAACTGCACCACGCGCTCCATCAACATCTTCACGTCGGCTCTCTCCTCCGGAATCAGCTTCAGAGGGGAAGGCTTGTTCACTCGGTCCATGGTGAACGGAGGGAGTCCACTCGACTGCCCTGGCGTCGACTGGACCTGGCAGTAGAACCAAGTCGACTGCCAGCCTCTGACGGACTCGGGAAAAGTCATGGGCGGGAAGGTGCTCTTATTCCTCACCTGGATCCCCAGGCCCCCGCACATTTGGACGACTCGGGTTTTCTCATCACCTGGGCTCGCCTTCTTCACAGTCTGAGAGCGACACGTGAATATATGTTTGAACAAACCCCAGTGCGGTCGACAGCCCAAGAAACCCTCACACATGGACACGAATGCAGCAAGATAGGCAATGGAGTTTGGGGTAAAGTGGTGAAGCTGAGCTCCAAAGAAATTCAAGAAGCCACGGAAGAAAATACTTGGCGGCAAGGAAAACCCACGATCAACATGAGTGGCCAAAAGCACACACTCACCCTCTTCTGGCTGTGGCTGCCACTCCTCCCCCGGCAACCTCGCAGCTCCGTGAGGGATCAAGCCCTCGTTGGCCATGTCGAGGAGGTCCTTCTCTGTGATGGTCGACTGGATCCAGTCTCCTTGGACCCAGCCCTTCGGCAAGCGGGATCTGGACGAGGACCCTCCGCGGCTGGTGGATCTCCCCTTCGCCTTCTCCGACGCCGACGCCTTCTTTGCACGCTCCAGCGCCGCCGTCTTCTCCTTGGCCATGGTCGCCGGCGAGATGCGCGAAGGGAAGTGGTGCGGGGGCGAGAGCGAGCACGCTGAGCAGGGAGGAAGGAAGCAGAGAGAGGGGGAGAATGCTAAGGCGCAGCACAGAAATCCTCGCCGGGCACATTTATAAGGTCCCTTCCGAGTGGATGGCAGGTGGGCCCGGTCGATCTAATCATATCTGGAACAGTTATGCAGACGGGATACGTGGCGAGAAAGGTGGCGCGGAGATCGAGGCATCCATGCCCCGTCCCATCCGAACGCCGCGGTCCGCCCCGCTTCGCGCGCGCCCCGAAATTTCGCATCCCGCGGAATCCGCGAGCAACAAATCAGTCTGTCAGGCGCGATGTTTCCGGCGATCCGTCGCTCGGAGATCATCGAAGCCTGAAAGGTCACTCGACGCAAAAACAGAATGGATCAAGTCGACTGAAGGCAAGTTGTTCCTTGTCGACAAAGGGATTCTTCGGTCCAGAACAGCGCACAACCGGAGCACAAAGATTAATCGGAAACGACATCAACTCCTTCTTCACTCGAAGCCTCAATCCATTCGGGGGCTAATGATGGGGTTATGTACCTAGGGTAGGGTCACGGACCTGATCCAAGTAACTTACCCCAAGACATCCTTAGAAGAGGTCACCTTCCAGTCGACCAACGAGGATTCACTCGACTGGCCTGAAGGACTCGACCACAAAGACTCACTCGACCACCAGGAGGTCAAGAGGCACTCTACACTGCAACGGCCTGTAATCAAGTAGTCTTTATGATAGTAAAGGCACTTTATGTGGGGCGTTGCCAGTAACGCCCCAGACTTAACTCATCTTAAACCCTCTCCTACGTGGGCTGGCTGGGGTCCTGGCGCACTCTATATAAGCCACCCCCCTCCACAGGCAGAGGGGTTCGGCACCTTGTAATCCATACATTCATAATCCACTCGACCGCCTCCGGGCTCCGAGACGTAGGGCTGTTACTTCTTCCGAGAAGGGCCTGAACTCGTACATCCTTTGTGCTTACAACCTCTCCATAGCTAGGACCTTGCCTCTCCATACCTACCCTCCACTCTACTGTCAGGCTTAGAACCACGACACAAGGTCCTTCTTGTTTTTCTTGGCAGACTCCTTTGCAAACTGAAAGTTGCGCTTGAATGGATTGTCTTCACGACACCATAACAGAGAGGATGGGTCGGCATTAGCAGGCTGAGATCCACGGACCATGCAAGCGTAGAAGCCTTGAGCAATGGCTTCGGACTTGGACTTGGGTTGAAGATTTTTGTATAAGATATCTCCCCATGGTCGTTTGATGGCATTCTTCTCAGCATACTCAGAAGTGACGAATCTATATCTGTACCATTCCTTTGCCCAATATCTTTGAATCCACTGGATTCGAGTCTTGCATTCACCATAGGTTTCTTCTGGGCCAGTCTTGTACATTTCATACAGATCAGGTGGCAAATCTTTGGATGTATTCCCACGGCGCTGTCTACCGCCCTTCCTGACTGATTTCTCTATTGCCATGAAGTTCAGACTGAATGGCTTCAGAACTTGCAAAGGCTTCCATCTGCTGGTCAGACAGGAACTGGCTTCGGGAGAATTGATGTGATGCTGTAAGAACTCTGCAAATGAATGCAGACTATGAGAACCAAGGGATTCTCCCATGGACATGTACCTGTGACAGCATTAGAGATGCGAGGGAAGGGGAAGAGGTCATATGCATTCTTAGAAGATTTTGAAGATAAATCAGTTTGAAGACATTGACCTCATAGCACGAAGAAATTCACTTATATGATGAGAGTTGGTTCCAGATTTGTACGAATCCAAGAATAAGTACAAGTGAGGAATCTAACTGTGTGTGAAGCATAAGTGAATATAATAGGCATGTTATGAGATGCAGAACAGGATAGATCCAAATGTGTAGGGACAGAAACAACTTGTGGTTGAAAAGGATGGATCTATCGGATCAAAAAGACAGTAAAAAGGAGGTTTTATTTACCACATGAAGAACTGGTAGACGGAGTAGAGAGGAAGCCGAGAAGTTCGATCTTACGTGCCCTAACTTGGCGACGGAGGACACCTACGATGATGGCGGAGGAGACGAGGTCCGCAGCCAGCGTGAGGACGGCGTCGGTGAGGTCGCGGCAGATAAGAGCCTCATTGCCGGCGTCGTCGAGAGCTAGCAGTGGCGCTAGGGTTTGTGGAGAGGTGGAAGAAAAGATAATGATTGTGGTGTGGTGTATATTTATTGGGACAGGGACGGCACAATGATATTACGCAGGTGCCCCTGGCGGTTCACATCAGAGGGACACGTGGCGAACATGCAACACATTGGAAGTTGTTCCATGTTCCCACACACGCCTGGATTGTCGGGTGGTCGTTCCCGCTTCTCCGGTTTTCAGGCAAAAGAGATATAGCATTAAAACAGATTCAATTTTGTCTCTGTGTCTTCTGCTAACAAGGACTCAGAGAATACAATCGACAGATTCAATAGAATGCATATGATTTGGATAGATAGAATCTGAGGTAGAAGCATGGAGGGGGTTAGGGTCCGATGACATTCACTTAGGTCAAAAGAGTCGAACATGAAGACATAGCTATAAGTGAATGTTGTAGAGGACAGAACACTAATATAAATATAGACCAATATGATACCAAATCAACATTGTGAAGATAATCACGAAGACGAATCAATGTTGAAGACAAACAAAATGCGAAGACTATACACAAGAGACGTCAAACGAAAACACTTCAAACAAGAGTTCGGTGGTGGCGTTACCCACCATATAGGAAGTATTAGACCCAGACATGGTGCACAATTGTTGTGGCACTCCAAACTCAATTTCCGCATTAATGTATTCACACTTAGAGTGTATGTCTTCATTGTTTGAAGATACACGTTACTTCGTGTGTTGCACATCTAAGTCATCACATGCATAAGCGTTAGGATGTGTGTCCAATTACAGGACATTCGAGGATTCTAAGATATTTAGCTCACACCGCAACTTGCAAAACCTTTTCTCATCCAAGGGCTTTGTGAAGATATCTGCCAATTGCTCTTCAGTGTTGACGTGAATGATATCAATATCTTCCTTCATGACATGATCTCTGAGAAAGTGATGACGGATTTGAATGTGCTTTGTCTTCGAATGCTGAACTGGGTTGTTGGTAATCTTGATGGCGCTTTCATTGTCGCAGTATAGTGGCACATGCTTTAGATGGATGCCGTAGTCCTTGAGAGTTTGCTTCATCCACAAAAGCTGAGCACAGCAAGATCCAGCAGCAATGTATTCAGATTCAGCAGTGGAGAGAGATACACAGTTCTGCTTCTTTGAAGACCAACAGACAAGAGATCGTCCAAGAAAGTGACATGTGCCTGATGTAGACTTGCGATCAACCTTGTCACCATCATAATCAACATCTAAGAATCCAACTAGATCAAAGTTTGAGCCCTTTGGATACCATAATCCTAGTGTTGGGATGTGAGCCAAATATCGAAGAATTTGCTTCACAGCTAAGTGATGCGATTCCTTTGGTGCCGCTTGGAATCGGGCACACATGCAAATGCTAAGCATGATATCTGGCCTAGATGCACACAAATAGAGTAAAGAACCAATCATGGAGCGGTATACCTTTTGATCAAACTCTTTACCATTGTCGTCGGGACCCAGATGAATTTTGGTTGGCATTGGCGTCGTGTATCCCTTGCAGTCTTGCATTCCAAACTTCTTTAGGCAGTCTTTGAGGTATTTCTCTTGAGATATGAAGATGTCGTTGCTTTGCTGATGGATTTGAAGACCAAGAAAGAACTTCAGCTCACCCATCGTGGACATCTGATATTGCTCTTGCTTCATGTGTCCAAACTCATCACTGTATCTTTTGTTAGTGCAGCCGAAGATAATGTCATCCACATAGATCTGGCACACAAACAGTTCACCATCGTATGTCTTCGTGAAGAGAGTGGGATCCAGGGAACCAGGTTTGAAGCCTTTGCTCTTCAGGAAGCCTTTGGGTGTGTCATACCAAGCACGAGGGGCTTGTTTGAGGCCATACAGTGCCTTGTTCAGCTTGTAAACCATGTCAGGATGTTTTGGATCTTCAAAGCCAGGCGGTTGTGCAACATACACTTCTTCTTCAATCTTTCCATTGAGAAAGGCACTCTTCACATCCATTTGATACAGGAGGATGTTGTGATGGTTGGCATAGGCTAGCAGAATGCGAATGGCTTCAAGCCTAGCCACTGGAGTGAATGTTTCATCGAAGTCAATTCCTGCAACTTGAGTATATCCTTGAGCAACAAGACGAGCCTTGTTTCTGACAACTTGACCATGCTCATCTTGTTTGTTGTGATAGATCCATTTTGTGCCTATGATATTGTGCTTGCAAGGATCAGGACGCTTGACCAATTCCCACACATTGTTCAGTTCAAACTGTTGAAGCTCTTCTTGCATAGCTTGAATCCACTCAAGTTCGATGAAGGCTTCAGCAACTTTCTTGGGTTCAGATATAGGGACGAATGCAAAGTGCCCACAGAAATTTGCCAGTTGCATTGCTCTTGAACGAGTAAGGGGACCAGGTGCATTGATGCTATCAATTATCTTCTCAATCTGTACTTCATTTGCAACACGAGGATGAACTGGACGAAGATTTTGCTCTTGCTGATCATTGTCTTAATCTTCAGCATTGGCTTCAGGCTGAGTAGAGTCTTCAGGTTGATTTGGTGCAGAAATGATAAGTTCCTCTTCAGCCTGTTCCTTTGAAGGTATGATTTCTCCAGTACCCATAAGCTTGATGGATTCACTAGGTGGAACTTCATCTAGCACATTTGGCAGATGCTCTCTTTGCGAGCCGTTAGTCTCATCGAACCGCACATCCACAGTTTCAACCACTTTATAGTGAAAGAGGTTGAAGACTCTGTAGGAGTGCGAATCCTTTCCGTAACCAAGCATAAAACCTTCATGTGCTTTCGGTGCAAATTTTGAAGTGTGATGTGGATCCTTGATCCAGCACCTGGCACCAAATACTCCGAAGTAGCTTACGTTTGGCTTCTTACCAGTCAGTAGCTCATATGATGTCTTCTTTAGAAGCTTGTGATGATAAACACGGTTGATGACATGGCATGCAGTATCGATAGCTTCAGGCCAGAACTTCCTTGGAGTCTTGTACTCATCAAGCATTGTCCGAGCCATCTCAATGAGTGTTCTGTTCTTGCGCTCCACGATGCCATTCTGCTGAGGTGTGTATGGAGCTGAGAATTCATGAGTGATGCCCAATGTATCAAGATAAGTGTCGAGGCCGGTGTTCTTGAACTCTGTGCCGTTGTCACTTCTTATGTGCTTCATATTGATGCCATAGTTCGTATTGGCACAATTTGTGAATCTTCTGAAGACATCCTGCACTTCAGTCTTGTAGAGAATTATATGCACCTAGGTATATCTAGAGTCATCATCAACAACAAAGCCATAGAGACATGCAGTAGTAGTAAGAGTGGTGTAATGAGTAGGGCCGAATAGGTCCATGTGAAGCAGCTCGAAGGGACGTGATGTAGTCATGATTGTCTTCGAAGGATGCTTGGCCCTAGTCATCTTCCCGGCTTCGCAGGCACCGCACAAATGATCATTTTTGAACTTGACGCCCTCGATGCCTACGCCATGCTTCTTCTTCACGAGAGTGTACAAGTTCCTCATGCCAGCATGCCCTAGCCTCTGATGCCAGAGCCAGCACTCTGAAGCTTTTGCTAGAAGACATACTGCCAACTATGGTCCTGTTGAGAAATATACCATGTACAGATCACCTTTTCGGTACCCTTCAAAGACTAGAGACTTGTCAGATTCCATTAGAACAAGGCAACGATATTTTCCAAATATCACAATCATGTTCAAGTCACAAAGCATTGAGACAAACATTAAGTTGAAACCAAGGGATTCAACAAGCATCACTTTAACCATGTGCTGATCCTTTGAGATTGCAACTCTACCTAGACCCAATACCTTGCTTTTACCAGTGTCAGCAAATGTGATATGACTCTTGTCAGATGGACGTAAGGTTAAGTCAATGAGAAGACTTCGATCACCAGTCATGTGGTTAGTGCATCCACTATCAATAATCCATTCTAAAGCAGCTGGTGTCATACCCTACAGTGCAGTTAGGGGGATAGGCTTCATGAAGAGTATTCTGAAGCATAAACATTTGACGAGCAAGTGGATTATGAAAGCTTAGATCCAGGTTAGGACTGATAGGATAAATGGCAAGCGACTCAGGAATGAAATACATAATAAGACCATTTGGGCATTTTATCTTGTGCCCCACAAGATGTTTTAGGTCCCCAGCAATAGTATCTAACGCCTTTGATTTCCGGCTGGAGACCTTTCCCTTCAAAAGAGAGTTAAGTTTTCTTAACCAACCACATCTTCAGGGGTGGCTTCAAAGCAATGAGTCTAAGTGCAGCATCTGAGAACTTTGGCTTTGGAGCCCTAGCAAACAGTCTTGCAGGAGGTGAATAATACTCATAAGAATAAGCAGAGTAGTTCTTGGTCTTATGAACATGGCGGTTTGATGAAACACGCTCATATTCACAGGCCTGAGTATGGTTTCCCTACAAAACATTTGTGTTAGGGCGACTCTGGTGAGTCCTCTGTCTGTATGAAGCCTTTGGTCTGGGGTTTGTCTTCTTCCCAGGTAATGTCATGATGACATTCACCTGAAGGTTTTCAAGACAACTCTTGGGCACCTAGATCTTCTTCAAAGGTGGTCCATTCTTGTAGTTAGTACCAATATACCTGGCAAACATGTCAGCGTTGTGGGAACGGGGGTCCCCAGACTTGCCTGCCTGCAGCCTGCGACGTGGCTCAAAGGGGGGCCCAGCACGGCCCATCTTCACCAACACAAACCCAAGACCCTCGCGAGGGGCCAAGCCTCGCGGGGCGGACGACGCGGAGCTTCCTCAGGCACGGCCTCGTCAGGCTGGCTCACGAGGAGGCGGAGAGATCAAGGCGGGGTACCTCACGAGGTGCCCGTGACGCAAGCCATGACGACTCAGGGCGCCAGGCGGGTGCCAGCCCGCGCAGCGTCCTCCTTTCCTCTTTGGTGCAAAGGGGGCAAGCACAGCCATAGAGTACCGAGGCATCAGGCAAAGCTTGCCACTTCGGTGCAACGAGACCAAGACCAGGAGGACTACGAGACGTAGGTCACCGTGGAGCCCAAGACGGCGTCATCACCAGAGCTTTGCGCCGGCGAAGACTACTTTTGTCAGGATAGCTGATACCAGCTGTCCCCCTTCGAATTAGCCCGCCATTGTTGGCTCCCTTCCCGCTCGATATTTGGGAAGAGGACCAGGGCCTCTATAAATAGGACCAACCACCGACATAGCAAAGGGGGCAGAGGGGGTTCGGTCGGTTTTCGCTGGAGGCAGAGAGAGAGAGAAGGTGACTGAACTCCACCGAGCAGTTCATCGCCCCAGCCAAGAACAGACCCTCACGAGGTTGTTCTTCCTTGTATTGTTCATCATCATCAGCCCAAGAGGCAATCCACCACACCACACACTGGAGTAGGGTATTACACCACAACGGTGGCCCGAACCAGTATAAACCCTGTGTCTCTTGTGTTGTTCTTTCCATAGTTTTAGATCCTAGCATGGCGGAGGGGTGCAGATAGGTAGGAGGCGAAATATCCGCGCGCACCCTAGTGTTCGAACCGCAAGGGTCTGCCGGAACCCGAAATCCTACATTTGGCGCGCCAGGTAGGGGTGCGCCGGAATTCGTCTTCCACCACCCCATTCTCCTCCGACCATCTCGCCCATGTCTGACGCTCGTCGGGCCTGCGCCGAGCGCCGGGCCGCACTCGCTTCCCGCGTCGCCCAGACGGCCCCTGTCGGCGGGCATCCACGCCGTTCCCCGTCACCTGCCGTCAACGCCGCCACCGGACCGGCGGGGGACGAGCGGCAAGCATCGTCCCAACACCAGTCTGTGCGGCAAGACGGCCGCACCACAACTCCCATGGAGGCTCGAGCCGCGCTCATCGCGGCAAACGAGCTCCTGCGCTATCGTCCCGTCGATGATGTCTACGAAGAATGGCTCGACCACGTCGCCGAGCTCGTCCGCGCCGCAGGGGGCTCTCCTGCGCCGTCCGTTCTGCTGCACCGCACCCTGCCCCGCGCGGGCGATGAGGCTCCGGCGGCACCCCGGCCGCCTCCTCCTCAAGAAGACGCCATGGATCCAAGGCGCGTGGCCCCTGGGCGGAACCCGCTCCATCAGGCGCCAGCGCGGCAAGAACAGAGCTGCCAAGAAGTCCCTCGCCCGCAAGAAGCTGCCCGGGCGCTCCCTGCTCCAGCACATCGCGACCATGCTCCTGCTCCCGCATGTCAAGACCCCGCGCTGCTCCCAGCTGCTACGCGTGGGGACATGCAAGACCAGGTTCTCCGTCACCCAAGGCCTCCCGTGGCCACAGCAGGCTGCCGCGCCTACACCACCAAACTACGCAGCGTCGCGTGGCCCAGCAAGTTCAAGCCAGACTTGCCTCCTCGCTACGACAGCACGACTGACCCTGCAGAGTTCCTCCAGCTCTACGAGCTGGGCGTCGAAGCTGCCAACGGAGACGAGAAGGTCATGGCAAACTGGTTCCCCATGGCACTCAAGGACGGGGCCCGCACCTGGCTCCTGAACCTGGCTCCAGGCACAATCTCGTCCTGGGACGAGATGCGCACCCGCTTCATCGCCAACTTCCAAGGCACTCGCGATCGGCCACCCGCCGTGAGAGACATGCGCCGCATCAAGCAACAGCCTGGGGAGACCCTGCAGAAGTACATCCAGCGCTTCAACAACACACGCCTCAAGATTCCCAAGGTGACTGAGGAGGCCATCATCTCGGCCTTCTCCGACGGCGTGCGCGACACCAAGATGAAGGAGGAGCTGGCGATGCATGAAGACATGTGCACTTCCTTGGAGCTGTTCAACTTGGCAAACAAGTGCCCCAGGGCTGAGGAAGGGCGTCTCTCCCTCCTTGAGCTGCCTGCCACAGACCCAGAGGAGAAGAAGCTCAAGGCCAAGGATGTGAAGCGCAAGGGGGCTACCGTGCTCGCGGCAGAACTAGACACCAAGCGGGGCAGAGATCAGCCCGAACCTTCCAAGGGCAGCCGGTACTATGTGTACCACGACCTCCACACCCACAACACCAACGAATGTCAAGAACTCCGAGCTGTGCGAGAAGGAAGGATCGGCCGTCGCCTCGACCGCGGTGACCGGGGCTACGGTCGAGGAGGAGGAAGGAACGCAGGACGTTGGGAAGACCGTGGCCCGCGCCAAGGGTGGCGCGACCAACCTCGCGAGGATCGCTGGCAAGACCCGCCTCGTGAGAGAGGATGGAGGGATCAACCTCGCGAGGGAGACTGGAGGGATCAGCCTCGCAAGGATCGCCCGCAAGGCAACATAGGCCTCCCACCGCTGCCACCGCAGCCAAGGAGAAACGAGGACCGCCACCAGGACGAGGAGGCTGGGGGCTTCCAGGAGCCGCGCGCAATCGCCTGCATCTTGGGCGGAGCACAAGCCCCCGCCTCTCAGCGCATCTTCAAGCAGTTCGCCCGCGAAGTGAACGCAGTCCTCCCCAGGCTCGAAGCCACGCGCCCCCTCAGGTGGTCGGCATGCGCCATCACGTTCAGCTCAAGTGTGCGGCTATAGCCGGAGTTCTCCCGATGCTTTGCTCCCCAATCATCAGCAACGTGGTGGTCACCAAGACCCTCATCGATGGAGGGGCAGGGCTCAACGTCCTGTCCGTGGAGACATTCAACAACCTACAAGTGCCCTACAGCCAGCTTCAGCCAACCAAGCCTTTCTCCGGTATCACCGACGGCTCCACGGTCCCGATTGGGCAGGTCCGCCTCCCTGTCACCTTCGGGGCACGCGACAACTACCGCACCGAGCTCATCGACTTCGACGTCGCCCACATTCGCCTACCGTACAACGCCATCCTTGGGTACCCAGCGCTGGCAAAGTTCATGGCCGTAACTCACCATGGCTACAACGTCCTCAAGATGCCAGGAAGCGACGGAGTCATCACGGTGCCGTGTGAAGAGAAGGACGCGGTGTGTTCCCTGGAACGAGCCTTTCAGGCCGCATCACTGGAAGACCCGGATCGTGGAAGCAGGAGGCTTCCCGAGGCCGCCCCCAAGAAGAAGAAGACATCGTCCGGCCCGGCCCCTCAGGAGGCAGGCCCCTCTGGGCCCGCACCTGCCCAGGGGGAACCTCCTTCCATCACATAGGGAAGCGCGCCCGACGCCCTCCTCAGCAGGGCTCGAGGGCTCTCCCCTGGAGGGCCACCGACATAGCTGGGGTCACGAGGGAGGTGCTTGGGCACCACATGGAGGCGTGTTTTGAAGCACGTTTCCCTCGAGAAGGAGCAAGGCAAGGAGATCCAGACCCTCAGGAGTTCGTCAGCAAGGCCATTCAGGAGCTACAGGAGTCAAGAGTCATGAGAGGCGGCCGTCGCCTACCAGCAGTGGCCCCCCATCCAGGCGAGGATGGCGGGCTGCGCGTCTGCATCGATGTGCCAGGGCTCAACCAAGTCGCCTCCCTAGAGCGCCTCTGGCCCTCGCGAGTGGGGCGCTGTGGAGGTCCACCCCACAGCTACGTTCGCATGACTTACGGCTTGCCGAGCGCGACTGACATGTACCAGCGCCTTGTGAGGGGCATCGCGGAGGCACGAGAGGCCAGGCGTTCCGCAGCCATGGCGGAGACGGAGATGGTCCGCGAGGAGCCGCCAGCGCCTCCGGAGCCTCCCGAGGCCCCTGGGCCTGGGGGCTCATGAGGATCGGCTTCCGCAGCCCACCGAGTCTGCTACACCAACACCCCTTCGTCTTCAGCGTCATCAGGTGACATCTTTCGAGTTTTACTTCTAACTGGGAGCGCCCCCAGGGCTGCATTATTCCCAGGCCATGTGGGTCCGTCCCTGCGGCGTGTACCCCTTTTATTCCATGTTGTTAGCTTACCTTGTTGGGGGCGCCCCTCGGGCTGCATCACCCCCAAGTCGCTCGGGCCTGACCCAGTGATCTCCGCATTCCCAGCATCTATTTGAACGAATCCACTCCTTCGCGGCTAATGTGTTTTACCCAGTTGCCTGCTCAGCTGACGCCAACTAATGAAGCTGCTCCCAAACGGCACGACGCTTGCGCATGGGTCCGTCCCTGCAACACCGACAAACCTGGATGGCTGAGCTCTGGTGGCGGCAGCCCCGCATAGCGTCACCTCATCAAGCCTTCAGTGCCTCACTACCCCTCGGAAGCAACCCACGGCTGACCGTCAATTGTCATGGCAACCCTTTGCTTTTTCTATGATGGACCTGCAGGACCTCTTGAAGGAGCTGCGTCAGGCGAGGCCCTTGCGGTGTCTCCTTCGCTCTCGTCCGTGCGAACCGCTTGCACGTAAAAGGGGGGGGTGCCTGAGCATCGCGACTCAGGGCTCCTACTGGCTCTCCAGCCCTCACCCTCTGGCCTTGACCACGGCATCGCGACCTGGCATACCAGCGACGGCTGAGACTCGCTCGAGGGCCGGGACCCAAGGACGTAGAGCAGAAAGGGGAGCAAAAGCGAGAGAGGAGAGACACACGAGGACCTCGCCAAGCAACCTCGCGCATGCCGATGCACGGACCCGGCGACACACCAGAGAGCGGCCCCTGATCCTCGAGATAAGTCATCGCCCGGAAGCGCCAGCTACCGTGGCACCATCCCCGCACCTAATGCTATCCCATGTTAGCGACGCCGCTCTCCTTTCTCACCGAACGACGGCTGCTTGGGCGCCAAAGAGGACCTCCTGAGCATCGTGACTCAGGGGCTCTTACCGGACTCCTGGTCGCTCACCTCCTGGCCTTGACCACGGCATCGCGACCTGGCATACCAGCGACGGCTGAAGCCGCCTTGGGACTGGGACCTGTCGGCGCAGAGCACCAAGCCCTCATGAGGTTCGAAAGGGAGGACTGAGCTAAGATGGAATGAGCAACTCGCGCAATTCTACAACAAGGGTTATATATACAAGACAGGATCACAGGCACCTTACAAGCCCCTACGGGACGCGTTTTTGATTCCCCGCAGGGAACGGATCCTAAAGGGACACAAACTATGCGCGTCCCTGCAAAAGATGCCATCACCAATAGTGGGCCGTCAAGCACCAACGCCAACCCCATCCAGATCAGAGTCGGCGGCGGCCTGACGAGCCCGCCCTGCTCCAGGAGCGGCGCCAGCCCAGGGGCTCGTAGCTGTCGTCGCTCGTCTCCGGAGTCGCGAAGAACTCGCCGGAGTCGCTGGAACCTCCGGCGTCTCCACCGCCTGTGGAGCCTCCAAGGGAGCGGGTGGCGAGCCCAGTCCTCGTCGTAGCAGGGCCCTGGCCACCTTCCCCGGGGCAGCACTCCAGCCGGCGCCCGCTCGCATCGAAGACCTTGAAGAGCATCACCGAAGCACCGTCGTAGTCCAAGTGGATCGCGCAGACACCCCTTGTCCTGCAAACCCGGGCGATCTCCCTCCAGCCCCGAGTCATGTAGACCTCGCCCGGGGCGACGACCGCGACCTCTGCCTCGGTCGCGAGGGTGCTGCAGCCGGCGTGCTGTAGCCAGAGCTCCAGGGGCTCCCCCTGCGGGATGATGGAGGCGAAGAAGGGAGGAAGGCGGATCCAAGACTGAAGAGGAATGGCGACGTGGAGCACGAACTCTTGGAAGGAGCCCTCGGTGTGGACCCCAGGAGGGACGACCAACACCTTCGTGACCCGGCGGCGCCGACGGCGGCGCCGCCCGTGGCGGTCAGCATCAACTCCTTCGGGGCCCTCGACATGGGCGTACAATGGAAGCAGTAACCCCGGCGGCGCCCGCTCGCCCCAAGGCCTCGGCACCACCTAAAGGGCCCCCTCGTCCGGGCCATGGGGGATGGGCCGTTTCTTCAGCGGGAGTGGGTCTGGCCCCTCTCGGGGAGCCTTTCCCTTCTCTGCCGTCGAGAACCGGCAGATCGGAGCCATCGCGACAAGACGGAGCAAGGATCGGGAAGAAGGAGAAGCAAGGAGGGATGGACTAGAAGGGCACGCGCCGTTCCGTACTTATGGCCGGCGAAGGCCAACCGCCGACCTCCACGATCGCAGGTAATCATGACCTGTTTTTGCATGCAGGGACTTGTCCCATCCGTGCAGTTGCCGATGCGTCATGGGGAAGTGGAGGCGCCCACGTCCAGTCAACCGCCACGCGGCGCCCAAGGCCGCAGGCTGTTAGGGCCCTCGGCGCTTCGCTCTTGCCCTTCTGCCTCCTTGCACGGCCAAGTCCGGGTGCACCTTGGGCCCGGGGGCTACTGTCGGCGTTCTGGGAACGGGGGTCCCCAAACTTGCCTGCCTGCGGCCTGTGGCGTGGCTCAAAATGGGGGGCCCAGCACGGCCCATCTTCACCAACACAAACCCAAGACCCTCGCGAGGGGCCAAGCCTCGCGGGGCGGACGACGCGGAGCTTCCTCAGGCACGGCCTCGTCAGGCTGGCTCACGAGGAGGCGGAGAGATCAAGGCAGGGTACCTCACGAGGTGCCCGTGACGCAAGCCATGACGACTCAGGGCCGCCAGGCGAGTGCCAGCCCATGCAGCGTCCTCCTTTCCTCTTTGGTGCAAAGGGGGCAAGCGCAGCCGCGGAGTACCGAGACATCATGCAAAGGTTGCCACTTCAGTGCAACGAGACCAAGACCACGAGGACTACAAGACGGAGGTCGCCGTGGAGCCCAAGACGGCGTCATCACCAGAGCTTTGCGCAGGCGAAGACTACTTTTGTCAGGATAGCTGATACCAGCTGTCCACCTTCAAATTAGCCCGCCATTGTTGGCTTCCTTCCCGCTCGATATTTGGGAAGAGGACCAGGGCCTCTATAAATAGGACCAGCCACCCACATAGCAAAGGGGGCAGAGGGGGTTCTGTCGGTTTTTGCTGGAGGCAGAGAGAGAGAGAGAAGGTGACTGAAATCCACCGAGCAGTTCATCGCCCCAGCCAAGAACAGACCCTCGCGAGGCTGTTCTTCCTTGTATTGTTCACCATCATCAGCCCAAGAGGCAATCCACCACACCACACACTGGAGTAGGGTATTACACCACAATGGTGGCCCGAACCAGTATAAACCCTGTGTCTCTTGTGTTGTTCTTTCCGTAGTTTTAGATCCTAGCATGGCGGAGGGGTGCAGGTAGGTAGGAGGCGAAATCTCCGCGCGCACCCCAGTGTTCGAACCTCAAGGGTCTGCCGGAACCCGAAATCCGACAAAACACTTAACCATTCTGATTCTTAAACAGTTTATAGTTTGCATCAAAGGATTCATCCATAATAATTGGGTTAGCACAAGTGAAGCCAGATAAGGTAGATGGATCTATTAAAGGTCCATTTGCAGCAACCCGTGTGGTTTTGGCGTACTGCTCAGGCTTCCAGTAAGAACCATCAACATTCATTTTCCTCTCGAACCCAACACCTTCTTTCCTAGGGTTTCGGTTCAGAATCTGTTTCTTGAGGACATCACATAGTGTCTGATGCCCTTTGAGACTCTTGTACATTCCTGTCTCAAGCAATGTCTTCAACCTAGCATTCTCATCAGCAATAGTAGTGGTATCCTCAGAAGAGGGGTTAGTTACCACATCAGTAGTTGAAGATATTGCAATTGCAGTAGCAGTAGTACATCCAGCAACAGAAGTAGTGTTATCACGCTCAAGGCATTTTAGACATGGTGGTTCAAATCCTTCCTCAGCAGGACTGATCTGTTGAGCGCGAAGTGACTCATTCTCTTTTTGAAGATCTTCATGAGCCGCTCTCAAGTTCTCAAGTTCTTGCTTCCTTTGAAGATAATCGTAGGAGAGCTTTTCATGACTAGTTGAGAGCGTTTGATGATGACTTTCAAGTTCTTCGTACTTAACATGAAGATTTTTAATGTCTTTAATTAAGGACTGAGTCGAGTCATTTCCGCGTCCAACAGGTCATCGCTTTTGTCTAACAGTTTTTGAATATGTTCCATAGCAGTCTGTTGCTGTGTTGCAATTTTAGCAAGTGTTTTGTAGCTAGGTTTTGATTTACATTCAGAGTCATGTTCACTGGATGTTTGATAGTGAGCATCGCATGAGTTTACCTTGGCACCACGTGCCATGAAGCAGTAGGTGGGTGCATAGTCATCTTTGTTAGCATCAGCATTGGTGAAGAGGCCATCGTCTTCAATGTTGAAGATGGACTTGGCGATGTACGCCGAAGCTAAAGCCAGGCTTGCCACGCCTGAGTCAGATTCCTCTTCAGACTCCATCTCCACCTCCTCAGATGCAGACTCCTCCTCTGAATCCATTTCCTTGCCAACAAATGCACGACCCTTGCTAGATGAGCTCTTCTTGTGTGATGAAGACTTTGACGAAGACTTAGAGGATTTCTTCTTCTTGTCATCAGAATTATATTCCTTGCTCTTCTTCTTGTTGTTCTCATTGTCCCATTGAGGACATTCAGAGATGTAGTGACCAAGTTTCTTGCACTTGTGACACGTTCTCTTCTTGTAGTCATGGGAGGAAGCTTCATCATTTCTTGAGCTGGATCTTGAAGAATGTCTGGAGACTTTCTTCCTAGTGAACCTTTGGAACTTCTTTACAAGCATGGCAAGCTCCTTTCCAATGTCTTCAGGATCCTTAGAACCATAGTCAGATTCTTCTTCAGATGAGGAAACGGCCTTTGCATTCAAGGCGCAAGCTCGGCCATAGTTGGGACCATATATATCTCTTTTCTCAGATAGCTGGAACTCATGTGTGTTGAGCCTCTCAAGTATGTCAGACGGATCGAGAGTCTTGAAGTCAGAGCGTTCTTGAATCATCAGGGCCAGGGTGTCAAATGAGCCGTCGAGTGATCTCAAAAGTGTCTTGACGATTTCATGCTTGGTGATTTCAGCGGCGCCGAGTGCATGAAGCTCATTTGTGATATCAGTGAGGCAATCAAACGTCAGCTGAACATTCTCATTGTCATTTCTCTTGAAGCGGTTGAAGAGATTGCGAAGAACACTGATCCTTGAGTCTCTCTGGGTTGAGACGCCTTCATTGACCTTGGAGAGCCAGTCCCAGACTAGCTTTGCAGTTTCCAGAGCACTCACACGACCATATTATCCTTTGGTCAGATGACCACAGATGATGTTCTTGGCAGTAGAATCCATTTGAATGAACTTCTTGACATCATCTGCGGTGACGCCTTCACCGGCCTTGGGAACGCCATTCTTGACGACATACTAGAGGTCGACATCAATGGCTTCAAGATGCATGCGCATATTATTCTTCCAGTAAGGGTAATCAGTGCCATCGAAGACAGGGCACGCAACGGAGACTTTGATTATCCCTGTAGTTGACATAGCTAAACTCCAGGTGGTTAAACCGAATCACACAGAACAAGGGAGCACCTTGCTCTGATACCAATTGAAAGTGCTAGTTATCGACTAGAGGGGGGGGGTGAATGGGCGATTTTTATGAAAGTATTCAAAACACGGGGGCTTTGAAGACAAACAGTAGAAATGAACCTATTGATATGCAGCGGAAGGTAGACTACACTAGAGAAGCCATAGTCAAGTAAGCAATGAAGTGAAAGCACGAAGACTATCAGTAGCTAGGTAGTATGTATGTGGATGGAAGAAAGTATGAAACCAATCAACAACAGTCTTCACACAGTGAAGTCAATAATATCATGCAAGCAGGCAATGACTTCATGAAGACAAACTATAAGTAAAAGAGAGAGGTAAGGATAGAACCAGTTGCTTGGTGAGGGTAGGTATTTGTTTGACTAGTTTCAGTTGCTGTGACAACTGTACGTCTGGTTAAGGAGGCTGAGATTCAACTCAGAAGACCGCGTCTTCACCTTATTCCCCTTGAGCTAAGGACACACAGTCTTCGCCCAATCACTCTGGTAAGTCTTCAAGGTAGACTTCCAAACCTTCACAAGACTTCGTTACCAGCGATCCACAATGACTCTTGGATGCTCAGAACGCGACACCTAACCGGCTGGAGGATTCATAGTCCTCAAGTGTAATAAGTCTTCAGATCACGCAGATAGAAATACTTCAGTGATGCCTAATACTCTTTGGCTCTGGGTGTTTAGGGCTTTGTCCTCGCAAGGATTTCTCTCTCAAAGGCTTCGAGGTGGGCTGCTCTCAAACGACAAAAGCCGTGCACTAACTTTGAGCAGCCACCAATTTATGGTGTAGGGGTGGGCTATTTATAGCCACTAGGCAACCCGACCTGATTTGTCCAAAATGACCCTGGGTCACTAAGGAACTGACACGTCTTCCAATGGTCAGATTTCAAACACACGCGACAGCTTAACTTAGGCTACAAGTAAAGCTCACTCATACAGCTCTGGATAAGATTTGCTCTCATTGTTCGCTCGAAGACTTAGGATTTGGTTGAGCATCACTTCAGTCACTCTGACTTTGTTCACTTGGACCCCACATAACAGTACGGTGGTTCCTATGACTCAACAAAGAAGAAAGGAAACTACGAAACAACTATGTCTTCGCAATCCATAGTCTTCATTCGATGTCTTCTCATGTCATAGTCTTCAATGTGAAACTCTTCACAAACCACCATTGTCTTCAATGTCTTCACACATTTTTAGGGGTCATCTCCGGTAGGTAAACTGAATCAATGAGGGATTACTACCTGTGTTATCCTGCAATTCTCACAAACACGTTAGTCCCTTAACCAGATTTGTCGTCAATACTCCAAAACCAACTAGGGGTGGCACTAGATGCACTTACACTAGGACTCCACTTGTAATAGAGTAGTCCTAGTCCTACTAGGACTCCACATGTAACCCGCCCTCCAATTTATATAAGGAGGGACAGGGGACCCCAAGAGGGACAAGTTACACAAATTTAGATAGACAAGTCAATAGCTCTCAAGATAGATGTAGCAAAAGAGCATCCTTGTAATCGTGAGCACCATGATCAATATCAATGAAGCAGGATGTAGGCTTTTACCTCCATCATGAGGGGCCGAACCTGGGTAAAAACCTCGCGTCTCTCGTCCCACTCAATCCCTCTCAAGCTACCACATAGATGTGTTGGCCTCACGACTAAGTCCTTTTCACGAGGACATCTGCCGTGACAAATCCACGACAGTTGGCGCCCACCGTGGGGCTCACGCATGGTGATGTTGAGTTTTTGGAGGGATCTCTCCTAGGGATCGAGAAGATTGTAATTTTCCAGATGAGCCGGTTTGGAAGGGTTACATCAACTTCAAGGTCACCCATCCAGATTTGAGATCTATGAGATTTAAGGTTCTAGAAAAATTAGAGTTACAACTTGTCTACCGCCCTCGCCCGACGGTCTGTCGAAACCAATAGGGAATTTATCCGCGTATGACTTTTCTCGGCAGATTGTACGCAACATCTAGCAATCAAGCTGTCAAATCAATTGTACGCAACATCTAGCAATCAAGCTGTCAAATCACTACGTCGCTAAGACCGTTAACTTCCGTTGGAATCTGATCGGACACATTACAAGTCCCGGAGCATCAACTCATAGTTGCTGGTGCTTTTTTCCTTCAACGTACAGCAATCCGAAGCCAAATCAAGGTTTGGAACACCGCCTGCAAGAGGTCGAGACCGACAGGAGTTCTGTACGCGTACAAGTCGCCGAGACCGACTAGTTTTTGCTGCCGATTCAACTCGTACAACAGGATAATGATAACTGCTTGACCTAGTACATGATGGAAAAGTAAAAACCTGATCGATTCCCATGCCTCCTCCACATGAGGCGGCTCAAGTGTTCACGTGAAAGCCCTTAACTAAGGGCGTGTTTGGTTGCCGTGCGCTACAGTACCCCCATTGCATACACTTCTCCACCCAACCTGGCTATGCAAATGCAGCCTCAAATGCACCATATGCATGTTGTTTGGTTGCCTGCATGCCCTCTTGCCTGCATGGGCAGAACCACAATGTCTGGTGTTTGGTTGCCTGCATGTTAGTGGACAAACCCAAGGCATGGTGTTTGGTTGTATGCAACGCCTGGTGTGTGGTAACCTCTTTGGCTAGTTGGTGAGGTTACCAGCACACTTCGGCACAACCAGTAGCACGCATCATAAGCAGAGCAGAGTATAAACAGAGGATCAACTACTTAAGAGCATATTTTAGATAAGCAGTACCACACTTCATAAAAGTTCTAGGCATAAAACATAAACATAAACAGTTCAAAGCAGACTCGATAGTACTTAGGGAGGCCCCGGCTTACTCCTTGGCGGCGAAGGCTTCGTTGTGCTTCCCGCACTTGTTGATGACCTCAATGCCATCGTCGTCGAAGATGATGACCTTGAGGGTGTCGGGAGTGAGGAGCTTGAACTTCACCATGTAGCCGATCTTGATCTGATGAACGGCTGCGTAGGTGGCCCAACCTTGATCCAGGGTCACCCTGCCATTCATCATCTTCACCGTCACCTTCCAGGAGCAACCGGTGTTGTTCCTGAGCTTGAACTCCATCGGCACCGCGACGAAGTGCTTGGTGAAGTACAGGGGCATGGGGATGCACTCAAGCTTCGGTGTAAGGATGACCTTGCAGAAGTGACTCGGGCCATCCTCCTGATGGTAGTGGCTGTAGTTGCGGCGCTTGTTGCTGGGGGGCTCCTCCATGCCCTCATCGTCGCCACCCTCAGGCGTCTTTGGGTCTTCCTCGGTGGTGGGCGGCAACACAACCTCGTCGGGCATTGGGTGAAGGGGCTACTTGCCCTTGTTGTCAACCTCCGTGCCCATCTCATTGCTCTCCTCGATCTGCACACAATTCATGGAGTCAAGCACAACACAGAGTTCATGTCTAATTGAAGAGCATGTAGTTAAAACAGCATGACTGTCACTCTTCTCCTCCTCTCCACCCCCTATATTTACTCACCCTGCCCATCACTATTTACCCACCCCCTCTCTTCTCTCACTGTCAACCTTCCTCCTCCCCATCGCCATGAGCTCTAGCTCCAGCTCCAAAGCCAACCCCTTCCCTTGGGGTATTGGCTGGAGGGCCTTCTTCCTCGGGTGATCGGCTTGTGACCGCACCAAGTTCGAGAACACCATGGAGGTGTGCTCGAACTTCGGCTCCATGCATGACATGTAGAACGAATCTAATGAAGTGCTCATGAAGGCTAGTAAAGAAGAGTTGAGACACTGATGTCGGCTTCTGGGAACGGGGGTCCCCAGACTTGCCTGCCTACGGCCCGCGTCGTGGCTAAGGCAGCAGGGCGTACGACCCATCTTCATCAACAAGGCACCCAAGACCCTCGCGAGGGGCCAAGCCTCGCGAGGCGGACGACACAAGACCTCCTATGGAGTGGCCTAGTCGGGCAGGCTCACGAGGAGCGGAGATATCAAGGCGAGGCAAAGCTCACGAGGCTCTCATGACGTGAGCCATGACGATCGGCACCAGGCGGGCGCCAGCGTGCGCAGCGTCCTTGTTTCCTCTTTGGTGCTAAGGAGGCCTGCGCAGGCAAGGAGTACCGAGGCATCAGGTAAAGGTTTACATATCAGTGCAACAAGACCAGGACCAGAAGGATGGCAAGACGAAGGTCATCGTGGATCCCAAGATGGCGTCACCACCAGAGCCTTTCACAGGCGGAGACCGCCTTTGTCAGGATAGCTTGTACTAGTTGTCCCCCTTCAAATTTGCCTGCCGTTGTTGGCTCCCTTCCCGCTCAATATTTGGGAAGAGGACCAGGGCCTTTATAAATAGGACTAGCCACCACCATAAGCAGGGGAGAGCTAGAAGATCATCCCCACACACACAAGTTAGCCAAGCACAAGAACACCTCAACCTCAGGAGGTTGTTCTTCCCATTGTATTGTTCATCATCAGCCCAAGAGGCAATCCACCACCACCACACTGGAGTAGGGTATTACACCACAACGGTGGCCCAAACCAGTATAAATCTTGTGTCTTTCTATGTTGCGAGTTTGTCGAGTTCGTCCACGAGATCTTAGCGAGCTAGGGCGTAGGTCGGTGGGAGGAAAAGACTTCGCGCGCACCCTAGTGCTCGAACCTTAAGGGTTTGCCGGAACCCCACATCCGACATTTGGCGCGCCAGGTAGGGGTGCGCCATAGCTTCCCTTCCATCAGTTCGTCGCTCCGTTGCTCCATCGTCTCCATGGCGGACGCTCGTCGTGCTCGAGCTGAGCGTCGGGCTGCCCTCATCGCCCGCGTTACTCAGACGGCCCCCATCGGCAGGCCACCTCATCATTCTCCGTCTCCCATATCAACGATGCCACCGGCCTGGTGCGGAACGAGCAGCAATCATCTTCGCTGCATCCTTCGGTACGGCAGGACGGCGGCGCCGCCACTCCATCGCTGACCCTGGTCGGCTCTTCGTCCCATGCACGCCACGCTCCCATGGAGGCACGAGCCGCACTCCTCGCCGCAAACGAACTCTTGCGCTACCGCCCAGTCGACGACCTCTACGAGGAGTGGCTCGACCGCGTCGCCGAGCTCGTCCGCGCCGCAGGGGGCTCCCCGGCGCTATCCGTCTCTCTACCTCACCCTCGGCCGGCCACGGGTGACGAGGCCTGAGGCGTGCCTCCACCACCCCAGCCCAAGGACGGCACCAAGGCACGTGGCCCTGCGGTGTGATCCACCATGCCCGGTGCCCACGCGCGGAGAGAGAAGCTGCCAAGAAATCCCTCGGCCGTGTGGAGCTGCACCCGCGCTCCCCGTACCTCCTCGTCAAGACCATGCGCCGCCTGAAGCGGCGCCGCGCGGACCTCATCAAGACCAAGCTCCACCTCTGAAGTGGGCCCCAATAACTACGGCCGGCTGCCACGCCTTCACCCTCGAGTTGCGCAGCGTCGCCTGGCCAGGCAAGTTCAAGCCGGATCTACCTCCTCGCTATGACGGCACCGCCGACACCACGGAGTTCCTGCAGCTCTACGAGCTGAGCATCGAAGTAGCCAACGGCGATGAGAAAATCATGGCAAACTGGTTTCCCATGGCTCTCAAGGACGGGGCCCGCTCCTGGCTCCTGAACCTGCAACACAGCTCGATCTCCTCCTGGGATGAGATGCGCGACCGCTTCGTCGCCAACTTCCAGGGCACTCGCGACCGCCCGCCGGCCGCGGGCGACCTGCGCCGTATCAAGCAACAACCAGGGGAGACCCTCCAGAAGTACATCCAACGCTTCAACAACACCCGCCTCAAAATCCCCAAGGTCACGGATGAGGCCATCATCTCCGCGTTCTCTGACGGCGTCCGTGACATCAAGATGAAGGAAGAGCTCACTATCCACGAGGAGCTCTGCACATCTCAGGAGCTGTTCAACCTAGCGACCAAGTGCGCAAGAGCTGAGCAGGGGCACCTCTCTCTCCTTGAGCTGCCAGTCGCGGGCACAGAGGAGAAGAAAGCCAAGGCCAAGGACATGAAGCGCAAGGAAGCAGCGGTGCTAGCGGCGGAGCTCGACACCAAACGAGGCAGAGATCAGCCCGAGTCATCCAAGAATAGCCGACCGTTCTGCGCCTCCCACAACCTGAACACCCATAACACCAGCGACTACCAAGAGCTCAGAGCCATACGAGAAGGACGCTACGGTCGATGCCTCGAGCGCAGCGACCGGGGCTATGACCGCGGAGGAGAATGTGGAGGCGGACGCTGGGATGACCGTGGCCTGCGCCAGGAATGGCGCGACAGGCCTCGTGAGGACCGCTGGTAAGACCATCCTTGCGAGGGGGCCTGGAGGGACCAGCCTCGAGAGGATCACCCCCAAAGCAACGCCGGTCTTCCCCCGCTGCCTCCACCAAGAAGGAACAACGATCATCATGAGGACGAGGGGGCTGGGGGCTTCCAGGAGCCGCATGCAATCGCCTGCATCTTGGGCGGCGCCCAGGCCCCAACCTCTTAGCGCATCTTCAAACGGTTGGCTCGCGAGGTGAACGCGGTGCTCCCCAAACTTGAGGCCGTGCGCCCGCTCTGGTGGTCCCAGTGCGCCATCACTTTCAACTCGACAGATCAGCTCAAGTGCGCGGCCACCGCCGGCGTCCTCCCGATGTTGTGTTCCCTAGTCATCAGCAATGTGTAGGTTACCAAGACCCTCATTGACGGTGGTGCAGGGCTCAACGTCCTGTCCGTCGACACATTTGACAACCTCCAAGTGCCATATGAGCAGCTCCAGCCTACCAAACCTTTCTCAGGAGTGACCGATGGCTCCACCACACCGATAGGGCAGGTCCGCCTACCTGTCACCTTCGGCACACGCGACACCTACCGCACCGAGCTCATCAATTTCGATGTCGCCCACATCCACTTGTCGTACAATGCCATCCTCGGGTATCTAGCCCTGGCCAAGTTCATGGCGGTCACCCACCATGGCTACAACGTCCTCAAGATGCCTAGAAGCGGCGGGGTCATCATGGTCCCATGTAAAGAAAGGGATGTGGTGTGCTCCCTCAAGTGCGCCTTCCAAGCTGCAGCAATCGACGACCCCGACAGCAGAAGTGAGGGCCCTCCGGAGGCCATCCCCAAGAAGAGGCAACTGCGCCGCGCAGGACCTCAGGAGGATGACGTCGCGGCAGGAGCCTCGGCAGGATCAGCGTCCGTCCCAGGGGCGCCTCCCTCCATCGCATAGGAAGGCGCGCCCAGTAACCTCCTCGGGCAGGGCTCGGGGGCTCTCTTCTGGAGGGCCTCAGGCCTTGCCCACCTCACGAGGGAGGCGCTTGGGCACCACTTGGAGGCATGCTACGCGGCATGTTTTCCTCAGGAGAACATAGGGCAAGGGGTGCCCACCACTCAGGAGTTCATCGCCAAGACCACACAGGAACTGCAAGACGCAAGAGCCATGTGCGGCGACAGCCGCTCACAGAGCGCAGCTCACCACCCAGGCGAGGGTGCTGAGCTGCGCGTCTGCATAGACATCCTAGGGCTCAACAGGGCCACGTCTCAGGAGCGCTTCTGGCCTTCACGTGTGGGCCGTTGCGAGGGCCCGCCACACAGCAACGTTCGCATGCCCCTCGGCTTGCCGAGCGTGGCGTCGGCCTATCAGCGCAACATGCGGCGTGACCTGGCGGCTCAAGAGGCCAGGTACCGCGCCATCCTGGAGGAAACGGAGACGGTCTTCGGGGAGCCTCCTGAGCCCCCAGAGCCTCCCGAGGCTCAGGTCTCCAGTGGCTCATGAGGTCCTTTCTTCGACGCATGCCTTCAGTTGCACCAACTCTGCTTCGCCTACAGAACCAGGTGACACCTTCCAAGCTCGTTTTCTCATTATTCCCAGGCCGCGTGGGTCCGTCCCTGCAGCATGTATCCCTTTTTCTCATGTCTTTAGCTTGCCTTGCTGGGGGCGCCCTTCGGGATGCATCATCCCCAAGCCGCTCGGGCCGGACCCAGTGGCATGTATCTTCCTGCATTTACCCAAGCTGATTTGCCTTCCCTGCTTAAACTGCCTACGGTTATCGCCTGCTCGATTACCACCCGCCGTGGATACATTCACCCCATGAAATTTGCTTGCGCGTTAAAAGGGGGGCTCCTGAGCATCGCGACTCAGGAGCTCTTACTGGATCTCCAGCCTTCACCCCCTGGCATTGACCATGACATCGCGACCTGACACACCAGCGGCGGCTGAGCTCACTCGAGGGCCAAGACCTGAGGATGTTGAGTGCTTGCACCTAACTGCCTTGCAGGAACACACAGTCACCAATACTCAAGACCAGGCGCAACCCGCCTTGAGGTAGGGCCTTGTGAGTCCCGCGCTGGCTCACGAGTGCCCAGATACACCTCGCAGCCCTGCCGTGCAAGCCACGTGTCAGGGCGGAGTTGTACACGCCCCGGGGGCTCCTCCCGGAGGGGGGCCCCATCCCACACACAAGTGGAAGCACCATGCTCCGCGCTGGGCGTCGACACTGCCGAGGAGCGGCTATGCCCGTACACAAGCGGAAGCACTATGCTCTGCGCTGGTAAACAATTGAGGGCGGCCCCACGTTCGTACCAACCTCAGGGAGCCTAGAGCTCAGCGTCCGGCCTTACCGCAACGCCTCCCCTCGGGAGAGCCGCGCGAGGGGGCTGGGCACGGGGGCTGCGCTCGAGCCACACCCAAGCGCACGCCACCCAACCAGGTCTCCCGGACCTGGGGGTCACGCGCCCCTCCCGAGGCCTTGGCGAGGGCAGGTATGGAAATTGTTTGCGCGTCAAGGGGTACTCCTGAGCATCGTGACTCAGGAGCCTAACTGGTCACATAGCCCCTCACTCCTTGGTCCATCCTGGTCTCCGGTCAGCCCAATGGCGGTTGAGGTATGCGCGGGGCCGGGCCCTGCCGACGTAGAACATCAGTCTATCCTCGTGAACTCTCCCTATAAGCTGTTTGCGCGTCAAGGGGGACTCCTGAGTATCGCGACTCAGGAGCCTAACTGGTCACGTAGCCCCTCACTCCTTGGTCCATCCTGGTCTCCGGTCGGCCCAATGGCGGTTGAGGTATGCGCGGGGCCGGGCTCTGCCGACGCAGAATGCAAAGCAAATAGGAAGTCTTGAAGCAAATATTACAAACACATTGTCCTCACACATTGTCTTCACGATATCAAATGAAAAAGTCTAAACGCCTCCCCAAGGCCTAATGCATGTTGCAGGAACGAAACAGGAGGGTAGCCGCAGGTCACCCCCGGACGCTGCCATCACCTGCAGAAGTAGCTACCACGTGAGCGAAGTTGTCTTCGCCTTCACCACCAGCTGCAGGATCGGCGACATCACCAGACAGAGGAGCGGAGACAAAGCCGCGGAACTTTTTCAGCAAGGCCTCCACCTGACCGTGCACGGCTGCGGCGGTAGCCTCGTATTGGTCTTCAGCCACAGGCTCCAGCAGCCCGTCAAGGCAAGCGCTAGGGTCGCGAAGGTGCAGGTGGCTGAAGACGCGAGTCAATGCAACTGAAGACAGAACGCGAGCTCCCGCCTCTGCCATAGGACCGACGCCATCAACGACTTCCTCGAGCGCCTACACCAAGAGAGGAAGCAGCCGGGCGGGGCCGTCCTCGTCGGCGGCCAGCGACTTCTCCAGGCCGTGCTCGTGGAGCGTCTTCAGTGCCTTGCGGGACCTCTTCTCGAGATCAGCAAAGGCCGCACGGTCTTCGGTCAGGACTCGCGCCTTGGCGTCGAGTTCGGCCTCCCTCGCCTTCGCCTCCCGCTCAACCGGTTGCGCTCGGCGGCCTGCGCCCACCCTAACTCCGCCAGCTCATCATCACAGTTCTTGACGGCGTCCTCCCGGGCCTTCATTTTCTCCTCCCTCACTTGGTGGCAGCGTGCTTCTTCGGCGTGCTTGGCGCGCAGGCCCTGCAGCTCGTCCTCCAGCACCTGGCAGCGGTCGCGGGCGGCCTCTGCATCTTTCAACGCCATCTCACGATCGGTTGTGGTGTTGGCGACACTCTGCTTCTCCTTCTCAGAAGCCGCAGTGGCCTGGCCCAGCGCCGCGCGAACCGCCAAGTCGGAATGGAGCCAGCTCCAGACGCCCAGCCACAAGGCGTGGGTCTGCGCCCAGGAGATCCGCCTGCATCCGGGTCATCTCCGAGAGAGCACATTCCAGAGTAGCAACAGGAATAGAAGAACCCGGGAGTGCAGGTGCAGAAGTGAGAGGAGGCGACATCGTCACCAGGGTCTGGGAGACCACGACTTCCGGAGCGGCTGGAACCTCATCGGTCGCACCAGGCGCCGGCACCTTCGAAGCTAGCAAGGCCATGGGGGCTGGTTCCACGTGGCAATGCTCCTCTTGGCCCCGCGAGGACGACCGGGCTGGGGAGATGCGGGCGCTGCTACCCCCTTTCTCTGTGGAAGGAGGCACGGACGCCGCATCCTCCTTCATCTTCTTCGCAGAAGACATCAGCCTGACCAACCAAGGGCCAGCATCAGGAAATGAAGAGTGCAAACAGGGACAAGGCGAAGCTTGAGACACTTACTGATCCACCGCGACATACTTCCGCTTAGAAAGCCTGAAGCTTGACAGCATCGGGGCGGAGGCGGCATCACGAGGCACCAACGATGACCTACCCCTCGTCAGGATGGGGGGTTGCTCCCTCTCCCTTTGGCGGACATCGGCCTCGGCATCGTCAGGGAGGGCACGGAGGTTCTTGGCCTTGCTCAGAGGGGAAGTCTCCCCCACCTCTTCCAGAATCTTCTCCGGGTCCACCTCCTCTTCCCCCTTCCCGTGGGGATCTTCAGAAGACACCTCCACCGGTTTCGGCGTCGCGGGGGTTCCCAGGAACGCCGGAGGCACCAACCCACGCACGTCAAAGGTCGGCCTGGAGGCGACGAATTCGTCCCAATCCCTGCGTTGGAACAAGGGGACGAAGGCGCTTGGTGGGTACTCCTGGTTGTCCCTGACTATGAGGCGCATAACAGCGGCAAATTCATCGTCATGAAGGGCCCCCGGCCTCAGGCGGGTCTTGTTTCCCTCTTCTTCAAGCTCCCACAGAGGGCGTGCACGCGCCTAGAGTGGCGCTACTCGCAGTGTCAAGAACTCCCTCAGAAGCATGACCCCCGTAACCTTTGCCGCCCTCGCGTTGCCTGGCTTCAGGTCGGTCACCATCTGCCCCAACACAGACGATGCCCGCTCATCAGCAAGCTCCGCCCTGGGCCACCCCCCGTGGAGAGAGGGCGCCACCGTAGGCAACGCCAGACGTGGATCGGCGCACTTGGCGTCCATCATGACCCATTTGGACCGAATGTTGTCGGCCCTCTTCCCAGTGCTTGAGATCGATTTGGCCTTGCCAGATGCGATGAAAGTTAGCGCATCCAGAGATGTGACCCTCGCTGACACAAAGGAAGAAGAAATGGCGCAGGAGCGCCACGGACGGCATCACGCCTAGGTACGCCTCATAGTAGTAGGCAAAGATGGACATGAGGAGGACAGAGTTGGGATGGAGATGCAACACCTACAGCCCGTAGTGGTCGAGGACCTCATAAAAGAAATCAGAGAAGGGAGGAACCAACCCGACGGTGACACTGCTCGAGAAGAAGGGGAAGAAGGTGCTTTCCTCGGGCTCCGGCACGTCGGAGGCAAGCCGGAGCTCGGTCTCCCCCACTCATTACTTCTGCCCGCCGTCAGTAGGCGCATAGAGGCGAGGCTCTTCTCCGTGACGAAGGGCACCTCAAGGGCCGGCTCATACCAAGCCGGCACTGAGGAAGCCTTGGCCTTGCGCGGCACCATGGATCACAGCTACGGGATGAGATTGGAGCGGATCTGGAGATAGCGGTGACAGAGAGCAAGGAAGGGGATTTGGAGGAAGGCGAGGAAGAAGCAATGAAGGCAAGTGCAGCCTGCGCCAGCCTTTTGTCAAGTCGTGCAGTTGCCGAGGCAGCGTGGGGAAGCGGAGACGCCCACGTCCAATCAACCGCCATGCGTCAATCGAGGCCGCGGGCTTTTGGGGGCCCGCGGTGCTCCGTACTTGACCCCTGGCTTTGCCGCGAAGCCAAGCCCGAGTGGACCTTGGGCCCGAGGACTACTGTTGGCGTTCTAGGAATGGGGGTCCCCAGACTTGCCTGCCTGCGGCCCGCGGCGTGGCTAAGCCAGCAGGTTGTACGATCTTCATCAACAAGGCATCCAAGACCCTCGCGAGGGGCCAAGCCTCGTGAGGCGGACGACACAAGACCTCCTCTAGAGTGGCCTAGTCGGACAGGCTCACGAGGAGCAGAGATATCAAGGCGAGGCAAACCTCACAAGGCTCTCGTGACGTGAGCCATGACGATTGGCACCAGGCGGGCGCTAGGCGGGTGCTAGCGCGCGCAGCGTCCTTGTTTCCTCTTTGGTGCTAAGGAGGCCTGCGCAGGCAAGGAGTACTGAGGCATCAGGCAAAGGTTGCCATATCGGTGCAACAAGACCAGGATCAGAAGGACGGCAAGACGAAGGTCATCGTGGAGCCCAAGACGACGTCACCACCAGAGCCTTTCGGAGACCGCCTTTGTCAGGATAGCTTGTACTAGCTACCCCCCTTCAAATTTTCCCGTCGTTGTTGGCTCCCTTCCCGCTCAATATTTGGGAAGAGGACCAGGGCCTCTATAAATAGGACTAGCCACCACCATAGGCAGGGGAGAGCCAGAAGATTATCCCCACACACACAAGTTAGGCAAGCACAAGAACACCTCAACCTCAGGAGGCTGTTCTTCCCATTGTATTGTTCATCATCAGCCCAAGAGGCAATCCACCACCACCACACTGGAGTAGGGTATTACACCACAACGGTGGCCCGAACCAGTATAAATCTTGTGTCTTTCTGTGTTGCGAGTTCGTCGAGTTCGTCCGCGAGATCTTAGCGAGCTAGGGCATAGATCGGTGGGATGAAAAGACTTCGCGTGCACCCCAGTGCTCGAACCTTAAGGGTTTGCCGGAACCCCACATCCGACAGCTGATTCTTGACCCAGCAAAGGGTGTGATGGCAGTTGACATCATTCACTGGGCCATGAATCAGGCCGTCTCTGATGACACTAAATAGAGGAAGAAGTGGTGCAAGTACAAGACCTACTGGGATCCTAATGACCGCCGTGTCGTAGTGTACTGGGAGACGGCTATCGCGCCGCCGGCGGTCATTGGTGGGGAGCCTAAGGAGGAGGAAGAAGAAGTGGTGCAGATGCCAGCGAGGGCACTGGAGCCAGGCCGTCGTACCTGGCAGATCGACATCGACTCCGCAGAGGACGACGATGACGACCCGCTGGCCTGCACGACGATGAAGAAGAAGATGAAGGCCAGCGGCTCGACTAGCTGCTCCGCATGCCGGTGATGGCCACCGCAGTCAGCCGGTGTCCGTTGTGTACCCCCTATACCCCAATCCCCCTTCTACATTCCGATCTTGCATCTATGAACTCGTATGAACTACTATGAACTAGTATGAACTACCTCTATGCTTATCTACCTCTATTCCCCATTCCCCTCCGCTGTGGGTCGAATCTATCACCGTGGATCGAATCTAGCGTGCATGTCGAAGAGAGAGAAGTGCCTACCGCCATTGCCGCTGGCCAACTGCTGATCCGCTAGCCGGTGATGGAGTCCGGTGGTCTTCTCCCTCTGCTCCGACCCACCACAGAATATGTAGGAACCAATATGAGCATCCATGTTCCGTTATTGGTTATTGACCGGAGATGTGTCTCGGTCATGTTTACATAGTTCTCGAACCCGTAGGGTCCGCACGCTTAACGTTCGATGACGATTCGTATTATGATTTATGTGTTTGGGTGACCGAAGATTGTTCGGAGTCCCGGATGAGATCACGGACATGACGAGGAGTCTCGAAATGGTCGAGAGGTAAAGGTTGATATATTGAACGATAGTATTTGGACACCCGAATGGTTTTGGAGTGTTTTGGGTATTTTTTGGAGTACCGGGAGGTTACTGGAACCCCCCGGGGGAAGTAATGGGCCACATGGGCCATAGGGGAGATACAAGGCATCCCACAAGGGGGTGGCACGTGCCCCCCCCCCATGGGGAGTCTGAATTGGACAAGGGGAGGGGGCGCGGCCCACTTTCCTTCTCCCTCTCCCTCTCCTTCCCCCTTTCCCCCTCCTATAGCAGGAAGGGGGGGGTGAATAGGACTAGGAGTCCAAGTGGGTTTCCCCACTTGGCACGGCCCCTAGGCCGGCCTCCTCCCCCTCTCCTCCTTTATATACGGGGGCAGGGGCCACCTCTAAGGCACATCAATTGTAATTAGCCGTGTGCGCCCCCCCTCCACCGTTTACTCCTCCGGTCATATTGTTATAGTGCTTAGGCGAAGCCCTACGTGGATCACTTCACCATCACTGTCACCACACCGTCGTGTTGACGAAACTCTCCCTCGACACTTTGCTTGATCAAGAGTTCGAGGGACGTCATCGAGCTGAATGCGTGTTGAACTCGGAGGTGACATACGTTCGGTACTTGATCAGTGAATGGAGAGGACGTTCGACTACGTCAACCGCGTTAAACAAATGCTTCCGCTTTCGGTCTACGAGGGTACGTGGACACACTCTCCCCCTCTCATTATTATGCATCTCCTAGATAGATCTTGTGTGATCATAGGATTTTTTTTTTGAAATTGCTTGCTACGTTTGAGGGAGTCCTGGACTAAGGGGTCCTCGGGCGTCCGGCCTGTTATCTATGGGCCGGACTGATGGGTTGTGAAGATACGAAGACCGAAGACTACACCCGTCTCCGGATAGGACTCTCCTTGGCGTGGAAGGCAAGCTTGGAGAACAACTATGAAGATTCCATCTTATGTAACTGACTCTATGTAACCCTAGATCCCCCCGGTGTCTATATAAACCGGAGGGTGTAGTCTGAATAGGGGATACTCAATACCTTAGTCATACAGGCTAGACTTCTAGGGTTTAGCCATTACGATCTCGTGGTAGATCAACTCTTGTAATACTCATATTCATCAATATCAATCAAGCAGGACGTAGGGTATTACCTCCATCAAGAGGGCCCGAACCTGGGTAAAACATCATGTCCCCTGTCTCATGTTACCATCAACCGTAGACGCACAGTTCGGGACCCCCTACCCGAGATCCGCCGGTTTTGACATGACATTGGTGCTTTCATTGAGAGTTCGCCGTGCTATCACTGAAAGGTTTGATGGCTCCTTCAATCTTCAATAACGACGCTGTTTGCGGAGAAACTTTCCTCCCCGGACAGATCTTCGTGTTCGGCGGCTTCGCACTGCGGGCCAACTTGTTTGGCCATCTGGAGCAGATCGAAAGCTACGCGCCTGGCCATCAGGTCAGATTCGGGAGCTTGAACTACGTCGCGGACATCCGTGGAGACTTGATCTTCACTGGATTCGATACCACGGTAGCCGCTCCCGATCACCCCGATGATCATGACCTAAATCTGTCATCGGGCCGCATCCAGGAGATTGCTCCTATAATCGCTCTGGCCCTAGAGCCGGAGCAGGCTGCGTCATCCAAAGACAGGAGGATTAACCCCACCACGGAGGCTGCAGATTCCACGGTGTTGGAGCCGCACATGGACCTGGTCTCACTCGATGCCTATGCCACCGGAACGCCGGACTCGTCTCCGGCTGTAGGTTTCGAACCACGCGAGCGCGCGGACGCTGAGCTTAATCGTTTATCGATCTTTGAATTCAACGCCATAGACATCTTCCAACACTCGCCTCTGGGCGACGTGCTAAAATCGTTAAAAATTTTGTCCTTGGCGGAGGACTCTCAGACGCACTATATCCGGCTCAAACTAGGGGATGACGATGGAGAATTTTGCTTCCCACCCGCCACCCACTTCATGGCCACGGTCAAGGATTTGACCGACGAGCTTGATTACGACTCCGAAGACATCGACGGTATGGACGACGATGCCGGAGAAGAAGAGGCCCAGAACCCGCCGTTCACCGGACACTGGACGGCCACTTCCTCATATGACGTATACATGGTGGATGCACCAAAGGAAAACAACGGCGATGACAAGGAAGACCCAGTTGAGGATAAACCTTCCGAAATACAGTCCAAGCACCGGCGTCAGTGGCGCCGCTCTAAGTCACGCCGCAGTAAAGATAGCAACACCGGCACGGGAGAAGATGACACTTCGGAAGGTGCCGAAGATAATGAATACCCCATCGACACAACAAACGAACAAGATGAACGGGAAGGTGAGAAGGTTAGCCTTGTTAAACAGGCCACGCACAAAGATTCGGAGGACGATAGTTACCTTCCGCTCTCCGAGGATGAGGTGAGCCTCGGCACCGAGGATTTCATCGTGCTTGTGGAACCTCTTGAGCAGGAGCGCTTCAAGCGCCAGCTAATAGCCACTGCAAGGAGCCTGAAGAAGAAGCAGCAGCTTCAAGCTGACCAAGATCTGCTCAATGATAAATGGACTGATGTCCTAGCAGCCGAAGAATACGGCCTCAAACGCCCAACCAAAAGCTACCCAAAGCGTAAATTGCTACCTCAGTTCGACGAGGAGGCACCAGAGTATATACCACCATCGTACAATGCGACTGACCGGCCACCGCGTGGCTGGGACAAAACGGCAACCCATGCCGAACACCAGCCCGCCCCGCCTCGTCACTCAGGCAAAGGTAAATTCACCCACGACCATACATACAACCTCTGGCAGAACCTAAACAATAAAGCAGGACCAACCAGATCAATCTACGAATTGCGAGGAGGCACCTCGACACGTGACAATGACCACCTATTTGGACGTGACAAACCTAGTCATACATAGGCCGAACACCGTAGACGGACTTCATCAGAGCTGTGTCACGATACGGCCCGATACAGAGGCCCCGCACACCCTCATTGCTTCACTGATGAGGTCCTGGATCACGAATTCCCTGAAGGTTTCAAGCCCATGAACATAGAATCATACGATGGGACCACGGACCCCGTGGTGTGGATCAAAGACTTCATTCTCCACATCCACATGGCATGCGGAGATGACCTCCACGCTGTCAAATACCTCCCTCTCAAACTCAAGGGGCCCGCTCGGCATTGGCTAAACAGTCTGCTTGACAATTCCATTGGCAGTTGGGAGGACTTGGAAGAGGCTTTCCTCGATAACTTCCAAGGTACATATGTTCAACCTCCGGACGCTGATGACTTAAGCCATATAGTCCAGCAGCCCGGAGAGTCCGCCAGGAAATTCCGGACAAGTTTCCTAACTAAAAAGAACCAAATCGTTGACTGTCCGGACGCTGAAGCTCTAGCAGCTTTCAAACATAGTATCCGCGATGAATGGCTCGATCACCACCTCGGCCAAGAAAAACCAAAATCCATGGAGGCCCTCACGGCACTAATGACCCGCTTTTGTGCGGGCGAGGACAGTTGGTTGGCCCATAGAAAAAACAATGCAAGCAACGCCAGCACCCCTGAAGTTAAAAATAACAAAGACAAGTCTCGACGCAATAGATACAAGCGCCGAAATAGCGGTGACAACACCAAAGATACAGCGGTCAACGGCGGATTCAGTGGCTCTAAGTCCGGTCAGCGGAAGAAGCCTTTTCAAAAGAACAATTCGGGCCCATCCAGCTTGGACAGCATACTTGATCGTCCATGCCAGATTCATGGCACCCCAGACAAGCCTCCTAATCATACAAATAGAGAGTGCTGGGTTTTCAAATAGGCCGGCAAATTAAATGCCGAGAACAGGGAAAAAGGATCGAAAAGCGAGGATGACGACGAAGAGCCACGGCCGCTGAACACAGGGGGACAGAAGAAGTTTCCCCCTCAGGTCAAAACGGTGAACATGATATATGCCACCCACATCCCCAATAGGGAGCTCAACCATGCGCTTAGGGACGTCTACGCGATAGAGCCAGTCGACCCAAAATTCAATCCATGGTCGTCGTGCTCGATCACTTTTGATCGCCGGGACCACCTGACCAGTATCCGTCACGGGGGCTCAGCCGCACTAGTCTTGTACCCAATAATTGATGGGTTTCACCTCACTCGCGTCCTTATGGACGGTGGTAGCAGCCTCAATCTGCTCTATCATGATACAATGCGGAAAATGGGCATTAACCCATCAAGGATCAAGCCTACAAGGACTACCTTTAAAGGAGTTATACCAGGTGTAGAGGCCCGCTGTACGGGCTCAATCACATTAGAGGTTGTCTTCGGATCTCCTGACAACTTCCGAAGCGAGGAGTTAATCTTTGATATCGTCCCATTCCGCAGCAGCTATCATGCACTGCTCGGACGAACTGCGTTTGCTTGATTCAACGCAGTGCCACACTATTCTTATCTCAAGCTCAAGATGCTCGCTCCACGCGGCCTCATAACAGCCAATGGCAATACAAAATGCTCTCTCCTTACAAAAGAGCACACAGCTGCCCTAGTAGTAGAAGTACAAAGCGGCCTTCTCAAGCAGACCCTTCATTCGGCTGACGAGCCCACGGACATCCTTAAGAGGGTCCGAACTACTCTGCAGTAGGAGAACCCAGCACGTCAGGAGCTCGACTAAGCAATCCGGCCTCCGTCTCAGTCCCGATCAAGTGGTGGCATTCGTGCCGCGCGTACATAACTACGCACTTAAAATTCCATGGGCATTGACGAAGGCACAGATAACTTGTGATCCATGGCACGGCTCAGCCGACATTGGATACACACATACTTTCACTTTTACTTGTTTTCCTTTTAGGTCTCAATCCCATAGGCCCCGTCGGGGGGTCGGGTCATCGGTTCTCTTGTAGGATAAATACACCAAGACGGCGAGAAGAGCGGACATATGGGGAACTTTTTAGGTGATTCCGTTAACAATAACTTTACCTGTTTTCCAGGACCCATATACAGCTCCCCTTGGTTTCGGCATGTTAAATAGAATGCTGCTTATTGCACTATTTGTATAATTGCGCCTTGACGTACTAATTACACTACAATGAAAACAGTTTGTAGCTAGAGCTTTAGGACCCCAACTTTTCACCTTTACGTCTTTTCTGTTTTCTTTCTCTCTTTTCTTTTTCAGATTCCCTGTGGATAACCCCATCAGGAAGCACCCGTACACTTTCGTATGTTTGACGTTTGCCAGGGGCTTTATAGCACCTTACACTACAGCAACAAAAGTCCAAACACTTCCTATAAGTATAGTTCGGCACCCCGAATTTAGCATTATATGCATTGGCTCCGAATCATGTCTTTGGTCAACAGTTGGGTTGTCCGGCTCCTGTGCTGGCTACCCTACGTTCCGCTACATCGGCTAGGGTAGTAAAGAGAGAACTACTGCGATTGTGTCCTGGTCTAAACCGGATGAGCACCTCAGTAGAGAAAGCCGAAAACTGACTGTCATGATGCGGCGAGAGCTGGTCAGCTGTTCGGAGGTCTCAAATCGTTGGAGATTTTTCCGCATTTCATGAAGGATCGGTACTTCCCGATCAGACGCTGACAGCACTCTGGTTCGTATACCAGGGGCTGCGCCTATGTTTTATTATAGGGTCTTTTACATTTGTGTCCCTAACTCGAACCCACTACTCAGATTTGCTCCTAATTTCAAAGCCTGCTCAAATTTGCCCCTACGCCATCAAGTCTCCTTATAGAATGCCCCTCTGGGCGTTTGTTGGACATTTTGCCCCTGAAAAAAATAAGACATAAATTTAAAAAGAAGAGAGAGAGTGCATGCTAGCTTTTTGGCCTAGAAAAGCCCAGCCAGCCCAGCCCACTGGCTGGTCATCTTCTTCGTCTTCAGAGGCTAAGGGCGTGTCCAGTCACCTATTCACCCGAGCGCCGCCGTTAGTGTGGCCAACGACGGCAAGAAGCCGGCCCGCCGTGTCTGCAAGGCCCGCCGTAGAATAGAGCATCACCACACCGTAGATCTGGACCTCGGGTGCCTTGCAACTACGCAACGGACGAGATCACCGCCACCTCTGCCCACTGGCCGCTGTCTTTGATTTGCTGTCGGACGAGGTCCCTCGGTGCTCCCTTATCATACAGGAGATCCGTACGGTGTTGCGAAACTTCCGGACACCGACAAGCTCTTCTTTGTCTAGCCGCCTCCCCACGACGCCTTGCTTCGGCGGTCGTAGGCGAGGTCCGTGTGCTCATGCTCGGCCGTCCCCGTACCCTTTGCAGACTCTGGCATGCTCGAAGTGAGACGCTGATGCCGACCCCTCTCCCCCTGCTTTCTAGCCCCCTGCCACCTAGCTTTGACCATCGCCGGCCTCGGCCATGCCCGACACTCTGGTCGTCCCCGCTCGCCCTGCCACTTCTATTCAACGCGGAGCAATCCCAGGAGCGCAAAGGACCATTCCACCAGTTGTTTGGTCGCCGGAATAGAGCTCCCCTGCCCTCCGCCGTGGTGTGTGCTCGCCGGCGGCTTAACGCCGGTGGTTCAATTATTACTAATGGGCTTCCTATGACATGTGGGGCCCATTAGCTAGATTAGCACTAATCCTACCGTGTGTTCAATATTATGCTAATTACTAAGACAAATCAGCAGGCCCTACCATTTAACAAAACTGCTAAACTAAATTAAAAATAACTAGACACTTACATGTGAGGTCCCACGTGTAAGTGAGAGAGAGGGTGGAGAGAGAGGGTAGAGAGAGTGAAGGGTGAGAGAAAGTGTTTTTACTTCTTATTTTTTCTCACTCGGTCCCACTTGTAAGTGACACATGGAGGCAGGGGCAAATTGTCCAAAAAATGTCAGTTAGACGGTCAAACCCCTTTGACCGGACGGAAACAGAACGAAAGGGTATTTCTGTAAGGTCACTTAACGGCAGAGGGGCAAATTTGAGCATGCTTCGAAATTAGGGATAAATTTGAGTAGGTGGTTCGAGTTAGGGATAGAAATGCAAATGGCCCTTTATTATAAAACTCCTATGGCTAAGTGAGGGTGTTCAAGCCGTATAGTCTGGTTGCCTGGTTCGTTGCGCTAAACAACTCCTTCAAGGACCATATAATTGGATCAAGATTTTTTAGATTCCATCCCGAACACCTCCGTACTACCTACGCGAGGGCTGAAGCCGACGACTTGTTAACCCTCAGATTTCATACAACACGGCCGCATAGGAGGAAACAATCAAAACATAACAAAAATTGTATATTACAATGCGGATTTGTTGTCATAATACAAGACAAAATACGAGTAAATTCACTCGAAAATAATGTCCTTCCCGCACTGTGTGGCTACAATACGAGACCCCTCGAGGACATCCGCAAAATAGCGCTCGGGTGTACGGTGCTCCTTGCCCTTCGGCGGCCCCTTGGTCAGCTCGATGGCGTCCATTTTCGACCACCACATCTTGAAGCAAGCAAAGGCCATCCGGGCACCTTCAATACAGACTGACCGCTTTACGACCTCAAGTCGCGGACAGGCACTAACAAGTCGCTTCACAAGCCCGAAGTAGCTGCTAGGTACCGGCGCGGCAGGCCATAGCCGGACTATTAGGTCCCTCATGGCTAGCTCGGCCACCTTATGCAGCTCGACCGACTATTTCAGCTGGTTGCTGAAGGATACCGGATGTTCTGGTCCAAGATATTGAGACCAGAACAGCTTCTCCATCGAACTCAATTCCTTGGCTTGATAGAATTCAGCAGCATCGGATACGCTGCGCGGCAAATCAGTAAACGCCCCTATGGAGTGAAAGTGCTAGTTATCGACTAGATGGGGGGGTGAATAGGCAATTTTTAAGAAAGTCTTGAAAACATGGAAGTTTCGAAGACAAACGATAGAAATGAACCTATAAACATGTAGCGGAAGGTAGACTACACTAGGAAAGCCATAGTCAAGTATTCAATGAAGGGAAAGCACGAAGACTAATAGCAGCTAGGCAGTATGGATCAGGATGGAAGATGGTATGAAGCCAATCAGAACAAACAGTCACACAGAGTAGATAAACAGATAATGCAAACAGACAATGACTTCACAAGTACAACTGTAAATGAGGAGAAGGGATGGATAGAACCAGTTGCTTGTTGAAGATAATGATTTGTTGGACCAGTTCCAGTTGGTGTGACAACTATATGTCTGGTTAGGGAGGCTGAGATTTAACTCAGAAGACCGTGTGTTCACCTTATTCCCCTTGATCTAAGGACACCCAGTCCTCGCCCAACCACTCAGGTAAGTCTTCAAGGTAGAGTTCCAAACCTTCATAGACCTCATTCACCGGCGATCCAACATGACTCTTGGATGCTCAGAACACGACGCCTAACCGGCTGGAGGATTCACAGTCATCAAGTGTAACAAGTCCTCAGATCACACAGACAGGAATACTTCAGTGGTGCCTAACACTCTTTGGCTCTGGGTGTTTAGGGCTTTGTCCTCGCAAGGATTTCTCTCTCAAAGGCTTCTGAGGTGGGTTGCTCTCAAACGACAAAAGCCGTGCACTAACTCTGAGCAGCCACCAATTTATGGTGTAGGGGGTGGGCTATTTATAGCCACTAGGCAACCCGACCTGATTTGTCTGAATGACCCTGGGTCACTAAGGAACTGACACATGTTCCAACGGTCAGATTTCAAACACACGCAGCAACTTTACTTGGGCTACAAGTAAAGCTGACTCATCCAGCTCTGGATAAGATTTGCTCTCATTGTCTTCGCTCAGAGACATAGGATTTTGTTTAAGCATCACTTCAGTCACTCTGACTTTGTTCACTGGGACCCCAATTAACAGTATGGTGGTTCCTATGACTCAACAAAGAAGAAAAGGAAACAACGAAACAACTAAGTCTTCGCGCTCCATCGTCTTCACGCGATGTCTTCTCTTGTCACAGTCTTCAATGTGAATATCTTCAGATACCACCTTTGTCTTCAATGTCTTCATACATTTTTAGGGGTCATCTCCGGTAGGTAAACCGAATCAATGAGGGGCTACCACATGTGTTATCCTGCCATTCTCACAAACACATTAGTCCCTCAATCAGATTTGTCGTCAATACTCCAAAACCAACTAGGGGTGGCACTAGATGCACTTACAATCTCCCCCTTTTTGGTGATTGATGACAAACTGGTTGAAGTTTTCAACGGGGATAAAAGTATGTGAAATTGTAAAGGATTTAGGTATTGTCTTCGTAAGTAGCATAAAGGCTCCCCCTGAAGATGTGCATATAAGCATTTTGCTTTTGAATGCAAATGCACATGGCAGGTTGTACTTGCGGAGCTCCTCTTCTACTTATGAAGACAATTCATCATGCATGAAATGATATAACAAAGATAATGACATGCATAATGAAAAATGGATGTATGCAAAATGACTTCATGCGGAATTTATCGTCGCACATGCGGAATTTATCATCGCATCACATAGTTGACGAAAAGGTAGCAGACGACTATCAAGTTTAAGTGTTACAACTCAAAAGAACCAAATGTATCAAAAGCGAGAGTTGTAAGCACTTGGCAAATGTAGCAAAAGTATATAAACCACCCATATGGACCCGCTTGAATACTATCAACTCATATGCTTCTCCCCCTTTTGTTAGTAATGACCAAAAAGGTTTGAAGACATAGAGCTTGCTACTCGTTCCCATGAGGAGTAGGCGAGGCAGCAGGGTCGTCGTTGAGATTTGGTGGTGCAGATGAACTTGGTGCAGTGTCGATACGTGCTGAAGTTGGAGGTGGTGAGGTAGCATCATCATGGTCATCAATGACTCTGGCATTAACAGTTGCAGCTCACGAAGAATAGTCAGAGTCTTTGAGTGAGGGAGTTCGACGCAAGTGAGCATTCCAGGGAGGAGTTGAATCAAACTTGAATCTCTCAGTGAAGCCATCCTGGTGAAGATCATCTTCAGAGCTCAGCAGAGTCAGACTCTTCCACGATCGGCGACAGGTTTCATGTGTAACAAAGGCATTCTTGGTGGCAAGATTGCGAATGCGATTGACATCCACCAAGAGGCTTTGCATTTGACGCTTAAGCCAGTGATGATGCTTATCCTGTTTTTGATGTAGAGCGACGAGAAGCTCTAGGTCATTGAGAACACGAGATCACTTCCGAGGCCTTTGAGCAATGGTGCTTTCAGTGGCTTCAGTTTGGGTGCGAGGAGCACGTGTATTGCCAGCCAAGGGATAAACACGAGAAACGGCCTGAACTCCTTCAATGGGCTGTGAGAAGCTTTGGTGATCAAGATTGTGAAGAGTAACACGCTCTTTGGCAGGCTTTGGGTAGATGGCTTCAACAGACAGATCAACCTCTGGCAAGAATATGAGATGATTGCGTGCAGAAGGCTGATAGTGGATTGCAGAGTGAAGCTTTATAAGGTTCATTACCCATGGACCGTAGAACTTCAGACCAAAGATATCAGAGCCAGATGCAGCCAGTTGTCTGATGAATAAGTCTTGAGCATTGAAGCCGGTGCCATTGAAGATATAGAAAACCAATGTCTTCATTGCTCCTTCAAGCTTCGCTGCATGTGAATGTCCTTTGACAGGACATAGAGTTTGCCTGATGATATGGTAAATAGTGCGGGGCAGATACTCTAGGTCTTCAACAAAGAACTCCTTGGGATAGTCAGCGTCATGGGGCAGTGGCTTCATCATACTCAGCATTTGGCTCATGTTAGGCCCTGGCTTCTGAAAGATGCTCTCCAAAGCATTCTGGTGTAGCTGACAACCTAGTTCATAATGTTTGCCAGGAGTGGGCAGGGCAGTAAGCTCAATGATGTCTTGGGCTTTAGCTTCATGGTGTACATCGCATGTCATCCACTCAAGGATCCAAGTCTTCGGATCCCTATTGTAGCCGCGAATGTGGAGGGTAGCATAAAATTGTAGCAGAAGCTCTTCATGTTGGAAATATGCCCTAGAGGCAATAATAAATTGGTTATTATTATATTTCCTTGTTCATGATAATCGTTTAATATCCATGCTAGAATTGTATTGATAGGAAACTCAGATACATGTGTGGATACATAGACAACACCATGTCCCTAGTAAGCCTCTAGTTGACTAGCTCGTTGATCAATAGATGGTTACGGTTTCCTGACCATGGACATTGGATGTCATTGATAACGGGATCACATCATTAGGAGAATGATGTGATGGACAAGACCCAATCCTAAGCCTAGCACAAGATCGTGTAGTTTGTATGCTAAAGCTTTTCTAATGTCAAGTATCATTTCCTTAGACGATGAGATTGTGCAACTCCCGGATACCGTAGGAGTGCTTTGGGTGTGCCAAACATCACAACGTAACTGGGTGGCTATAAAGGTGCACTACGGGTATCTCCGAAAGTGTCTATTGAGTTGGCACGAATCGAGACTGGGATTTGTCACTCCGTGTAACGGAGAGGTATCTCTGGGCCCACTCGGTAGGACATCATCATAATGTGCACAATGTGACCAAGGAGTTGATCATGGGATGATGTGTTACAGAACGAGTAAAGAGACTTGCCGGTAACGAGATTGAACAAGGTATCGGGATACCGACGATCGAATCTCGGGCAAGTATCGTACCGATAGACAAAGGGAATTGTATATGGGATTGATTGAATCCTTGACATCGTGGTTCATCCGATGAGATCATCGTGGAGCATGTGGGAACCAACATGGGTATCCAGATCCCGTTGTTGGTTATTGACCGGAGAGTTGTCTCGGCCATATCTGCATGACTCCCGAGCCCGTAGGGTCTACACACTTAAGGTTCGATGATGCTAGGGTTATAGGGCATAGATGTACGTGGTCATCGAATGTTGTTCAGAGTCCCGGATGAGATCCCGAACATCACGAGGAGTTCCGGAATGGTCCGGAGGTAAAGATTTACATATGGGAAGTCATCATACGGTCGCCGGAATAATTCGGGTTACCGGTATTGTACCGGGACCACCGAAAGGGCTCCGAGGGTCCACCGGAGGGCCCTATGGGCTGTGTGTGGAGAGGGACCAGCCCCTTAGTGGGCTGGGCGCCTCCCCCCTAGGGCCCATGCGCCTAGGGTTTGGGGGAACCCTAAAGGGGGGCGCCCCCTTGCCTTGGGTGCAAGGCAACCCCCCTGGCCGCCGCCCCCTCCTCAGATTGGATCTGAGGGGGCCGGCCCCCCTCTCCCTTGCCCCTATATATATGTGGGGGGTAGGAGGGCAGCCGCACCCAAGTTCTGGCGCATCCCTCCCCCTCTCCCAAGTCCTCCTCCTCTCCCGCGGTGCTTGGCGAAGCCCTGCAGGATTGCCACGCTCCTCCTTCACCACCACGCCGTCGTGCTACTGCTGGATGAAGTCTTCCCCAATCTCTCCTTATCCCCTTGCTGGATCAAGGCGCGGGAGACGTCATCGGGCTGCACGTGTGTTGAACGCGGAGGCGCCATTGTTCGGTGCTTAGATCAGAACCAACCGCGATCAGAATCGCTGCGAGTACGACTCCTTCATCCGCGTTCTTGCAACGCTTCCGCTTAGCGATCTACAAGGGTATGTAGATGCACTCCCCTTCCCCTCGTTGCTAGAGTACTCCATAGATTGATCTTGGTGATGCGTAGAAAATTTTAAATTTCTGCTACGATCCCCAACAGTGGCATCAGAGCTAGGTCTATGCGTAGTTTCTATGCACGAGTAGAACACAAGTTGTTGTGGGCGTCGATTTTGTCAATTTACTTGCCGTTACTAGTCTTATCTTGATTCGGCGGCATCGTGGGATGAAGCGGCCCGGACCGACCTTACACGTACTCTTACGTGAGATAGGTTCCACCGACTGACATGCACTAGTTGCATAAGGTGGCTAGCGGGTGTCTGTCTCTCCCACTTTAGTCGGATCGGATTCGATGAAAAGGGTCCTTATGAAGGGTAAATAGAATTTGGCATATCACGTTGTGGTTTTGGCGTAGGTAAGAAACGTTCTTGCTAGAAACCTATAGCAGCCACGTAAAAAAAACTTGCAACAACAATTAGAGGACGTCTAACTTGTTTTTGCAGCATATGCCTTGTGATGTGATATGGCCAAAAGGATGTGATGAATGATATATGTGATGTATGAGATTGATCATGTTCTTGTAATAGGAATCACGACTTGCATGTCGATGAGTATGACAACCGGCAGGAGCCATAGGAGTTGTCTTAATTTATTTATGACCTGCGTGTCAACTTAAACGTCATGTAATTACTTTACTTTATTGCTAAACCATTAGCCATAGTAGTAGAAGTAATAGTTGACGAGACGACTTCATGAAGACACGATGATGGAGATCATGGTGTCATGCCGGTGACGATGATGATCATGGCGCCCCGAAGATGGAGATCAAAAGGAGCAAAATGGCATTGGCCATATCATGTCACTATTTGATTGCATGTGATGTTTATCATGTTTTACATCTTATTTGCTTAGAACGACGGTAGCTTAAATAAGATGAACCCTCGCCATAATTTGAAGGAAGTGTTCCCCCTAACTGTGCACCGTTGTGAAGGTTCGTTGTTTCGAAGCACCACGTGATGATCGGGTGTGATAGATTCTAACGTTCGAATACAATGGGTGTAAGCCAGATTTACACACGCAATACACTTAGGTTGACTTGACGAGCCTAGCATGTACAAACACGGCCTCGGAACACGGAAGACCGAAAGGTCAAACATGAGTCGTATAGAAGATACGATCAACATGAAGATGTTCACCGATGATGACTAGTCCGTCTCATGTAATGATCGGACACGACCTAGTTGGCTCAGATCATGTATCACTTAGATGACTAGAGGGATGTCTATCTGAGTGGGAGTTCATTAAATAATTTGATTAGATGAACTTAATTATCATGAACATAGTCTAAATTGTCTTTGAAAATATGTTGTAGATAAATAGCTCACGTTGTAGCTCCCTGTTTCAATACGTTCCTAGAGAAAGACTAAGTTGAAAGATATTGTAAGCAATGATGCGGACTGGGTCCGTAGTCCGAGGAGTGTCCTCACTTCTACACAGAAGGCTTACGTCTTTGATGCACCGCTCGATGTGCAAACCCCTACAACGTCATCTGTGGATGTTGTGAACACCTGACAGACACATCCTGATGACTACTTGATAGTTTAGTGCACCATACTTTACGGCTTAGAATCGGGATTCCAATGACGTTTTGAATGCCATAAGACATATGAGATGTTCCAAGAGCTGAAATTGGGATTTCAGGCTCATGCCTGTGTTGAGAGGTATGAGACCTCTAACAAGTTCTTTTGCTAACAAGATGGAGGAGAATAGCTCAGCTAGTGAGCATGTGCTGAGAATGTCTGGGTGCTACAATCACTTAAATCAGGTGGGAGTTAAACTTTCAGATAAGATAGTGATTGATAGAGTTCTCTAGCCACTATCACTAAGCTACTAGATCTTCGTGATGAACTATGTGTAGGATCGAAAGTATGTCTAGAGGGGGGGTGATTAGACTACTTGACCAAATAAAAGTCTAGCCTTTTCCCAATTTTAGTTCTTGGCAGATTTTAGCTATCTTAGCACAAGTCAAGCAATCTCCACACAATTCAAGCAAGCATGCAAATGAGTATATGAGCAGCGGAAAGTAAAGCATGCAACTTGCAAGAATGTAAAGGGAAGGGTTTGGAGGATTCAAACGCAATTGGAGACATGGATGTTTTTGTCGTGGTTCCGATAGGTGGTGCTATCGTACATCCACGTTGATGGAGACTTCAACCCACGGAGGGTAATGGTTGCGCGAGTCCACGAAGGGCTCCACCCATGAAGGGTCCACGAAGAAGCAACCTTGTCTATTCCATCATGGCCGTCGCCCACGAAGGACTTGCCTCACTAGCGGTAGATCTTCACGAAGTAGGCAATCTCCTTGCCCTTACAAACTCCTTGGTTCAACTCCAGAATCTTGTCGGAGGCTCCCAAGTGACACCTAGCCAATCTAGGAGACACCACTCTCCAAGAAGTAACAAATGGTGTGTTGATGATGAACTCCTTGCTCTTGTGCTTCAAATGATAGTCTCCCCAACACTCAACTCTCTCTCACGGGATTTGGATTTGGTGGAAAGAAGATTTGAGTGGAAAGCAACTTGAGGAAGGCTAGAGATCAAGATTCATATGGTTGGAATGGAATATCTTGACCTCAACACAAGTGTAGGTGGTTCTCTCTCAGAAAATGTGTATTGGAAGTGTAGGTATGTTCTGATGGCTCTCTCCACGAATGAAGAGTGGGTGGAGGGGTATATATAGCCTCCACACAGAATCTAACCGTTACACACAATTTGCCAAACTCGGTGGGACCGAATGGCTAAACTCGGTCGGACCGATTCAGCAAACCTAGTGACCGTTAGGATTTTCGGTGGGACCAACATGCAACTCGGTAGGACCGATATGGTTAGGGTTAGGGCATAACCTAATCTCGGTGTGACCGATTACACAAACTCGGTGCGACCAATTTTGGTAATAAGCTAACCAGAGAGTTGGTCAGGTAAACTCGATGGGACCGATTCGCTCATCTCGGTGAGACCGAAATGTTACAAAAGGGAAACAGAGAGTTTACATTGCAATCTCGGTGGGACCGATCGCTCATCTCGGTAAGACCGAAACGTTACGAAGGGAAACAGAGAGATTACAATCCCATCTCGGTGAGACCGAGATCCCTATCGGTGAGACCGATTTGCCTAGGGTTTGTGGCAGTGGCTATGACATTTGAAACTTGGTGGCGCCGGATAGAAAGAATCGGTGGGGCCGAGTTTAACTTTTGGTTTAGGTCATATGTGGATGTGGGAAGGTAGTTGAGGATTTTGGAGCATATCACTAAGCACTTTGAGCAAGCAAGCCATTAAGCAACATCTCATCCCTCCTTGATAGTATTGGCTTTTCCTATAGACTCAATGTGATCTTGGATCACTAAAATATAAAATGTAGAGTCTTGAGCTTTACGCTTGAGCCAAACTTTTTGTCCTTAGAATTTTGAGGGATCCACTTTCCTCATCCATGCCATGCCATTGATTGAGCTTTTCCTGAAATATTAATCTTGGAATAATGTTAGCTCAATGAGCTATATGTTGTTAGGAATTACCAAAACCACCCAGGGATAGTTGCACTTTCAATCTCCCCCTTTTTGGTAATTGATGACAACATATAGATCAAAGCTTCGACAAATGATAATAAGAGTGAAAGATATTGTCGCTTTGAGAAGTATGTGAAAAGCAAGAGCTCCCCCTAAATTTGTGCATATCTTAAGATTTGCTTTGGACTGCAAATGCGCAATGAGTTAGGATCATGGGTTACTCTTCCATGTCACATACATCTTGGTGGAGCGCTCAAAATGATAAGAATTAAATACATGCACTCATCACCAAGCAAAGTGAATGATCAAATAGGGATAAGTAAGATAATATCATCTAACAAGCATAAGTGTAGCTTATGATCAACCACATGATCATCAATGTCTCACAGATAATAGCATAGTATCTCAAGCAATCAAAAGACAAACAAAGTTAAACCACCAAAGCAAGAGAGAATAAAAAGCAACGCTCTCTCTCGAAGCCTATGATCTATACATTTTTCTCCCCTTTGGCAACAAGTTACCAAAAAGTTCATAGAAAATGCATAGCACTAAAACGTCTCTCAAGCTTGGTCTTCAGGTGGTGGTGTCCGGAGAACGCCAAGGATGAAGGCTTCAGTCGAAGTAGATGGAGCTGATGGAGTTGGTGCTGGAGCTGGTTGCGCTGGAGCTGTAGCTGGTGCAGATGAAGTGACTCTAGTGTCTGGAACCGGCACTGCGCCAGATCTCTGAGCTCGAGGCACTCTGGCAAATGCATCAGTGGTTGTCTTGCCCTTCCTCTCCTGCATGTCATCCTGTAGCTGCTCCACAACGGACTGAATCTCAGTTACTTTGACATCTAAATCATAGAATTTTTGCTCCGCGATTCTTTCCAGGCTCTCCTGGTTTTGAGTTAGGGTGGCCAACCCCTTCTCAATCCTCAGAGTTGATGCTATCAAATAACCAAGCTGGTCCTGCTTGCTTTTCAAAAAGTACTCAGATGCCTCCTCTTGAGTTGGCATCTTGGCAGCCTTCTCTTTCCTTGCTTTCTCCTTCTTCTCTTGAGCTTGTACTGACGATGGTTCATTCTCATTCATCACAACTTGATTGTCCTCAAAGTCAGGATAGATAGGCAAATGTTCCTTATCCAACAAGTATGTGCCTGTGCCCATCTTTGAGTTTATCAACTCCTTGATCCGTGGGGCATATCCACAACTTCTTTTCTGGTCAGCTGCAATCCTCTTGATAGTCTCAACTATAAGGCTCATGACCTTGAATTCCTGTGGCACATCAAATATATGTAGCAAGTTAATTGCATGGCCTCTGATCATTCCGTGATCACCAGACTTGGGCAAGAGAGTGTGCCCAAGGATCCAATTGATTGTAGGCAGCCCTGACAGCAAGTGTTTTACTGACCCAAACTGGTGAGTCTCAAGATCATCTTCAGGAATCTCCTTGTACATGTTTGCCATAGAGTTGTGATCCATCTTGTTCTTGGCATAGACATCCAAGTCATCTTCTTCTTCCTTAGGAGCATTGATCAGATTTGCCCATTCCTCAATAGTTGAGTGGTACCTTGTACCTTCAGACATCCATACTATCCTGCCATCTGGATAGAAGTGTGCTGTGGAGTAGAATTGCATTATGAGCTATATGTTGTTAGGAATTACCAAAACCACCCAGGGATAGTTGCACTTTCAATCTCCCCCTTTTTGGTAATTGATGACAACATATAGATCAAAGCTTCGACAAATGATAATAAGAGTGAAAGATATTGTCGCTTTGAGAAGTATGTGAAAAGCAAGAGCTCCCCCTAAATTTGTGCATATCTTAAGATTTGCTTTGGACTGCAAATGCACAATAAGTTAGGATCATGGGTTACTCTTCCATGTCACATACATCTTGGTGGGGCGCTCAAAATGATAAGAATTAAATACATGCACTCATCACCAAGCAAAGTGAATGATCAAATAGGGATAAGTAAGATAATATCATCTAACAAGCATAAGTGTAGCTTATGATCAACCACATGATCATCAATGTCTCATAGATTATAGCATAGTATCTCAAGCAATCAAAAGACAAACAAAGTTCAACCACCAAAGCAAGAGAGAATAAAAAGCAACGCTCTCTCTCAAAGCCTATGATCTATACATTTTCTCCCCTTTGGCAACAAGTTACCAAAAAGTTCATAGAAAATGCATAGCACTAAAACGTCTCTCAAGCTTGGTCTTCAGGTGGTGGTGTCCGGAGAATGCCAAGGACGAAGGCTTCAGTCGAAGTAGATGGAGCTGATGGAGTTGCTGCTGGAGCTGGTTGCGCTGGAGCTGTAGCTGGTGCAGATGAAGTGACTCTAGTGTCTCGAACCGGCACTGCGCCAGATCTCTGAGCTCGAGGCACTCTGGCAAATGCATCAGTGGTTGTCTTGCCCTTCCTCTCCTGCATGTCATCCTGTAGCTGCTCCACAACAGACTGAATCTCAGTTACTTTGACATCTAAATCATAGAATTTTTGCTCCACGATTCTTTCCAGGCTCTCCTGGTTTTGAGTTAGGGTGGCCAACCCCTTCTCAATCCTCAGAGTTGATGCTATCAAATAACCAAGCTGGTCCTGCTTGCTTTTCAAAAAGTACTCAGATGCCTCCTCTTGAGTTGGCATCTTGGCAGCCTTCTCTTTCCTTGCTTCCTCCTTCTTCTCTTGAGCTTGTACTGACGATGGTTCATTCTCATTCATCACAACTTGATTGTCCTCAAAGTCAGGATAGATAGGCAAGTGTTCCTTATCCAACAAGTATGTGCCTGTGCCCATCTTTGAGTTTATCAACTCCTTGATCCGTGGGGCATATCCACAACTTCTTTTCTAGTCAGCTGCAATCCTCTTGATAGTCTCAACTATAAGGCTCATGACCTTGAATTTCTGTTGCACATCAAATATATGTAGCAAGTTAATTGCATGGCCTCTGATCATTCCATGATCACCAGACTTGGGCAAGAGAGTGTGCCCAAGGATCCAATTGATTGTAGGCAGCCCTGACAGCAAGTGTTTTACTGACCCAAACTGGTGAGTCTCAAGATCATCTTCAGGAATCTCCTTGTACATGTTTTCCATAGAGTTGTGATCCATCTTGTTCTTGGCATAGACATCCAAGTCATCTTCTTCTTCCTTAGGAGCATTGATCAGATTTGCCCATTCCTCAATAGTTGAGTGGTACCTTGTACCTTCAGACATCCATACTATCCTGCCATCTGGATAGAAGTGTGCTGTGGAGTAGAATTGCATTATGAGCTATATGTTGTTAGGAATTACCAAAACCACCCAGGGATAGTTGCACTTTCAATCTCCCCCTTTTTGGTAATTGATGACAACATATAGATCAAAGCTTCGACAAATGATAATAAGAGTGAAAGATATTGTCGCTTTGAGAAGTATGTGAAAAGCAAGAGCTCCCCCTAAATTTGTGCATATCTTAAGATTTGCTTTGGACTGCAAATGCACAATAAGTTAGGATCATGGGTTACTCTTCCATGTCACATACATCTTGGTGGAGCGCTCAAAATGATAAGAATTAAATACGTGCACTCATCACCAAGCAAAGTGAATGATCAAATAGGGATAAGTAAGATAATATCATCTAACAAGCATAAGTGTAGCTTATGATCAACCACATGATCATCAATGTCTCATATATTATAGCATAGTATCTCAAGCAATCAAAAGACAAACAAAGTTCAACCACCAAAGCAAGAGAGAATAAAAAGCAACGCTCTCTCTCAAAGCCTATGATCTATACATTTTCTCCCCTTTGGCAACAAGTTACCAAAAAGTTCATAGAAAATGCATAGCACTAAAACGTCTCTCAAGCTTGGTCTTCAGGTGGTGGTGTCCGGAGAACGCCAAGGACGAAGGCTTCAGTCGAAGTAGATGGAGCTGGTTGCGCTGGAGCTGTAGCTGGTGCAGATGAAGTGACTCTAGTGTCTGGAACCGGCACTGCGCCAGATCTCTAAGCTTGAGGCACTCTGGCAAATGCATCAGTGGTTGTCTTGCCCTTCCTCTCCTGCATGTCATCCTGTAGCTGCTCCACAACGGACTGAATCTCAGTTACTTTGACATCTAAATCATAGAATTTTTGCTCCATGATTCTTTCCAGGCTCTCCTGGTTTTGAGTTAGGGTGGCCAACCCCTTCTCAATCCTCAGAGTTGATGCTATCAAATAACCAAGCTGGTCCTGCTTGCTTTTCAAAAAGTACTCAGATGCCTCCTCTTGAGTTGGCATCTTGGCAGCCTTCTCTTTCCTTGCTTTCTCCTTCTTCTCTTGAGCTTGTACTGATGATGGTTCATTCTCATTCATCACAACTTGATTGTCCTCAAAGTCAGGATAGATAGGCAAGTGTTCCTTATCCAACAAGTATGTGCCTGTGCCCATCTTTGAGTTTATCAACTCCTTGATCCGTGGGGCATATCCACAACTTCTTTTCTGGTCAGCTGCAATCCTCTTGATAGTCTCAACTATAAGGCTCATGACCTTGAATTTCTGTGGCACATCAAATATATGTAGCAAGTTAATTGCATGGCCTCTGATCATTCCGTGATCACCAGACTTGGGCAAGAGAGTGTGCCCAAGGATCCAATTGATTGTAGGCAGCCCTGACAGCAAGTGTTTTACTGACCCAAACTGGTGAGTCTCAAGATCATCTTCAGGAATCTCCTTGTACATGTTTGCCATAGAGTTGTGATCCATCTTGTTCTTGGCATAGACATCCAAGTCATCTTCTTCTTCCTTAGGAGCATTGATTAGATTTGCCCATTCCTCAATAGTTGAGTGGTACCTTGTACCTTCAGACATCCATACTATCCTGCCATTTGGATAGAAGTGTTCTGTGGAGTAGAATTGCATTATGAGCTATATGTTGTTAGGAATTACCAAAACTACCCAGGGATAGTTGAACTTTCAATCTCCCCCTTTTTGGTAATTGATGACAACATATAGATCAAAGCTTCGACAAATGATAATAAGAGTGAAAGATATTGTCGCTTTGAGAAGTATGTGAAAAGCAAGAGCTCCCCCTAATTTTGTGCATATCTTAAGATTTGCTTTGGACTGCAAATGCACAATGAGTTAGGATCATGGGTTACTCTTCCATGTCACATACATCTTGGTGGAGCGCTCAAAATGATAAGAATTAAATACACGCACTCATCACCAAGCAAAGTTAATGATCAAATAGGGATAAGTAAGATAATATCATCTAACAAGCATAAGTGTAGCTTATGATCAACCACATGATCATCAATGTCTGCCAGATAATAGCATAGTATCTCAAGCAATCAAAAGACAAACAAAGTTCAACCACCAAAGCAAGAGAGAATAAAAAGCAACGCTCTCTCTCGAAGCCTATGATCTATACATTTTTCTCCCCTTTGGCAACAAGTTACCAAAAAGTTCATAGAAAATGCATAGCACTAAAATGTCTCTCAAGCTTGGTCTTTAGGTGGTGGTGTCCGGAGAACGCCAAGGACGAAGGCTTCAGTTGAAGTAGATGGAGCTGATGGAGTTGGTGCTGGAGCTGGTTGCGCTAGAGCTGTAGCTGGTGCAGATGAAGTGACTCTAGTGTCTGGAACCGGCACTGCGGCAAATCTCTGAGCTCGAGGCACTCTGGCAAATGCATCAGTGGTTGTCTTGCCCTTCCTCTCCTGCATGTCATCCTGTAGCTGCTCCACAACGGACCGAATCTTAGTTACTTTGACATCTAAATCATAGAATTTTTGCTCCACGATTATTTCCAGGCTCTCCTGGTTTTGAGTTAGGGTGGCCAACCCCTTCTCAATCCTCAGAGTTGATGCTATCAAATAACCAAGCTATTCCTGCTTCCTTTTCAAAAAGTACTCAGATGCCTCCTCTTGAGTTGGCATCTTGGCAGCCTTCTCTTTCCTGGCTTTCTCCTTCTTCTCTTGAGCTTGTACTGACGATGGTTCATTCTCATTCATCACAACTTGATTGTCCTCAAAGTCAGGATAGATAGGCAAGTGTTCCTTATCCAACAAGTATGTGCCTGTGCCCATCTTTGAGTTTATCAACTCCTAGATCTGTGGGGCATATCCACAACTTCTTTTCTGGTCAGCTGCAGTCCTCTTGATATTCTCAACTATAAGGCTCATGACCTTGAATTTCTGTGGCACATCAAATATATGTAGCAAGTTAATTGCATGGCCTCTGATCATTCCGTGATCACCAGACTTGGGCAAGAGAGTGTGCCCAAGGGTCCAATTGATTGTAGGCAGCCCTGACAGCAAGTGTTTACTGACCCAAACTGGTGAGTCTCAAGATCATCTTCAGGAATCTCCTTGTACATGTTTGCCATAGAGTTGTGATCCATCTTCTTCTTGGCATAGACATCCAAGTCATCTTCTTCTTCCTTAGGAGCATTGATCAGATTTGCCCATTCCTCAATAGTTGAGTGGTACCTTGTACCTTCAGACATCCATACTATCCTGCCATCTAGATAGAAGTGTGTTGTGGAGTAGAATTGCATTATGAGCTATATGTTGTTAGGAATTACCAAAACCACCCAGGGATAGTTGCACTTTCAATCTCCCCCTTTTTGGTAATTGATGACAACATATAGATCAAAGCTTCGACAAATGATAAGAAGAGTGAAAGATATTGTCGCTTTGAGAAGTATGTGAAAAGCAAGAGCTCCCCCTAAATTTGTGCATATCTTAAGATTTGCTTTGGACTGCAAATGCACAATGAGTTAGGATCATGGGTTACTCTTCCATGTCACATACATCTTGGTGGAGCGCTCAAAATGATAAGAATTAAATACATGCACTCATCACCAAGCAAAGTGAATGATCCAATAGGGATAAGTAAGATAATATCATCTAACAAGCATAAGTGTAGCTTATGATCAACCACATGATCATCAATGTCTGACAGATAATAGCATAGCATCTCAAGCAATCAAAAGACAAACAAAGTTCAACCACCAAAGCAAGAGAGAATAAAAAGCAACACTCTCTCTCGAAGCCTATGATCTATACATTTTCTCCCCTTTGGCAACAAGTTACCAAAAAGTTCATAGAAAATGCATATCACTAAAACGTCTCTCAAGCTTGGTCTTCAGGTGGTGGTGTCCGGAGAACGCCAAGGACGAAGGCTTCAGTCAAAGTAGATGGAGCTGATGGAGTTGGTGCTGGAGCTGGTTGCGCTGGAGCTGTAGCTGGTGTAGATGAAGTGACTCTAGTGTCTGGAACCGGCACTGCGGCAGATCTCTGAGCTCGAGGCACTCTGGCAAATGCATCAGTGGTTGTCTTGCCCTTCCTCTCCTGCATGTCATCCTGTAGCTACTCCACAACGGACTAAATCTCAGTTACTTTGACATCTAAATCATAGAATTTTTGCTCCACGATTCTTTCCAGGCTCTCCTGGTTTTGAGTTAGGGTGGCCAACCCCTTCTCAATCCTCAGAGTTGATGCTATCAAATAACCAAGCTGGTCCTGCTTGCTTTTCAAAAAGTACTCAGATGCCTCCTCTTGAGTTGGCATCTTGGCAGCCTTCTCTTTCCTTGCTTTCTCCTTCTTCTCTTGAGCTTGTACTGATGATGGTTCATTCTCATTCATCACAACTTGATTGTCCTCAAAGTCAGGATAGATAGGCAAGTGTTCCTTATCCAACAAGTATGTGCTTGTGCTCATCTTTGAGTTTATCAACTCCTAGATCTGTGGGGCATATCCACAACTTCTTTTCTGGTCAGCTGCAGTCCTCTTGATAGTCTCAACTATAAGGCTCATGACCTTGAATTTCTGTGGCACATCAAATATATGTAGCAAGTTAATTGCATGGCCTCTGATCATTCTGTGATCACCAGACTTGGGCAAGAGAGTGTGCCTAAGGATCCAATTGATTGTAGGCAGCCCTGACAGCAAGTGTGCTGTGGAGTAGAATTGCATTATGAGCTCCTCATTCCACTTTGTGAGCTTCTGCCCAACAAAGTTTGCAACTCCACAAGCACTAAAGCTGTCAAACACACCAGGATAGTGTTCCTCATTTTCCTTGATATACTTCCAGTCGACCCACCTCATTTCACACAGTATAGGTTTCTTGTCCAGCAGCACTGTCTCATAGAAATCTTGTTGTTCTTTTGTGTGGAACCTGTAATCAATAGCAGTTCTTCTCCTGGTAGCATATGGATCTGTTTCTCTACATTTCCTCAGTCCTGAGTCTCTCCTGATCTTCATGTTCTCAGCCACGGGATGAGCATCATTGTGGTCTGGAATTTTTGGCTTCAATTTTCTCAGAACATGCTCTTCATTTCCTTCTTCTTCAGCAACAGTCTCAGGCACTGGGGCCTTGTTCTTCTCAGCTGTAGGGATGTTTCTGGTGCTCCTCTTGGGTTTGGAGGCTGCTTTGGGTTCTTCTTTGGGCTTTGATGTTGTAGCCCCTGACTTTATAGCATCACCCATCAGCTTTGGTGCCTTGGGTGTTGGTGCAGCAACCTCTTCTTGTTCTTCCATCATGGAAGCCTTTCCAATCACTCTGGCCATGGTCTTCTTGACCCTTTCCTTCCTTTTCTTTCCTTCTACATCAGGCTCTTTGGGTTTGGATTCCAAAGATGCTTGAGTAGATGCTCTGGCCTTAGACATTGGTTGTCTTCCTGCTGGCCTTTTGATCTTCATCCCTGGCTTAACTGCAGCTGAGCTGTACTCCTTCTTAACCACTTTCTTCTTGGAAGTGGCCTCATCCTCAACTGCCACATAGTCTTCATCCTCAGACTCTGAAGTTCTCTTCTTCCTTGTTCTGGTGGCAGCTTTGGGTAAGTTGCTGGGAGTGCTCCTGCTTCCATCATCTGAGCTGCTAGAGGGACTAGTGCCCTCACTCATGTGAACCTGCTCCTCTGACTTGTTCTGGCTGTCACTCTGGTCAGACATGTTGCAAGCACTAACTACAGACCCTGTGAATAGATTGTAGATGAGATAGAGTGGATGAGCATCACAAAATACAGAGATTTTTGCAAAAGAATGAGTCAAAAACTTAGTTTTAGTTTTCCACAGAAAGCATTTCAGATCAACCGATTTGCAAACTCGGTGATACCAAAGCAGCTATTGGAACCTAAACTGGTGAACTCGGTCAGACCGAGTCACAGTTCGGTGGCACCGAGACTGCTAGGGTTTCACAAAGTCCTGATCTCGGTCACACCGATTTGCAATTCTCGGTCAGACCGAGAACCACATGTGCAATGTCCTTGGCCGAATCAGTGGAACCGAGTTCTGCAACCCGGTGGGTCCGAGATGGTTTCGGCGGAAACCTAACCCTAAATTTTCGATTCAACTCTAATCTACGGAGTGTTTTGACCGGATAGAAGCGTTTCAATCATGGTAAGAATCATAATGAAGACAATGTGCTAGGAATCGGACGGGGATAGCACTGTGATCGAGTCCATACCCTAATTCGGTGATGAACTCGCTACGGCGGCAACGGCGGGGAAGAATTCCGTTGACGGCGGCGGAGACCAGCGACAGGAGGCGGCTGGCGACGAGGAGGATGATCCGGAGACCCAGGAGGCAGAGTGAGCTATGCGCGGGCGAAGGGGTTTCGGAGAAATTCCCAAAATTTTGCCCATGAGTATATATAGCCCGACCCTGTCGGTGTGACCGAGTGGAACAACTCGGTGGCACCGAGATGCATAACTGTTGACAGTTACAGCAACTCAGTGTGACCGAAAAGTTCAAATCGGTTGCATCGAGAATGAAAACCTAGATAGACTTAGTGATCTCGGTATGACCAAAATGGATGAATCGGTCAGACCGAAACGCACAAAGAAGTTTTGGAAGTTTAAGTCTATGACGAATCGGGGACTCCGAGTGCTCCTCACACAGAGTGGTTCGAATCTGACTTGATCAAATTTTGTGATGTAGCATTAATAGAGTTTGAGACGAGAAAAGCATAGATAGCTTGAGAGGGTTCTTAGGCATTCTTGTCCATCCACTTGGCAAAAGAAAAGAAAACCAATCAATCAAAACAACAAGTGGATGTCCTCGAATGAGTAAAATATGCAATCAACATGCTCACACAATAAAATGGCAATTGAAATATGTGGCGAAGCATGCACAACCAATTCTAGCATCTATCAAACAATTGGCGATGACTAGGTCATCTATATATGAGTATATTGACTTAGGAGTCAAATGAGAACATTTGATCATAGGTCATACTCATCGTTTAAGCACAAGTGGGGTTACCACTTTTACATAAAGCATTGTTGTGTTCACACCATTAGAGTTGCTTTAGCTCAATTCTTAGAGTAAAGCTCCCCCTAGATGTGAGATCCCCCCTAAGAGGGATGAACTAACCTTGGGTTTTGTCGATGATGACTTCATGTAGATGTTGAAGATGTGGATGCTCAATGTTGATGTAGATCATTTGGAGCTATCCATTGGAGTGAGTTGCACTTTCAATACCTACACGGGTTAGTCCCACAAGGAACAAACAAGGATATCCATAGACATAGAGTGATGCACACACAAGATGATGTCTATGAAAGCTTTTAGGTTACCTTGTCCCTTGTCTTACCAACAAGAGGGTTTGTGACTCCTTGAACTAGTGCAAGATGTGGAAGTTGATTGCACTTGTTCTTGCCAAGATGATAAGAGTGAAGTATGTTGGCGGAGTCATCCTCAAGAACTCTCTAGTTCTTCTTCTTCGGGATCCACACCATCTTGATGGGAATCCTCGGTGTTGTAGTTGTACTTGATGAAGTGGAACTTGAAGTAGTCTTGGGAACCCACTTGACCAAGGCCTTAGGAGCTTCTTCAAATGCATCAATTTCCTCTTGAAGCTTGTCCTTGCATTTTTGCTTGTGGTCTTGTGGTGGAAGATCATCTTGAGCTTGTGTCCCTTTGAGAGAAGTAGGATCATACTTCTCTTGTTGAGGAACAAACTTCATCTTGGGGTATTGATCTTCTTCCCACTCAACTCCATTGGCATTGAACTTTTGTTCAAAACCAACACCTTGATTCTTCCGGTGCCTTCCTTGCTTGCGTACAATTTCCTCGAATTGCTTACTTCCGGCAAGGCTCTTGTAAACACCTTTCTCTATAATTCCCTTCAATAAGCTATTTTCTTGCTCAAGTGTAACTTGGCTAAGAGAATCATTAGTGGAATCAAGAGAACTACTAGAAGCAACAATATTGGATTTAGCATGATTATTGTTACTACTAGAGGAAGAATCTTTCATGTTCTTGTTACTAGACTTGACTTGAGGCATGTAAGTGGATAAGAGTAAACGCTTGGCAATGTAAGAAGAACTTTTCTTGCGAAGATCATCATTTATTGCTTTTAAGAACTCATGCTCTTGCTCAAGGTTGAGCTTTTCAAAGCGCAAATTCTCATGAGTCCTTAAAAGTTCTCGATGGTCTCCTAAGATAGTTTCATGAGCTAACTTAAGAGTGTTTAGTTCTTTAGTTATAGACTCAATCTTCTCCTTATCATTGTCATTCATTTTATCTTGATTAGCATGATTAATTGACGTTTCATCATAGTATTCATCACTAGAGTTGTCAACAAGTAAATCATCATCACCTAACAAGTCATCTTCATCACTATTGAAATCAACATACTCGGGGTGTGATACCTTTGGGCCTTTAGCCATGAAGCATGTTCCAACTCCTTCATTTGGTGAGTCAAATATGTCGTAGGAGTTGGTTGTCACAAGTGCTAGATTGGCAACACCTTCATCTTGAGTATATTCGGAGTCGGGGTGATAGCTTCTCTCGGAGTGGTTGTCGGAGTCGGAGCCGGATACCCATTCACCTACATGAGCTTGATGTCTTCGTTTTGTGTAGCTCCTTGATGACTTGTCCTTTCTTTCCAAATCCATGCTTCTCCATGAGGGTCTTCGTTCATAACGATCATCTCTACTCCTTCTTTCTCTAGATGGTGATTCTTCTCTTCTACTTCTTCTCTTCGGAGAATCTTCTCTTCTCTTGTAGGGGGGCGTACACTCATTGGAATAGTGTCCGGGCCTTCCACAATTGTAGCAGTTTCGCTCTCGACTAGAAGATCTTTTGTCATCGTAGGACCTTGACTTGGAGCTTCTCTCTTTGCTTCTACTCTTGTAGAGCTTGTTTAAGTTCTTCACCATTAAGCTCAATTCTTCATTGAAGGTTTGTTTCTCACTCGATGATGTGGGGGCTTCACATGAGGCTTTGTAAGCACCACTTGATTTGTTGTGAAGTTCCTCTTTATCCTTGAGTGACATCTCATGAGCAACAATTTTTCCGATGACTTCCGTTGGCTTGAGATCTTTGTAATTTGGCATCATTTGGATCAATGTGCACACGGTATCATATTTTCCATCCAAGGCTCTTAGGATCTTCTTGATGATGAATCTATTTGTCATCTCTTCACTCCCTAAGCCGGCAATCTCATTTGTGATAAGAGCAAGCCTAGAGTACATTTCAGCGACACCTTCACCATCCTTCATTTTGAACTTGTCAAGTTGACTTTGAAGCACATCCAATTTGGATTCCTTGACGGAGTCGGTACCTTCGTGCATATCAATCAAAGTATCCCAAATTTCCTTTGCATTCTCAAGACGGCTGATTTTGTTGAATTCTTCGGGGCACAATCCGTTGAAGAGGATATCACAAGCTTGAGCATTGTATTGTAGCATCTTCAACTCATCCGCAGTAGCTTCATGATTCGGTTCTCTCCCATCAAAGAATTCACCTTGCATGGAAACACACACAATAGCCCAACCGGCGGGGTTATGTCCAAGAATATGCATTTTCATCTTATGCTTCCAACTAGCAAAATTTGTACCATCAAAGTAAGCACCTCTACGGTGATAATTTCCCTCGCTAGACGCCATACTCTCCTAGGTTGTGAAACCAAGGCTATGACCGCCAAAAGCTATGAAAATCAAAGCAAATAGAGACCAAAGCTCTGATACCACTTATAGGATCGAAAGTATGTCTAGAGGGGGGTGATTAGACTACTTGACCAAATAAAAGTCTAGCCTTTTCCCAATTTTAGTTCTTGGCAGATTTTAGCTATCTTAGCACAAGTCAAGCAATCTCCACACAATTCAAGCAAGCATGCAAAAGAGTATATGAGCAGCGGAAAGTAAAGCATGCAACTTGCAAGAATGTAAAGGGAAGGGTTTGGAGGATTCAAACGCAATTGGAGACATGTATGTTTTTGTCGTGGTTCCGATAGGTGGTGCTATCGTACATCCACATTGATGGAGACTTCAACCCACAGAGGGTAATGGTTGCGCGAGTCCACGGAGGGCTCCACCCACGAAGGGTCCACAAAGAAGCAACCTTGTCTATTCCATCACGGTCGTCGCCCACGAAGGACTTGCCTCACTAGCGGTAGATCTTCACGAAGTAGGCGATCTCCTTGCCCTTACAAACTCCTTGGTTCAACTCCACAATCTTGTTGGAGGCTCCCAAGTGACACCTAGCCAATCTAGGAGACACCACTCTCCAAGAAGTAACAAATGGTGTGTTGATGATGAACTCCTTGCTCTTGTGCTTCAAATGATAGTCTCCCCAACACTCAACTCTCTCTCACGGAATTTGGATTTGGTGGAAAGAAGATTTGAGTGGAAAGCAACTTGAGGAAGGCTAGAGATCAAGATTCATATGGTTGGAATGGAATATCTTAACCTCAACACAAGTGTAGGTGGTTCTCTCTCAGAAAATGTGTATTGGAAGTGTAGGTATGTTCTGATGGCTCTCTCCAGGAATGAAGAGTGGGTGGAGGGGTATATATAGCCTCCACACAGAATCTAACCGTTACACACAATTTGCCAAACTCGGTGGGACCTAATGGTTAAACTCGGTTGGACCGATTCAGCAAACCTAGTGACCGTTAGGATTTTCGGTGGGACTGAGATGCAACTCGGTAGGACCGATATGGTTAGGGTTGGGGCATAACATAATCTCGGTGTGACCGATTACACAAACTTGGTGGGACCGATTTTGGTAATAAGCTAACCAGAGAGTTGGTCAGGTAAACTCGGTGGGACCGATTTGCTCATCTCGGTGAGACCGAAATGTTACAAAAGTGAAACAGAGAGTTTACATTGCAATCTCGATGGGACCGATCGCTCATCTCGGTAAGACCAAAACGTTACGAAGGGAAACAGAGAGATTACAATCCCATCTCGGTGAGACCGAGATCCCTATTGGTGAGACCGATTTGCCTAGGGTTTGTGGCAGTGGCTATGACGTTTGAAACTCGGTGGCGCCGGATAGAAAGAATCTGTGGGGCCGAGTTTGACTTTTGGTTTAGGTCATATGTGGATGTGGGAAGGTAGTTGAGGATTTTGGAGCATATCACTAAGCACTTTGAGCAAGCAAGACATTAAGCAACACCTCATCCCTCCTTGATAGTATTGGCTTTTCCTATAGACTCAATGTGATCTTGGATCACTAAAATATAAAATGAAGAGTCTTGAGCTTTACGCTTGAGCCAAACCTTTTGTCCTTAGAATTTTGAGGGATCCACTTTCCTCATCCATGCCATGCCATTCATTGAGCTTTTCCTGAAATATTAATCTTGGAATAATGTTAGCTCAATGAGCTATATGTTGTTAGGAATTACCAAAACCACCCAGGGATAGTTGCACTTTCACTATGACATGCAAGGGATGGAGTTGATCCCGGAGCTGTTCGCGGTGCTTAAGACCACAAAAGGTAGAAATCAAGAAGGAGCATCAAGTGTTGATGGTTTAACAAGACCACTGGTTTCAAGAGGGGCAAGGGCTAGAAGGGAAACTTCATGGATGGCAAACCAGTTGCCGCTCCAGTGAAGGAACCCAAGGTTGAACCCAAACCCGATACTAAGTGCTTCTATTGTAAGGGGAACGGTCACTGGTAGCGGAATTACCCCAAATGCATGGTAGATAAGAAGGCTGGCAACTTCAACAAAGTATATATGTGTTATTAATGTGTACCTTACTAGTACTCCTGGTAGCACCTGGGTATTGGATACCGGTTCAGTTACTATTATTGGTGACTTGAAGCAAAAGCTACGGACTAAACAGAGACTGGCTAAGGGCGAGGTGACGGTGTGTGTTGGAAGTATTTCCAAAGTTAATGAGATCACCATCGCACGCTCCATCTCCCTTCGGGGTTAGTATTGAACCTAGATAAATGTTATTAGGTGTCTACGTTGAGCATGAATATGATTAAATCATGTTCACTGCAATACAGTTATTCATTTAAGTTAGAGAATAATGGTTATTCTGTTTACATGAATAATACCTTTCATGGTCATGCACCCTATGTGAATGGTTCATTGAATCTCGGTCGTGGTAATACACATGTTCACGCCAAAAAGATGTAGAGTTAATAATGATAGTACCACTTTCTCGTGGCACTGCCGCTTAGGTCATATTGGCGTAAGATGCATGAAGAAACTCCGTGTCAATGGAGTTTTGGAGTCACTTGATTTTGAATCACTTGACACATGCGAGCCATGCCTCATGGGCAGGATGACTAAGACCCCGTTTTCAGGTACAATGAAACGGGCAAGTGACTTGTTGGAAATCATACATGCTGATGCGTGTGATCCAATGAGAATTGAAGTGTGCGGTGGATATCGCTATTTTCTCATCTTCAGTGACGATTTGAGTAGATATAGGTATATTTACTTAATGAAGCACAAGTCTGAAACGTTTGAAAAGTCTAAACAATTTCAGAGTGAAGTTAAGAACCATCATAACAAGAAGATCAAATTCCTACGATTTGATCGATGAGAATTTCTGAGTTATGAGTTTGGCAATCACTTAAGACATTGTGGAATTGTTTCACAGTTGAAGCCACCTGGAACACCACAGGGTAATGGTGTGTTCGGACGTCGTAATCGAACCCTATGAGATATGGTGCGATCTATGATATCTCTTACCGATCTACCGTTTTCATTTTGAGGTTATGCGTTAGAGACAACTGCATTCACTTTAGATATGACACCATCTAAGTCTGTTGAGACGACGTCGTATGAACATTGGTTTGGCAAGAAACCAAAGTTGTCGTTTCTTAATGTTTGGGGCTGCGATGCTTAAGGCTTCAGCCGGAGAAGCTCGAACCCAAAAGCGGAAAAACACATCTTCATAGGATACCCAAAGGTGACAGTTGGGTATACCTTCTATCTCAGATCTGAGGGCAAATTGTTTGTCGCTAAGAACAGGTCCTTTCTCGAGAAGGAGTTTCTCTCGAAAGAATTGAGTGGGAGGAAGATAGAACTTGATGAGGTTGTTGAACCTCTACTTCAACCAGAAAGTGGTGCAACACAGAAAGATGTTTCTGTGGCGCCTATGTCGGTTGAAGAGGAAGTTAATGATAGTGATCATGAAGCTTCGGATCAAGTTGCTATCGAACCTCGTAGGTCGACAAGGATATGTACCACTCCAGAGTGGTACGGTGATCCTGTCTTAGATATCATGTTGTTAGACAACAATGAACTTACGAGCTATGGAGAAGCGATGGTGGGCTCGTATTCCGACAAATGGTTAGAAGCCATGAAATCCGAGATAGGGTCCATGTATCAAAACAAAGTATGGACTTTGGTGGACTTGCCCGTTGATCAGCAAGCCATTGAGATAAATGGATCTTTAAGAAGAAGACGGACGTGGACGGTAATGTTATTGTCTATGAAGCTCGACTTGTGGCAAAGAGTCTTTTCACAAGTTCAAGGAGTTGACTACGATGAGAATTTCTCACCCGTAGTGATGCTTAAGTCCGTCGGAATCATGTTAGCATTAGCTGTATTTTTCGATTATGAAATCTGACAGATGGATGTCAAAAACAAGTTTTCTTACCAGTTTTCGTAAGAAAGAGTTGTATGTGATACAATCAAAGGTTTTGTTGATCCTAAGGATGCTAAAAGGTATGCTGGCTCCAGCAATCCTTCTATGGACTAGAGCAAGCATCTCGGAGTCGGAATATATGCTTTGATGGAGTGATCAAAGCTTTTAGGTTTATACAATGTTTGCTAGAAATTGTATTTACAAGAAAGTGAGTGAGAGCACTACAACATTTCTGATAAGTATATGTGGATGACATATTGTTGATTCGAAATAATGTAGAATTTCTGGAAAGCATAAACGGTTGTTTGAAGAGTCATTTTCAAAGGAAGACCTGGATAAAGCTGCTTACATATTGGGCATCAAGATCTATAGAGATTGATCAAGACGCCTGATGATACTTTCAAAGAATGCACACCTTGACATGTTTTTGAAGGCGTTCAAAATAGATCAGTCAAAGAAGGGATTCTTGCCTGAGTTGTAAGGTGTGAAGTTGAGTAGGACTCAAAGATTGACCACGGCAGAAGAAAGAGGAAGGACGAAGGTCGTCCCCTATGCTGTTGTCATAGGCTCTATACGGTATGCCATGCTAAGTATCGCACCAGATGTGTGCCTTGCCACATGTCTGGCAAGAGGGTACAAAGGTGATCTAGGAGTGGATCACCGGATAGCGGTCAAAATTATCCATAGAGGAATAAGGAAATGTTTCTCGGTTATGGAGGTGATAAAGAGTTCGACGTAAAGAGTTACGTCGATGCAAGCTTAACACCTATCCGGATAGCTCTGAGTAGATATACCGGATACGTATAATGGAGCAACAATTTGGAATAACTCCAAGTGGAAGGTGGTAGCAGCATCTACGATATGACATAAAGTTTTGCGAAATACATAGGGATCTGAATATTGCAGACCCGTTGACTACAGCCTCTCTCACAAGCATAACATGATCAAACCCAAAACTCATTGAGTGTTAATCACATAGTGATGTGAACTAGATTGTTGAGTCTAGTAAACTCTTTGGATGTTGGTCACATGGCGATGTGACCTGTGAGTGTTAATCACATGGCGATGTGAACTAGATTATTGACTCTAGTGCAAGTGGGAGACTGTTGGAAATATGCCCTAGAGGCAATAATAAATTGGTTATTATTATATTTCCTTGTTCATGATAATCGTTTATTATCCATGCTAGAATTGTATTGATAGGAAACTCAGATACATGTGTGGATACATAGACAACACCATGTCCCTAGTAAGCCTCTAGTTGACTAGCTCGTTGATCAATAGATGGTTACGGTTTCCTGACCATGGACATTGGATGTCGTTGATAATGGGATCACATCATTAGGAGAATGATGTGATGGACAAGACCCAATCCTAAGCCTAGCACAAGATCGTGTAGTTCATATGCTAAAGCTTTTCTAATATCAAGTATCATTTCCTTAGACCATGAGATTGTGCAACTCCCGGATACCGTAGGAGTGCTTTGGGTGTGCCAAACGTCACAACGTAACTGGGTGGCTATAAAGGTGCACTACGGGTATCTTCGAAAGTGTCTGTTGGGTTGGCACGAATCGAGACTGGGATTTGTCACTCCGTGTAACGGAGAGGCATCTCTGGTCCCACTCGGTAGGACATCATCATAATGTACACAATGTGACCAAGGAGTTGATCATGGGATGATGTGTTACGGAACGAGTAAAGAGACTTGCCGCTAACGAGATTGAACAAGGTATCGGGATACCGACGATCGAATCTCGGGCAAGTATCGTACCGATAGACAAAGGGAATTGTATATGGGATTGATTGAATCCTTGACATCGTGGTTCATCCGATGAGATCATCGTGGAGCATGTGGGAACCAACATGGCTATCCAGATCCCGCTGTTGGTTATTGACCGGAGAGCTGTCTCGGCCATGTCTGCATAACTCCCGAGCCCGTAGGGTCTACACACTTAAGGTTTGATAACGCTAGGGTTATAGGGAATAGATGTACGTGGTCACCGAATGTTGTTCGGAGTCCTGGATGAGATCCCGGATGTCACGAGGAGTTCCGGAATGGTCCGGAGGTAAAGATTTATATATGGGAAGTCATCATACGGTCACCGGAATAATTCGGGGGGTTACCGATATTGTACCGGGACCAGCGAAAGGGCTCCGGGGTCCGCCGGGAGGGCCCTATGGGCTGTGTGTGGAGAGGGACCAGCCCCTTAGTGGGTTGGGCGCCTCCCCCCTAGGGCCCATGCGCCTAGGGTTTTGGGGGAACCCTAAAGGGGGCGCCCCCTTGCCTTGGGGGGGCAAGGCAACCCCCCTGGTCGCCGCCCCCTCCTCAGATTGGATCTAAGGGGGCCGCGCCCCCTCTCCCTTGCCCCTATATATATGTGGGGGGTAGGAGGGTAGCCGCACCCAAGTTCTGGCGCAGCCCTCCCCCTCTCCCAAGTCATCCTCCTCTCCCACGGTGCTTGACGAAGCCCTGCAGGATTGCCACGCTCCTCCTTCACAACCACGCCGTCGTGCTGCTGCTGGATGGAGTCTTCCCCAACCTCTCCTTCTCCCCTTGCTGGATCAAGGCGTGGGAGATGTCACCGGGCTGCACGTGTGTTAAACGCGGAGGCGCCGTTGTTCGACGCTTAGATCGGAATCAACCGCGATCAGAATCGCTGCGAGTACGACTCCTTCATCCGCATTCTTGCAACGCTTCCGCTTAGCGATCTACAAGGGTATGTAGATGCACTCCCCTTCCCCTCGTTGCTAGATTACTCCATAGATTGATCTTGGTGATGCGTAGAAAATTTTAAATTTCTGCTACGATCCCCAACACTTCATTCCAATGTTCTTTGGCAGTAACAAATTGGAGAAGGCCGGCATCTCTGAAGCAGTCAAGGGCTTCTTCTAGGCAGGGCAGGCCAGCCATGGCTTCGTAGTCTAGATGCATATGAGGGAAAATGCGCCCCTGATTGTATAAGATGCAAGAATAGTAGCTGCGCTGCTGATAACTCCAGAATCGATCTGATGAAATTCTTGGCCTTGTGTAGGGGTTCTTGGCACTGTCAAAGAATGTGTTGTGTGCCTTGAAGCCATTCAGATTAAATTATCCTGGTGAAGTTGTAGTACCGAGAAACCTTGGAAGCCTAGGCTTTGGCTTCTGGACCTGAGGCCTGTGCTCCACATGATAGTCAAATTGCGGACCGACAGCAGGTGGAGGAACCAGAATGGGCCACCGGATGGTGGTAAGTTGACCTTGATAGAATGCTTTCTCAATGGTGTGTGGCCTGGGAGGTGGTACAGGAGCAGAGGCATTGGCGTGGGCTTTGAGCCACACAATGGCTTCGGGGTTCACACGCACTTCTGGCGCCACATTAGCTTCAGGTGCCACATTTGCTTCGGCCATGACCACGTCATTGACTTCAATATTGGTATTTGTGGCCGCCTCAGTATTTTCAACCTCCACTCGAGTAGCTGGAGGGTCGGACACGTTCTCCTCGAGAACAACTTCAGGGTTGGTTGGGGGTGTAGCAACACGTTCTTCTTCATGTCTTGGCTCTTCTTGTTCATCGGCTGATGCAGCCGGAATATCTTCAGCCACTTTGGCCTCAGACTCAGGGATGTTCGTAGTAGGAGAGGTTTCAGGAAAGACTTGGCGTGAAACGGATTGGTGCTCTTCTCCTTCTGGAACACTTGACAGAGTGACCTGTGGCCTTGGTCCTTTGCAAAGCCTGCGAAACGCTGGCGACGCTTGTGGAGATGGAGTTGGTTGGACCACAAAGTCATTGCTGTCAAGCACCGGAGTGGTGACTTGAGGTGGGGGAGTACTTGGTGATTCTTGTTGACAGGGGGAGTCTTGAGGGTGATCAGCCCATGAGTCATCCCGAGCAATTGGCGTCAATGGACGACCAATGCTGATGAGTTCGCTGTTCGTGAGAATAGGCGATGATACCACATTGTGTTCGATCTGAGGAAGGACTTCATCCTCTTCAACTGCGATGGGGTCAACTACTGGAATGTCTCCAGCTTCAGGAGCCTCTGTGGAAGCAGGCTCATGAACTATCAACTGGCGCTCACTATGTTCAGACGCATGACGAGCCACTGAGAACGGCTCGACAACAAGGGGCTTTGTGGGAGCAACCCGATCTTTCTTCTTTGTCTTTCTCTTTTTCGTCGGTGGAGCGTCGTCAGTGGTGTGCTTGGTCTTGCGCTTGCGGGCTTCGACTTCAGCTGCCCTTGTTTTCTTGAGCTCCGAAGCCACTATGGGGACCTTAGGCTTCGAGCGTGTCATACTGGCAGGGAAGACAATGTGAGGTTCTTCCTACCTTGATGCTTCAGGTTGGGCCACAACAGGCTTCCTCTTCTTCTTGGCAGCCATTCTGGGGTCAATGCCAGGTCACCCCAAAGCCTTGCGCTTTTCAGCTTCATTGTAGCCTTGAACACATTTGGCAGCCAGGTGTTTCATGCGCTCTCGAGAACCTTTAGCTTCTTCACGTTTCTTGTGAAACGCCTCCTTGAGCTCATGCAACATGACCTTGAAGTTTTGGACATCTGCCACATTGAGCTTGGCCATGTGCTTCTTGAACTGAGCCTTTTCATAGTCAATCTTGTGCTTCAGCTTAACAATTCTCTGTGCAAAAGCCAGCTCAGGAGCAATGGCTCCATGGAAGGAGACGCTGAGGCCAATGGGGAGTTGAAGATCATCAAAACTGTGGTCTGGGTTGTTGAACCACTCATCAATGAACTTGTACAGGATCTCCACGTCAAAGAGGGGAAGATCATTGAAGATTTCCGCCTCTTGCTTGCTCTTTATAAGCAGCTCAAGAGCATCATCGCCAAGATCGTCATCGCTAGACAGATCAATGGCTTCGTTCTCATTCCTCAGAACGGCGGCAGGGGTCAATGCTTGACCAATTGGTTGCATGGGCTTCTTCATCTTGTCAGACTTGGAGATGCAAGAGACATCTTCAGACTACACACTGGCTTCAGGAGGTGCAGTGGCCAGAGGCTTCGCCCGCGAAACTTTTGGTGCAGAGGAGGGCTTTGAAGCCTTTGGCTTCTTTTGCTTCACAGGCTTTGCTGGTGCAGGCGCTTTGTCAGAATCAGCGTCATCTGCAGAGTGATCCACGGCTGCCCCTTGAACCTGAATGTGAGAGATAAGACCTTCAAGGTTGTAGAAGGGCCCAACAATATTGGGTTCAGCATCGCGTGTGCCGTCGGCACGAGGAGCAGAGGGACGGGGGTTGAAGTCTAACCCAAGCGGCTTCTTGTTCTCTTTGGCAGAAGTTTTGGCAAACTGGAAGTTGCGCTTAAAGAGATTGTCTTCACGACACCATAATAGAGAGGATGGATCGGCATTAGCAGGCTGAGGTCCACGGATCATGCAAGGGTAGAAGCCTTGAGCAATAGCTTCGGACTTCGACTTGGGCTGAAGACCTTTGTATATAATATCTCCCCAGGGGCCCTTGATGGCATTCTTTTCAGCATATTCGTCAGTGACAAATTTGTACTTGAACCATTCCTCTGCCCAATGTCTTCAAATCCATTGGATTCGGTTCTTGCACTCTCCATAGGTCTCTTCTGGATCTGACTTGTATAGCTCATAGAGATCCGGTGGCAGGTCCTTAGCAGTGTTTTCACGGCTTTGTCTGCCGCCCTTCCTGAATGATTTTTCTGTCGCCATGAAGTTCAGACTGAATGGCTTCAGAACTTGCAAAGGCTTCCTTCTTGTAGCGACCCGACCCGAATGGATCAAGTGCTCTGTGCTCAGGTGTCATCCCTGGATCAGTAATGCTGACACCACACAGTACATCGAAGGATTTATAGCAGAGTGGCAATCACACACTTATTACATCGTTGTCTCAAAGAGAACTTTTACAATAAATATGGCTTAAGGCCATCTAGTGTCGAAAACAGCGGAAGACTCGGAAGATAAATGGGTCCATCAACTCCAACGGCATCACTGAGTATAGAACCACGACCTAAAAGCACCTTACTCGTCGTCTGAAAAGTCTGCAACATGAGAAGTTGCAGCCCGAAAACGGGTCAGCACATGGAATATGCTGGCAATGTAACACATAGAGAGTAATGGAATGAAACAGCTATACTATATGCATATATGGCTGGTGGAAAGCTCTATGGTTACAGTTTTGTGTAAAGCCAGTTTTTCCCTACTGCAAAGGAATAAATTTATTTAACTATCATGGTAGTTGTTAAACATCGAGAATGGTTGACAGCATTCCGATCCCAATTAAGTGAACAATTAAAACCCCAACAACATTAATTAGAAGTAACATGTTGAGATTCACATGATATTCAAGTACTAGATACTCAAGTTGACCATAACCGGGGACATGGCTAATCATGATTAGTTTGTACACTCTGCAGAGGTTTGCGCACTTTTCCCCACAAGACTCGATGGCCTCCGTTTGGTTTCTCGCACTACATGGTGTTTGAGAAGACGGATGACCGAGACACAGTCTTTCAGAAGCGCTAGCACCTTACGTGTGGGTAGACCGGTACACCTACTTTCCCCTACATCTGCTAGTCTACCCGTAAGAGTTCGCACGACTTAGTCAACTATGCCAGAGCCCATAATGGCTTGTGGCTGCACACGGAAGTTTCTAGCATGAAAGATCTTATGATCCCTTTGAGCCTGGGTGGCGGTCCAAAAAAAACAGGCAAGTCTTGATAGACATCAGGTGCCTCAATCCACCCAGATGTGTGTTTAAGTTGCCACCTTAGATCAACCATTAAAATTATCAACTCACTTCTGTCATGGATTTCACTCACCCAATCCACGTCTACTAGCATAGCATGGCATAATAAGCAAACGTAGAAGTAACTCCCAAAGGTTTCATAATAATACAGGTGATAGGTACTACCTCATCTACTTCCCATCCCACAATTTAATTAGATCCTAATCATGCAATGTGAGAGGATTGGACTAATGCAATAAAACATGGGTTGTAGAAAAGGTATGATCAAAGTGTTACTTGCCTTGCTGATGATCCGTGAGACCTAGGGTTTCGAAGTAACAAGCGGTGCAATCCAGGTGATCTATCACAGACAAACAACAAGCATACAATAAGTACTCATCTAATGCACAGGTAAAACTCGAACAAGAGAACGAACCAGAAAATTCAACTTAAGAACTCCGGTTGCAAAGAAAGAACGAACCGAACAAAGAAACGGAAAACAAACGGCGGAAGAAAACAACTCGGTTCTAGCAAGTTGAAACTAGGTCAAATTTTTACCGGGGCAAAAACTTGTTTAAGTTGATTAGACGGAACAACGGTTTCGAAACGAAACTCCAGGCGCTTGAATCACCTGATTCCGATAAACAAGCGAGAAGAAAGACTAGAACGAAGATCGGATCTGAGATCGCGATCGCGGAATAAATCCGACGAAAAGAAAGAGACGAACGGTTAAACGAACGGGCGTCGTTAACCGGGGAACAATCGCTGATCACGTTCGTTGAGACGAACGGTCTGAAAGAAGAACGAAAACCGATCTAGGGTTTTCGGAAAAGAAACCGAAAAAGAAACGGAAAGAAAACTGGAACGGTTTAGAAAAGAACTGGAAAGAAAACGAATCGAAAGAGAAGAAAAGAATCGGAAGGTTTATAAGAAAAACCAAACCGAGGGGATAGGAGAGACGTGGCGCGGCTACCTCGGCGAGGTTCCGGCGAGGGCGGCGTTGGGCGGCGGCGGCGATGCACAAGGGCGGCGGCGGTGGTGAGGGGCGCGGGGTGGGGCGCGGCTAAGGAGGAGAGGGCTTGGGGTTTTGATTTGATGTTTTGGAGGGGGGGTGTGGGGGTATTTATATAGGTGAGGGGAGGGGGTTTCTTGGGGTAGGGGACAAGAAATAGAGTAGGAATAGGAAAACGAAACAAAGGAAAGAGGGGGCTAGAACCGGCCTTGAATCCCTCTGGGACTCGGCCTGGGCGAGGGGAGGCGGCGGCTGGCGCCTGGCGCCTGACGCGCAGCACTGCTGGGGGCGGCGGCTGGCTGGGCCTTTGGCCCGGCTGGCCTGCGGGAGTTCCCTTTTTTTTAAATGGTTACGCGCGCAGAAAAACAAAAGAAAAGAAAACTAAACGGGCTCCAAAATTCCTAAAGTAAATTTTCCCCGACTCCTAAAAATGAGTCAAACAAAATGAACTTTACTCCGGGCCTAAAATGCAATTTTTGAAAACGCGCATTTTTCCCTATCCAAATAAAAAGCAAACAAAACTCCGGCAAAACCAAAATTTGATTTATTCATTAAATCTTCATTTTTCCTAAATTTGGGGAAATCATATTATTCCCTCTCTCATCATTTTTGATATTGGAAAAATAATTGAAGATGAAATAAAATAAATCAAATAATCCTCTTTTCAAAATTTGAGAAAACTCAAATATGAAAATAACGAAATCTCCAACTCTCTCCGAGGGTCCTTGAGTTGCGTGAAATTTCTAGGATCGGGCAAAATGCAAGAAAATATGACATGCATGATGATCTAATGTATAACATTCCAAATTGAAAATTTGGGATGTTACAAACCTACCCCCCTTAAGATGAATCTCGCCCTCGAGATTCGGGTTGGCTAGAAAATAGGTGAGGGTGGTCCTTGAGCAAATCTTCTTCTCTCTCCCAGGTGGCTTCATCCTCTGAGTGGTGGTTCCACTGAACTTTGCAAAACTTGATAACCTTGCTGCGAGTAACTCTGCTGGCATAATCGAGAATCTTGACTGGCTTCTCCTCATACTTTAAGTCGTCCTTCAACTGAATCGCTTCGAGTGGCACGGTATCTCTTAGCGGTACCTCCGCCATCTCGGCATGACATTTCTTCAGCTGAGAAACATGGAATACATCATGAACTCCTGACAGTCCCTCTGGTAATTCCAACTTATAAGCGACTTCTCCCATATGTTGCAAGATCTTGTACGGTCCAACGTAACGCGGTGCTAACTTTCCCTTAACTCCAAAGCGCTTAACTCCTCGAAGTGGGGATACTCGGAGATAAACTCTGTCTCCGGTTTCGTAGACTGTCTCCTTGCGTTTAGAATCTGCGTAGCTCTTCTGCCTGGACTGGGCTACCTTGAGCCTATCGCGAATCAACTTAACTTTCCGTTCAGACTCCTTAATCAAATCTGGTCCAAAGAATTGACGGTCTCCAACTTCGTCCCATGACAACGGTGTCCTGCACCTCCTTCCGTATAAAGCTTCGAAAGGTGCCATCTTCAAACTGGTTTGGTAACTGTTGTTATAAGAAAACTCCGCATACGGCAAGTTATCGTCCCAACTAGATCCATAATCTAGTGCACAAGCTCTCAGCATATCCTCCAAAATCTGATTGACTCTCTCGGTCTGTCCATCCGTCTGCGGATGAAAAGCTGTGCTGAACTCTAGTCTGGTTCCTAAAGTTTCATGCAACTGATTCCAAAACTTTGAGGTAAATTGGGTTCCTCTATCTAATACGATACTCCTCGGAACTCAATGCAAACAAATGATCCTAGTCATGTATATCTTCGCCAACTTAGCACTGGTGTAAGTGGTCTTAACTGGGATAAGATGTGCTACCTTTGTCAAACGATCAACTACTACCCATATCGAATCATAGCCTGCCTTTGTCCTGGGTAGTCCCGTGATAAAATCCATGCCTATCTTATCCCACTTCCATTCGGGTATCAGCAATGGTTGTAACAATCCTGCTGGCTTCTGATGCTCTGCCTTTACTCTCTGACATACATCACAAACTGCTACATATGCTGCAATATCCTTCTTCATTCCGGTCCACCAGAATGTTTCCTTCAAATCTAAATACATCTTGGTATTCCCTGGGTGAATCGAATATGATGAATCATGTGCCTCTTGCAAAATCAACTTCCTGATCTCCGGGTCATTTGGCACATAAACACGGTCTTCAAACCATAGGGTATCGTGCTCATCCTCACGAAATCCCTTTGCTTTTCCTTTGCTCAATTTCTCTTTTATAGCAGCAATCTCCTTGTCAGATTTCTGAGCTCCTCTGATCTTATCCATCAATGTTGAATGAATCTCCAATGTTGCTACATAGCCTCTCGGAACTATTTCCAAACATAGCTCACGAAGATTTTCTGCTAACTCCTTTGGTATTTTCCCCGTCATTAGAGTTTTGACATGGCTCTTACGGCTCAATGCGTCAGCTACTACATTAGCTTTTCCGGGATGGTAATGCAATCTCATGTCATAATCCTTGATGAGCTCCAACCATCTCCTTTGTCTGAGGTTCAACTCCTTCTGCGTGAAAATGTACTTCAAACTCTTGTGATCCGTGTACAACTCACAATGATTTCCAATGAGGAAATGTCTCCACGTTTTCAATGCATGCACTATGGCTGCTAACTCCAAATCATGTGTGGCATAATTCAACTCATGAGGCTTCAGTTGTCGTGAAGCATACGAAACAACTCTCCCTTCCTGCATAAGCACTGCTCCAAGTCCTCGACGTGAAGCGTCGCAATACACCTCATAATCCTTGGTCTGATATGGCAAAATCAATACTGGTGAGGTGACCAAACGTTTCTTCAATTCCTGGAAACTAGCCTCACATTCCTCAGTCCAATTGAACTTAGTATCCTTCTTCAACAATTCAGTCATAGGCTTCGCAATCTTTGAGAAATTCTCAATAAATCTTCGGTAGTATCCTGTGAGTCCAAGAAAACTCCGGATCTCTCCAACTGTTGTTGGTGCTTCCCATTCGGTTACGGTCTCAACCTTTGTGGGGTCAACTGCTATACTCTCTCTAGATATAACGTGTCTGAGGAATCCAACTTCCTTCAACCAAAACTCACATTTGCTGAATTTGGCATATAACTGATGTTCCCTTAGTTTCTCCAAAACCAAACGCAAATGTTCCTTATGCTCCTCTTCATTCTTTGAATAAACGAGGATGTCGTCAATGAACACTATGACGAACTTATCCAAAAACTCCATAAACACTTTGTTCATCAGGTTCATAAAATATGCGGGTGCGTTAGTCAATCCAAATGACATAACGGTATACTCATACAGTCCATATCTTGTGGTGAACGATGTCTTAGGTATGTCCTGCTCTCGAATCTTCAATTGATGGTACCCTGATCGCAAATCGATCTTGGAAAACACTTTATCTCCTTGCAACCAATCAAACAGATCGTTGATCATTGGCAGTGGGTACTTGTTCTTGATGGTTACTTCATTCAATCCCCGATAATCTACAACCATCCTTAATGATCCATCCTTCTTTTCCACTAGAAGTATGGGTGATCCCCAAGGCGAAGAACTTGGGCGAATATATCCCTTATCCAGTAACTCCTTAATCTGCTTCTTAATTTCCACCAAATCTTTTGCTGGCATCCTATATGGTCTCTTTGATATTGGCCCAGTGCCTGGCAAAAGCTCAATCAAAAACTCAATGTCTCTATCCGGTGGCATGCCTGGAAACTCTTTGGGAAATACATCAGGAAAATCCTTTACCACTGGTACTTCCTCCTGCACAACTCCTGATAAGGAATTTACTTGTGTCCTGTTTCGCATATGCCGGGATACATACTTGATCCTTCTTCCTTCTGGTGTGGTAAGCAAAATTGTCTTACTGGCGCAATCGATGTTTCCTCCATACATAGACAACCAATCCATGCCTAATATCACATCCAATCCTTGAGATTCAAAATAATTAAATCCGTTGGGAAAACATGCCTTCCTATTCTTAATGGTACTTGGAAACATCCTTGTCTGGCCATGTACTCTGCTCCTGGCGAGCTTACTAGCATAGGTGTTTTAAGAATCCTAGTGGGCAGGCTATACTTTTCCACAAATACCCTTGATATGTATGAATGCGATGCACCAGTATCGAAAAGAACGAGTGCGGTAAATGACTTAACCAAAAACTTACCGATTACTGCATCGGGCTGATCTTCAACCTCCTCCACATTAACGTGGTTCACCTGTCCCCTATTGAAAGGGTTCGGCTTCTTCCCAGAGCTTCCATTGCCATTTCCATTCTGGCCCTTGGGACATTCATTGGCATAATGTCCGGTCTTGGAATACTTGAAACAGGTGACTTGACTCAGGTCTCTCTTGGTTGGGGTCGATGGGATGGTCCGGTTCTGGCCGTTGCTTCCTCCATTCCCATTACCATTCTTGTGGCCATTATGGTTGTGCGAACTACCTCCTCCATGGGTATGCTGAAACTGAAATCCTGGTTTAGGGGCAAAACGGGGCTTCTGCTGGGCTCCAGAGTTATACTTCCCCTGTCCATACTTCCTCTTACGGTTTTCAATCTGCTGTTGCTTTCCTTCAATCATGATGGCACGATCTACCAACTCCTGGTAGTTGTTGAAACTCGCTACCATCAACTTCATGCTTAGTTCATCATTCAGTCCTTCCAGAAACTTCTCCTGCTTAGCTGCATCCGTAGCAACGTCATCTGGGGCATAACGTGCTAACTTGCTGAAATCGTCAACGTACTGGCCAACTGTCCTTCCTCCTTGGCGTAAGTTGCGAAACTCACGCTTCTTCATGGCCATAGCTCCTGTGAAATATGGGCAGTGCGGAAAGCTTGCTGAAACTGATCCCATGTGACGGTGTCAACTGGGTAAGTGGCTGTGAAATTCTCCCACCATGCTGCCGCGGGTCCGTCAAGCTGGTGAGCGGCAAACTTCACTTTCTCACCATCCGTGCATCCGACAGTGGTCAACTCCCTTCCTATCTTGCGGAGCCAATCGTCTGCTACTATCGGCTCGGTGCTACTGGAAAACACCGGCGGATTCAGCCTAAGGAAACGGGCTAAGTGGTCAACAGGTGGTGGTGGTGGTGGTGGGTTGTTGTTGTTCTGCTGGTTCTGGACTAATATCTGCATCAATTGATTCTGTTGCTGGATCAACTGAGTGAGTTCCGGTGGGAATCCATTGTCATGTCTCGGAGGCATCTGAGGGTTTAGAAAAGATGAGAATTAAGAATAGAGGGGGTCTAAAGGGAAAACACTACCCCAATGCACATGAGCAAATGCACACAAAATCACTTCATTCAATCAAACAAGGGCTTACATTGGTCTAAAACTATCGCAAAAGTGCTCGAACTATTGTGTTTACATGGGGGAATACTACTACTATCTGGTGGTCATCTAGAAATTTGAACCGGTGGAAGATTCCATGATATCTGCTCCAGCTTCGTCTTCAAAGTCGGGTTCACTTGGATCCGAATTGGTGTCGTCGATGATGATGTAGTTGTCCGGACATGCGACGTACCTGTCTTCCTCCGTGGATGCTAACTTCCTCTTCAGTTCTTCAATCTCCTGCTTAAGATCGCCATTGTGCCTTGCTAGAGCTACGATCTCATCCATGTAGTCCTTGCGTGTAGACTTCAGTTCTCCTTCTAGCTCGATGTTCCTTGCCTTTGCATTCTTCAACTCTATCATATCATTGCACATCTGGTTATCGTGGCGTCGAATGTGCTGGTTTAACTCCTGGATGTAAGATGCAATGGATCTATCCTTCTTGGTGCTGACTAACTCCCATTGTTCATCTCGGCGTCCGCAAATCTGGTAGATAGTGTCCTTGAGGTCTTCTTGGTAAACTTCTCCAATGCGTCCTGTGGTGATATGAGCTGCCATGCTCTTTCCCAGACTCCAGGTTGGTGCATTGAAAACACTATCTATAGGCTTCATGATTGGTGCGAATGTTCTTCCCGGAACGTGAGCTTAAATCTTCCAGCGCTCCTCTTCAGGCAGAGTGGCGTTGAAGGTTCCCGTGAAGCTTGGTAATCCAATGTTCAGGTACTTGGTGACTTCCTTCAGGTGAAATCCAAATGGTGTGCCTTCATCCGGTTGAGCGTACCTAATCTTCGCGTTCGTCATCCTAATAGGGTAGAAAAGATGAGGAGTTAGAAAATGAGAAGAGAATGGTGATCTATGGCTTTAACTTAGTGGTCGTGTCCTACAGTCAGCGTGTGCTCTGATACCATCTCTATAGCGACCCGACCCGAATGGATCAAGTGCTCTGTGCTCAGGTGTCATCCCTGGATCAGTAATGCTGACACCACAAAGTACATCGAAGGATTTATAGCAGAGTGGCAATCACACACTTATTACATCGTTGTCTCAAAGAGAACTTTTACAATAAATATGGCTTAAGGCCATCTAGTGTCAAAAACAGCGGAAGACTCAGAAGATAAATGGGTCCATCAACTCCAACGGCATCACTGAGTATAGAACCACGACCTAAAAGCACCTTACTCGTCGTCTGAAAAGTCTGCAACATGAGAAGTTGCAGCCCGAAAACGGGTTAGCACATGGAATATGCTGGCAATGTAACACATAGAGAGTAATGGAATGAAACAGCTATACTATATGCATATATGGCTGGTGGAAAGCTCTATGGTTACAGTTTTGCGTAAAGCCAGTTTTTCCCTACTACAAAGGAATAAATTTATTTAACTATCATGGTAGTTGTTAAACATCGAGAATGGTTGACAGCATTCCGATCCCAATTAAGTGAACAATTAAAACCCCAACAACATTAATTAGAAGTAACATGTTGAGATTCACATGATATTCAAGTACTAGATACTCAAGTTGTCCATAACCAGGGACACGGCTAATCATGATTAGTTTGTACACTCTGCAGAGGTTTGCGCACTTTTCCCCACAAGACTCGATCGCCTCCGTTTGGTTTCTCGCACTACATGGTGTTTGAGAAGACGGATGACCGAGACACAGTCTTTCAGAAGCGCTAGCACCTTACGTGTGGGTAGACTGGTATACCTACTTTCCCCTACATCTGCTAGTCTACCCGTAAGAGTTCGCACAACTTAGTCAACTATGCCAGAGCCCATAATGGCTTGTGGCTGCACACGGAAGTTTCTAGCATGAAAGATCTTATGATCCCTTTGAGCCTGGGTGGCGGTCCAAAAAAAACAGGCAAGTCCTGATAGACATCAGGTGCCTCAATCCACCCAGATGTGTGTTTAAGTTGCCACCTTAGATCAACCATTAAAATTATCAACTCACATCTGTCATGGATTTCACTCACCCAATCCACGTCTACTAGCATAGCATGGCATAATAAGCAAACGTAGAAGTAACTCCCAAAGGTTTCATAATAATGCAGGTGATAGGTACTACCTCATCTACTTCCCATCCCACAATTTAATTAGATCCTAATCATGCAATGTGAGAGGATTGGACTAATGCAATAAAACATGGGTTGTAGAAAAGGTATGATCAAAGTGTTACTTGCCTTGCTAATGATCCGCGAGACCTAGGGTTTCGAAGTAACAAGTGGCGCAATCCAGGTGATCTATCGCAGACAAACAGCAAGCATACAATAAGTACTCATCTAATGCACCGGTAAAACTCGAACAAGAGAACAAACCAGAAAATTCAACTTAAGAACTCCGGTTGCAAAGAAAGAACGAACTGAACGAAGAAACGGAAAACAAACGGCGGAAGAAAACAACTCGGTTCTAGCAAGTTGAAACTAGGTCAAATTTTTACCGGGGCAAAAACTTGTTTAAGTTGATTAGACGGAACAAAGGTTTCGAAACGAAACTCCAGGCGCTTGAATCACCTGATTCCGATAAACGAGCGAGAAGAAAGACTAGAACAAAGATCGGATCTGAGATCGCGATCGCGGAATAAATCCGACGAAAAGAAAGAGACGAACGGTTAAACGAACGGGCGTCGTTAACCGGGGAACAATCGGTGATCACGTTCGTTGAGACGAACGGTCCGAAAGAAGAACAAAAACCGATCTAGGGTTTTCGGAAAAGAAACCGAAAAAGAAACGGAAAGAAAACCGGAACGGTTTAGAAAAGAACCGGAAAGAAAACGAATCGGAAGAGAAGAAAAGAATCGGAACGGTTTATAAGAAAAACCGAACCGAGGGGATAGGAGAGACGTGGCGCGGCTACCTCGGCGAGGTTCCGGCGAGGGCGGCGTTGGGCGGCGGCGGCGATGCACAAGGGCGGCGGCGGTGGTGAGGGGCGCGGGGTGGGGCGCGGCTAAGGAGGAGAGGGCTTGGGGTTTTGATTTGATGTTTTGGAGGGGGGTGTGGGGGTATTTATATAGGCGAGGGGAGGGGGTTTCTTGGGGTAGGGGACAAGAAATAGAGTAGGAGTAGGAAAACGAAACAAAGGAAAGAGGGGGCTAGAACCGGCCTTGAGTCCCTCTGGGACTCGGCCTGGGCGAGGGGAGGCGGCGGCTGGCGCCTGGCGCCTGGCGCGCAGCGCTGCTGGGGGCGGCGGCTGGCTGGGCCTTTGGCCCGGCTGGCCTGCGGGAGTTCCCTTTTTTTTAAATGGTTACGCGCGCAGAAAAACAAAAGAAAAGAAAACTAAACGGGCTCCAAAATTCCTAAAGTAAATTTTCCCTGACTCCTAAAAATGAGTCGAACAAAATGAACTTTACTCCGGGCCTAAAATGCAATTTTTGAAAACGCGCATTTTTCCCTATCCAAATAAAAAGCAAACAAAACTCCGGCAAAACCAAAATTTGATTTATTCATTAAATCTTCATTTTTCCTAAATTTGGGAAAATCATATTATTCCCTCTCTCATCATTTTTGATATTGGAAAAATAATTGAAGATGAAATAAAATAAATCAAATAATCCTCTTTTCAAAATTTGAGAAAACTCAAATATGAAAATAACGAAATCTCCAACTCTCTCCGAGGGTCCTTGAGTTGCGTGAAATTTCTAGGATCGGGCAAAATGCAAGAAAATATGACATGCATGATGATCTAATGTATAACATTCCAAATTGAAAATTTGGGATGTTACACTTCTGCTGGTCAGACAGGAATTAGCTTCAGGAGAATTGATGTGATGCTGTAAGAACTCTGCAAATGAATGCAGACTATGAGAACCAAGGGATTCTCCCACAGACATGTACCTATGACAACATTAGAGATGCGAGGGGAGGGGAAGAGGTCATATGCATTCTCAGAAGATTTTGAAGATAAATCAGTTTAGAAGACATTGACCTCATAGTGCGAAGACATTCACTCATATGTATAGAGTTGGTTCTAGATTTGTACGAATCCACGAATAAGTACAAGTGAGGAATCTAACTACTTTCTGAAGCACACGTGAACATACTAGGCATGTTATGAGATGCATAAAAGGATATATTCAATTTGTTGGGACAGAAACCACTTGTGGTTGAAAAGGATGAATCTATCGGATCAAAAGGACTGTAAAAAGAGCTTTTATTTACCACTTGAGGAACTGCTAGATGGAGTAGAAGATGAGGCCGAGCAGTTCGATCTTCCATGCCCTAACTTGGCGATGGAGGACACCTACGGCGACGGCGGAGAAGAGGATGTCCGCGGTCGGCGTGAGGACGGTGTCGGTGAGGTCACGACAGCTAAGCGCCTCGTCGACGGCGTCGTCGAGGGCTAGCGGTGGCGCTAGGGTTTGTGCAAGAAGGAGAAGTGGGAGAAGAGATAATGACTGGGGTGAGGCGTGTATTTATAAGGACTGGGACGACATAGCGTTATTACGCAGGTGCCCCTCGCGATTCACATCTGAAGGACACGTGGCAAACATGCAACACATTGGAAGTTGTTCCATGTTCACACGCACGCCTGGATTGTCGGGTGGTCGTTCCCGCTTCTCCGGGTTTCAGGCAAAAAGGATTGAGCATTTAAATCAGATTTAATGTTTGTCTTTGTGTCTTTTGCTGACAAGGACGCAGAGAAGCCATTCGACAGTTTCAATAGAATGCATATGATTTGGATAGATAGAGTTTGAGGCAGAAAGCATAGAGAGGTTAGGGTCCGATCACATTCACTTAGTTCAAAAGATTCAAACGAGAAGACATAGCTATAAGTGAATGCTGTAGAGGACAGAACACTAATATATGTATATATCAGAATACAACCAAATCAACATAGTGAAGATAAACATGAGGACATGTTGAAATTTGACACGTTGAAATTTGAAGACAAACCAAATGCGAAGACATAGAAAATTTAACGCCATGAGACTAACACTTCAAACAGAAGAATTTGGTGGTTGCGTTACCCACCGTATAGGAAGTATTAGACCCAGACACAACGCACGGTTATCATGGCGCTCCGAAGTCAAATTCCGTGTTAATGTATTCACATTTAGAGTGTAAGTCTTCATTTATTGAAGATATACATTACTTCGTGTGTTGCACATCTAAGTCATCAACATGCATAAGTGTTAGGATGTGTGCCTGATCACAGGACATTTGAGGATTCCAAGATATTTAGCTCACACCGCAACTTGCAAAACCTTTTCTCATCCAAGGGCTTTGTGAAGATATCTGCAAGTTGCTCTTCAGTGTTGACGTGAATGATATCAATATCTTCCTTCATGACATGATCTCTGAGAAAGTGATGACGGATCTGAATGTGCTTTGTCTTCGAGTGCTGAACTAGGTTGTTGGCAATCTTGATGGCGCTTTCATTGTCGCAGTAGAGTGGTACTTGCTTCAGATGGATGCCATAGTCCTTGAGTGTTTGCTTCATCCATAGAAGCTGAGCGCAGCAAGATCCAGCAGCAATGTATTCAGATTCAGTAGTGGAGAGTTATACACAGTTCTGCTTCTTTGAAGACCAACAGACAAGTGATCGTCCCAGAAAGTGACATGTGCCTGATGTAGACTTGCGATCCACCTTGTCACCAGCATAATCAGCATCCAAGAATCCAACCAGATCAACTCTGAGCCCTTTGGATACCATAATCCTAGTGTTTGGGTGTAAGCCAAATATTGAAGAATTCGCTTCACAGCTAAGTGATGCGATTCCTTTGGTGCCGCTTGGAATCGGGCACACATGCAAACACTAAGCATGATATCTGGCCTAGATGCACATAAATAAAGCAAAGAATTAATCATGGAGCGGTATACCTTTTGATCGAACTCTTTACCATTGGCGTCAGGACCCAGATGACTTTTGGTTGGCATTGGCGTCGTGTAACCTTTGCAGTCTTGCATTCCAAACTTCTTCAGGCAGTCTTTGAGGTATTTCTCTTGAGATATGAAGATGCTGTTGCATTGCTGCCGTATTTGAAGACCAAGGAAGAACTTCAGCTCACCCATCATGGACATCTGATATTGCTCTTGCATCATGTTTCCAAACTCATCACTGTATTTTTTATTAGTGCAGCTGAAGATAATGTCATCCACATATATTTGGCACACAAACAGTTCACCATCATATATCTTCATGAAGAGTGTGGGATCCAGGGAACCAGGTTTGAAGCCTTTGCTCTTTAGGAAGTCTTTGAGTGTGTCGTACCAAGCACGAGGGGCTTGTTTGAGGCCATACAGTGCCTTGTTGAGTTTGTATACCATATCAGGGTGTTTTGGATCTTCAAAACCAGGTGGTTGTGCAACATACACTTCTTCTTCAATCTTGCCATTGAGAAAGGCACTCTTCACATCCATTTGATACAGAAGGATGTTATGATGATTTGCATAGGTTAGCAGTATGCGAATAGCTTCAAGCCTAGCCACAGGAGCAAATCTTTCATCGAAGTCAATTCCTTCAACTTGAGTGTATCCTTGAGCAACGAGACAAGCCTTGTTTCTGACAACTTGACCATGCTCATCTTGCTTGTTGCGATATATCCATTTAGTGCCTATGATATTATGTTTACGAGGATCAGGACGCTTGACCAGTTCCCATACATTATTCAGCTTGAACTGTTGAAGCTCTTCTTGCATAGCTTGAATCCATTCAGGTTCCATGAAGGCTTCATCAACTTTCTTGGGTTCAGATATTGAGACAAATGCAAAGTGCCCACAGAAATTTGCTAGCTGTGTTGCCCTTGAACGAGTGAGTGAACCAGGTGCATTGATGCTATCAATTATCTTCTCAATCTGTACTTCATTTGTATTACGAGGATGAACTGGACGAAGATTTTGCTCTTGCTGATCATTGTCATCGTTTGGAGGATTGTCTTCAGGCAGAGCATTGTCTTCAGGTTGATTAGGTGCATAAATGATAAGTTCCTCTTCAGGCTGTACTTCAGACAGTATGATTTCTCCAGTTCCCATAAGCTTGATGGATTCACTAGGTGGAATTTCATCTAGCACATTTGGCAGGTGCTCTCTTTGTGAGTCGTTAGTCTCATCGAACCACACATCCACAGTTTCAACTACTTTATAGTGAAAGAGGTTGAAGACTCTGTAGGAGTGCGAATCCTTTCCGTAACCAAGCATAAAACCTCCATGTGCTTTCGGTGCAAATTTTGAAGTGTGATGTGGATCCTTGATCCAGCACCTAGCACCAAATACTCTGAAGTAACTGACATTTGGCTTCTTACCAGTGAGGAGTTCATAGGATGTTTTCTTCAGAAGCTTGTGAAGATAAACACGGTTGATGACATGGCATGCAGTATCAATAGCTTCAGGCCAGAACTTTGCTGGTGTCTTGTATTCAACGAGCATCGTCCGAGCCATCTCAATGAGTGTTCTGTTCTTGCGTTCCATGATGCCATTCTGCTGTGGCGTGTACGGAGCTGAGAACTCATGAGTGATGCCCAATGTATCAAGATAAGTGTCGAGGCCGGTGTTCTTGAATTCAGTGCCATTGTCACTTCTGATGTGCTTGATCATGACGCCACAGTTGTTCATGGCATGGTTGGCGAAGCGTCTGAAGACATCCTGCACTTCAGTATTGTAGAGAATTATGTGCACCCACGTATATCTTGAATAATCATCAACAATGACAAAGCCATAGAGACAAGCAGTAGTAGTTAGAGTAGAGTAGTGAGTAGGGCCGAAGAGGTCCATGTGTAGCAGCTCGAAGGGTTGAGTCGTTGTCATGATTGTCTTCGAGGGATGCTTGGCCCTCATCATCTTTCTAGCTTCGCAGGCACCGCATAAGTGATCCTTCTTGAACTTGACACCCTCGATGCCTATCACGTGCTACCTCTTTGCGAGAGTATGCAAGTTCCTCATGCCAGCATGCCCTAGCCTCCGATGCCAGAGCCAGCACTCTCAAGCTTTTGCAAGAAGACATACGACAAGCTGTGGTCCTGCTGAGAAATCTACCATGTACAAATCATCTTTCCGATACCCTTCAAAGACTAGAGACTTGTCAGATTCCATTAGAACAAGGCAACGATATTTTCCAAATATCACAATCATGTTCAAATCACAAAGCATTGAGACAGACATTAAGTTGAAGCCAAGGGATTCAACAAGCATCACTTTATCCATGTGCTGATCCTTTGAGATTGCAACTCTACCTAGACCCAATACCTTGCTTTTACCAGTGTCAGCAAATGTGATGTGACTCTTCTCAGATGGACGTAAGGTTGAGTCCATGAGAAGTCTTTGATCACCAGTCATATGATTAGTGTATCCACTGTCGATAATCCAGTCTGAAGCAGCTGGTGTCATACCCTAAAGAACAGTTAGGGGGGATAGGCTTCACGAAGAGTATTGTGAAGCATAAGCATTTGACAAGCAAGTGGATTATGAAAGCTTAGATCGAGGTTAGAACTAATAGGATGCATGTTTAAGCGATTTAGGAATGAAATACATAATAAGATCATTTGGGCATTTTATCTTGTGCCCCACAAGATGTTTTAGGTCCCCAGCAATAGCTTCAGACGCATTTGATTTTCGGCTGGAGACCTTTCCCTACAAAAGAGAGTTAAGCTTTCTTAGCCACCCACATCTTCAGGGGTGGCTTCGAAGCAATGAGTCTAAGTGCAGCATCTGAGAACTTTGGCTTTGAAGCCCTAGCAAATAGTTTTGCAGGAGGTGAATAATACTCATAAGAATAAGCAGAGTAGTTCTTGGTCTTATGAACATGCGGTTTGATGAAACACGCTCATATTCATAGGCATGGGTATGATTTCCCTACAAAACATTTGTGTTAGTGTGACTCAGGTCAGTTCTCTGTCTGTATGAAGCCTTTGGACCATATGAAGCCTGTGGTCTGGGATTTGTCTTCTTCCCTTGTGGTGTCATGACGACATTCACAGGAAGATTCTCCAGACACCTTTTGGGCACCCAGACTTTCTTCATAGGTGGCCCATTCCTGCAGTTAGTACCAATATACCTGGAAAACACTTCACCATTCTGATTCTTAAACAGTTTATAGTTTGCATCAAAGGATTCATTAATGACAACATGGATTAGCACAAGTGAAGCCAGATAAGGTGGATGGATCCACTGAAGGTCCCTTTGCAGCAACCCATGTGGTCTTGGAGTACTGCTCAGGCTTCTAGTAGGGGCCATCAACATTTATTTTCCTCTCGAACCCAACACCCTCTTTCCTAGGGTTTCGGTTCAGAATCTGCTTTTTGAGGACATCGCATAGTGTCTGATGTCCTTTGAGACTTTTGTACATCCCTGTTTCAAGCAATGTCTTCAAGCTAGCATTTTCATCAGGAATAGTAGTGGTATCCTCAGCAGAGGGGTTAGTTACCACATCAGCAGTTGAAGATATTGCAACAGTAGCAGCAGTAGAACATTCAGCAATAGAAGTAGCATTATCACGTTCAAGGCATTTTAGACATGGTGGTTCAAATCCTTCCTGAGCGGGACTGATCTGTTGAGCACGAAGTGACTCGTTTTCCTTTTGAAGATATTCATGAATTGCTCTCAATTTCTCAAGTTCTTGCTTCCTTTGAAGATAATCATAGGAAAGCTTTTCATGAGTTGTTGAGAGCGTTTCATGACGACTTTCAAGTTCCTCATACTTAACATGAAGATTTTTTATGTCTTTAATTAAGGACTGAGATTGAGTCATTTCCGCGTCCAACAGGTCATCGCTTTTGTCTAACAGTTTTTGAATATGTTCCATAGCTTTCTGTTGTTCAGTTGCAATTTTAGCAAGTGTTTTGTAGATGGGTTTGGAATCACAATCAGAGTCATCTTCACTGGATGTTTGATAGTGAGTATTGCGTGAGTTTACCTTGGCACCACATGCCATGAAGCAATAGGTGGGAGCGAAGTCGTCCTTGTCATCAGCGTGGGTGATGGAACCATTGTCTTTAGTGTTGAAGATGGACTTGGCAACGTAGGCTGTAGCCAGACTTGCGACGCCAGAGTCGGACTCCTCCTCAGACTCCACTTTCGCCTCCTCAGAAGCAGACTCCTCCTCTGAATCCATTTCCTTGCCAGATGAGCTCTTCTTGTGTGATGAAGACTTTGAGGATTTCTTCTTCTTGTCATCAGAATCATATTCCTTTCTCTTCTTCTTCTTGTTGTTCTCATTGTCCCACTGCGGACACTCAGAGATGTAGTGACCAGGTTTCTTGCACTTGTGGCATGTTCTCTTCTTGTAGTCATGAGTAGAAGCTTCATCATTCCTTGAGTTGGATCGTGAAGACTTTCTGAAGCCTTTCTTCCTAGTGAACTTCTGGAACTTCTTCACTAGCATAGCAAGCTCCTTTCCAATATCTTCAGGATCATCAGAACTGCAGTCAGATTCTTCTTTAGATGAGAAAATGGCTTTTGCCTTCAAGGCGTGAGTTCGGCCATAGTTGGGACCGTAGATATCTCTTTTCTCAGAAAGCTGAAACTCATGTGTGTTGAGCCTTTCAAGTATGTCAGACGGATCGAGTGTCTTGAAGTTAGGGCGTTCTTGAATCATCAGGACTAGGGTGTCAAACGAGCTATCAAGTGATCTCAGGAGCGTCTTGACGATTTCATGCTTGGTGATCTCGGTAGCGCCGAGAGCTTGGAGGTCATTTGTGATGTCAGTGAGGCGATCAAACGTGAGCTGAACATTCTCATTGTCGTTTCTCTTGAAGCGGTTGAAGAGGTTGCGAAGGACACTGATCCTTTGATCTCTCTGGGTTGAGACACCTTCGTTGACCTTGGAGAGCCAGTCCTAGACTAGCTTCGATGTTTCCAGAGCACTCACACGGCCATACTGTCCTTTGGTCAGATGACCGCAGATGATGTTCTTGGCAGTAGAATCCAGTTGAACGAACTTCCTGACATCAGCAGGGGTGACACCTTCACCAGTCTTGGGGACGCCATTCTTGACGACATACAAGAGGTCGACATCAATGGCTTCAAGATGCATATGCATCTTATTCTTCCAGTAGGGATATTCAGTTCCATCGAAGACGGGGCACGCAGCGGAGACTTTGATTATCCCTGCAGTCGACATAGCTAAAACTCCAAGTGGTTAAACCAAATCACACAGAACAAGGGAGTACCTTGCTCTGATAACAATTGAAAGTGCTAGTTATCGACTAGAGGGGGGTGAATAGGCAATTTTGAAGAAAGTCTTTAAAACATGGAAGTTTCAAAGATAAACGATAGAAATGAACCTATAAACATGCAGCGGAAGGTAGACTACACTAGGCAAGCCATAGTCAAGTATTCAATGAAGGGAAAGCATGAAGACTAATAGCAGCTAGGCAGTATGGATCAGGATGGAAGATGGTATGAAGCCAATCAGAAAAAACAGTCACACAGAGTAGATAAACAGATAATGCAAACAGACAATGACTTCACAAGTACCAACTGTAAATGAGGAGAAGGGATGGATAGAACCAGTTGCTTGTTGAAGACAATGATTTGTTGGACCAGTTCCAGTTGCTGTGACAACTGTACGTCTGGTTAGGGAGGCTGAGATTTAACTCAGAAGACTGTGTCTTCACCTTATTCCCCTTGAGCTAAGGACACCCAGTCCTCGCCCAATCACTCAGGTAAGTCTTCAAGGTAGACTTCCAAACCTTCACAGACTTCGTTCACTGGAGATCCACAATGACTCTTGGATGCTCAGAACGCGATGCCTAACCGGCTGGAGGATTCACAGTCCTCAAGTGTAACAAGTCTTCAGATCACACAGACAGGAAGACTTCAGTGATGCCTAACACTCTTTGGCTCTGGGTGTTTAGGGCTTTGTCCTCGCAAGGATTTCTCTCTCAAAGGCTTCGGAGGTGGGTTGCTCTCAAACGACAAAAGCCGTGCACTAACTCTGAGCAGCCACCAATTTATGGTGTAGGGGGTGGGCTATTTATAGCCACTAGGCAACCCGACCTGATTTGTCTGAAATGACCCTGGGTCACTAAGGAACTGACATGTGTTCCAACAGTCAGATTTCGAACACATGCAGCAACTTTACTTGGGCTACAAGTAAAGCTGACTCATCCAGCTCTGGATAAGATTTGTTCTCATTGTCTTCGCTCGAAGACATAGGATTTTGGTTAAGCATCACTTTAGTCACTCTGACTTTGTTCACTGGGACCCCACTTAACAGTATGGTGGTTCCTATGACTCAACAAAGAAGAAGAGGAAACAACGAAACAACTAAGTATTGCTCCATAGTCTTCATGCGATGTCTTCTCTTGTCATAGTCTTCAATGTGAATATCTTCACATACCAAATTTGTCTTCAATGTCTTCATACATTTTTATGGGTCATCTCCGGTAGGTAAACCGAATCAATGAGGGACTACTACCTGTGTTATCCTGCAATTCTCACAAACACATTAGTCCCTCAATCAGATTTGTCGTCAATACTCCAAAACCAACTAGGGGTGGCACTAGATGCACTTACATGGAGCACCAAATTCGGGTAAGTAACAGGAGCGTTCCCTTCATTGACTTGCTTTGCATAATGAAAACCTTACCCGCCACAATCTTCTTAAACGCCTGGCGCTAGATGTCTGGGCTGGGGCTAGATGTCCGGCCGCTGTAGCACCTTGACATTTCCTCTTGTCGAGTGCCTTCGTCCGCATCCGCGGTAGCTTGGTCTTCATCCTGAGTGTCTCCGAGGTTACTTGCTTGGTACCTAAGCACATAGAGCATCTCCGCTTGAGGTAGTAGTCATGTCTCATGTGGTTCATATGGAAGCTCATTAAGGAGATATGTCACCTCGGTCTCGATAGCTCCTGCATGTGCTCTTGTCATCGGTCCACTTGGTGCTTGGGGAGGTGATGGTGGGTCCATGTGGATGACCATGGGATGCTTCGCACCACAAGGTGTTCTCATATTGCTGGTAGACTTGTTACTTTAACAATTCCCATGATTAGGAAAACATTATCACAAACAATACATGAGATAGTCTTAGAAGCGAGACTAGGGATCTCTTTGGCATTTATGTTTCCACACATGCAATTGATTTTTCCTTTGAATATCTTATTCAAGAACCATTTATATTATAGCATAGAAATATAAACTTAATTATGAACATGGAAATATAATTCTGACATTTTATTATTGCCTTTAGGACATATTTTCAACAGTCTCCCACTTGCACTAGGACCAATAATCTAGTTACACCCGTTCTCTAACACAAATGGTATTCCGATGTTGATCATGTTTTTCTCATGGTAGAGGCTTTGTCAACGGATATGATACATTCAGGTATGTGTGAATCTTCCATCTCTTATGTCTCCATGATCCAGCAAATCTCGGATTATGTGGAACTGAAGTTCAATATGTTTGGATGTCTAGTGGGACCTTGGTTCCATAACTTGGGCCATGGCGCCACTAATACCATAGTAGACATCCATGGGATCCAACAAACTAGGAACCACACCAAGCTCAGTAATGAACTTTTGAAAGTGCAACTAACCCGCAGGTAGTTTTGGTAATTGATAACAACATATACATCATTGAACTAATGCCTACTTAAAGAATATTGCAGGAAAGTTCAATTTAGGTATGGAAATGGGATGTGAATGTGGACCCCTCAAAATGCAAAGGATAAACATTGACAAAGCTTCAAGACTCTGCAGTTTTGGTTAAGTGATCCAAGATCTCACTTACTCCATAGGAAAAGCCAATACTATTAAAAGGGCATGAGGTTCTGATCATGTACTAGCTGCTCAAGTGCTTGCTCTAAAATCCTCAACCACACACTCACATTCACCTATGTCCAAAACCCTAAAGTCTATCTCGATCCCACTGAATCACTCCTATCCAGACCCATCGAGAAACACTTGACATAGCCACTGCCAAACCCTAGCAACTCGGTCCCAACTGATACTACCCTTTGGTCCCACTTAAGAGCACTTGCCAACCTTATGTTTCGTATCGACTTCATCTCTGAAATTCCGAGTGGTTTCGATCGGTCTCACGGGAGTGTGGAAAGTGATAAGGTCATCACCCATTCACTGAGTTGTTCCATCCGGTCTCACCGAAAATCTTAAAGTTCAGAACTTTTGTACTAGTCGGTCCACCGAGTAGTACCTAAAGTTGTGTAACTGCTAGATTTTTGGTGCTGCCTATATATATACCCCCACCCTTTCCACCAACTCTAAGAGATCAACCAGGACAGAACTACCACTTCCCATATCCAATTCCTGAGAGAGAACCACCTACAATTGTGTTGAAATCAAGGGGATTCCACTCCAATCTTCGATCCTTGATTTCTAGCCTCCCCAAGTTGCTTTCCACTCCAATACTTCTCCTACCACATAGCCAAATCTGTGAGAGAGTGATTGAGTGTTGAGGAGACTATCTTTTTAAGCACAAGAGCAAGGAGTTCATCGTCAACAACATCTATTACCTTTTGGAGAGTGGTATATCCTAGGTTGGTTTGGTCTCACTTGGGAGCCTCCAAGCTTGTGCAGTTGAACCAAGGAGTTTGTAAGGGCAAGGAAATTGCGTACTTCATGAAGATCAACATGGATGTATGATAGCACCACCTATCAAAACCATGCCAAAAATATTGCGTTTGATTTTCTTCGACCCCTCCTTTACGTTCATATGCAAAGTCTTTACTTTCTACTTCCTACTATCTAGAATTTCATGTGTAGGGTGTAACAAGACCTACTTGGGAAAAGGCTAAGTTTTTATTTGGCAAAGTAGTCTAATCACCCTCCTTTAGATCTACCTGCGATCCTACAACTTCTTAACCCAATAGCCCTCATTCATAGTTTCTAAAGCAGCCATACAATCCACCCCCATTGTAAATTCTAACTATGTTGTTCTTAGAACCTGAACTACCCTTAGAACACAACACCGTCACCAAGGTACAACATGCAACCGGGCGATCAGCTCTTGCGCCACCAACAAGTGTTGCTAGACATGCCCGACCTAGAGGCGCTACAACTTTGCAGGTGTCGGGCAGTAGCATTGAGATGATACATGATGCGGCGGAAAGGATCCTCAACCTGGTCGGCAGAGTGCTGCTTCCGCTCTACTAGGAAGGTGTTAGGGCACCAAAGGCAAGGCTTTCAAGCAACCAACAATTTCCCTTAAGTGACCTCAAGGTTTATCACAAGAGCTACACACAACCAATGATCGGTACCTACACAGACAGGATAAACTTCCGTGTGCTCGCAACAACACTAGCGAGGTTGTCAATCTCACTCTCTTTGCTAGTTATAAAAGGAATTAAAACACAAGTGTGTACATATAGAAATTGACAAAAATGTAAAACAAGGAATCAGAAGAACATTGATTGTGGTTGAAAACTTTATGGAAGAGATAGGACCGGGGTCCATAGGTTCACCAGTGGTCTCTCTCAAAAAGATAAGCAACAATATGGTAAACAAATTATAGTTGGACAATGATTAAGTTGCAATATTTTTAAGTATGACTATTCATTGCATAATCAACATATGAGCATCACGTCCATAAATCCATAGACCGTTATCCAACTGCATGTATAACTAATACTCCACCCAAAGATCACTATCCACCATGCATTTCAAAGTATTAAGTAAACAGAGTATTGCATTAAGTATGATGACATGAAGTAGATGATATATTGTCTTCACCCTACGTTCAAGGACATCTACACAATGATATTTTTATCCCTAGTGGCAACAACATCAATACAAAGCTTTTTCCACTTTCTATCACCATGATAGCTTACTTGCACGGTTGAACCCAACCATCATACACACCTCCCTCTATTGATCAGACCCCAAACTTGGCAAGAGAAATAACGAATAGATCAGAGAGCATATATGAATAAGAATTATGTAGCGAAAAAATCAAATAGATCTTAAGATAGTTCATGAATAAATCTGATCACAAAGAGACAATTCATCATATCCCTACAAACACAAAGCAAAAATTTCATCAGATGAATCACAATCATGTAGGGCAGTTCATGTGATCTTTGTGTTGAGAAATGAGAGAGAGAGAGAGGAGAGAGAGAGAGAGAACAATCTAGTGTTACTGACCCATAGTCCAAAGGAAACTACTCACGAGCAATAATGATGGCGTTGAACTTGATGGAGATGGGCATCGTGATGATTTCCCCCTCTTGCAGAGTACCGAAAAATTCCCTCCATAATGGATTGAGATGAAACAGAGATGTGTGGAGGGGAAACGTTTGGGTGACAAATTCTTGATGGTTTTGGGAAGTATATAAAGAAACTATAACCGAGAAGCGGTGGATCGGAGTCCTAGGGGTCAACGCGGCAGGGGGACGCACCCCCTGTTGGGGAACGTTGCAGAAAACAAAAATTTTCCTACGGTTTCACCAAGATCCATCTATGAGTTCATCTAGCAACGAGTGATCGGATTGCATCTACATACCTTTGTAGATCACGCGCGGAAGCGTTCAAAGAACGGGGATGAGGAAGTCGTACTCGACGTGATCCAAATCACCGGAGATCCTAGCGCCGAACGGACGGCACCTCTGTGTTCAACACACGTACGGTCAGCATGACGTCTCCTCCTTCTTGATCCAGCAAGGGGGAAGGAGAGGTTGATGAAGATCCAGCAGCACGACGGCGTGGTGGTGGATGCAGGGGTCACCGCAGCAGGGCTTCGCCGTTCTACTACGAGAGGGAGAGGTGTAGCAGGGGAGAGGGAGGCGCCAAGACTCAAGGGCGTGGCTGCCCCTCCCTCCCCCCCTTTATATAGGCTCCCCTAGGGGGCGCCGGCCCTAGGAGATGGGATCTCCTAGGGGGGCGGCGGCCAAGGGTGGAGTAGCCCCCAAGGCAAGTGGGGCGCCCCCCCCTCTAGGGTTTCCAACCCTAGGCGCAGGGGGTGGGCCAAGGGGGGCGCGCCAGCCCACTATGGGCTGGTTCCCCTCCCCACTTCAGCCCATGGGGCCCTCCGGGATGGGTGGCCCCACCCGGTGGACCCCCGGGACCCTTCCGGTGGTCCCGGTAAAATACCGGTGACCCCTGAAACTCTCCCGATGGCCGAAATTGCACTTCCTATATATAATTATTCACCTCCGGACCATTCCGGAACTCCTCGTGATGTACGGGATCTCATCCGGGACCCCGAACAACTTTAGGGTTACTGCATATTCATATCTCTACAACCCTAGCGTCACCGAACCTTAAGTGTGTAGACCCTACGGGTTCGGGAGACATGTAGACATGACCGAGATGGCTCTCCGGTCAATAACCAACAACGGGATCTGGATACCCATATTGGCTCCCACATGCTCCTCGATGATCTCATCGGATGAACCACGATGTCGAGGATTCAAGCAACCCCGTATACAATTCCCTTTGTCAATCGGTATGTCACTTGCCCGAGATTCGATCGTCGGTATCCCAATACCTCGTTCAATCTCGTTACCGGCAAGTCACTTTACTCGTACCGTAATGCATGATCCCGTGACCAGACACTTGGTCACTTTGAGCTCATTATGATGATGCATTACCGAGTGGGCCCTGAGATACCTCTCCGTCATACGGAATGACAAATGCCAGTCTTGATCCGTGTCAACCCAACAGACACTTTCGGAGATACCCGTAGTATACCTTTATAGTCACCCAGTTATGTTGTGACGTTTGGTACACCCAAAGCACTCCTACGGTATCCGGGAGTTACACGATCTCATGGTCTAAGGAAAAGATACTTGACATTGGAAAAACTCTAGCAAACGAACTATACGATCTTGTGCTATGTTTAGGATTGGGTCTTGTCCATCACATCATTCTCCTAATGATGTGATCTCGTTATCAATGACGTCCAATGTCCATAGTCAGGAAACCATGACTATCTGTTGATCAACGAGCTAGTTAACTAGAGGCTTACTAGGGACATGTTGGTGTCTAAGTATTCACACATGTATTACGATTTCCGGATAACATAATTATAGCATGAATAAAAGACAATTATCATGAACAAGGAAATATAATAATAATGCTTTTACTATTGCCTCTAGGGCATATTTCCAACACCCCCTAGGGCACGTGGGGGCGGCAAGTGGGGCCCCTAGTTACCCCCGGGCTATGTCGGTTGCTGTTGGAACCCTCTAAACTTGAAAATTTCTCTGATTCTTTTCTCGATTTTTTTGAGCCCGATAAAATTTATTTCTCTACAAATTCCAAGCCAACAAAAAAACTCACACTAGATTAATAGGTTAGTCCAGACTAATAATAAAAATGTATTTAAATATGTGATAAAACTATGCTAATTTAATATAGATATTGACATGAAAAAAGCAAAAATTAAAGATACGTTTGAGATGTATCAAGTGCCAAGCTTCGTCGACCAACTGCAAGAATCCCTTAGGTTGCGACCACAATCTCTCAAAGTGAAATAGGCGCGCCCTGATGAAACGGGCAATGTAGTCGACGAGTAGAGGGAAATGATCTGACGCGTTGTAGGAGAGAAATCTGAGCAAGCAGTGAGGGTCTGCCACCTCCTAGGTAGGAGTGCATAGCACACGATCGTTGCACACGGTAGTACGGGAGTCATGCTCATTAGGTTATGTGTAGTGATGACTATGCAACTAAATGTCCCGAAGCTCCCTCATCCGCAAGGAAACGCCGGAAGTGATTCGTGGTACGATGGTTGATGCAAGAATTGTTCTTGTCTTTGACGGTTGATGCATGAACTTTATATTGAACCGGGCAACTCAAGCTTGATTGCAATGATGTTGGAGTAAGTTATGACTGCGACTTCGTCGACGGTGATCTTCCATGACTGCAGAATTTTGAGTCCAGGATTCACTAAATGTATGAACATTGCGATCAAAATGCCAACGCGTTGGCCCATTTGATAGCGAGGAATAGTTTTCAACCGTCCATTTCATGTATTTGGGATGATGATCTATTGGTGTTATATCAATGAGCATGGTAAATAAAATATCTACTTTTACCAATGAATAAAGTTTTGATGCAGAGGCCCCAGGTTTTAACCTCTTTCTCCAAACAAGAAAACAATGAATAAAGCTAGCCGAATGACATTCCCTAAAAAATCACAAAGGAACGTGCATAACATGTACTCATTTCTTCCGTGGACCAAATGCACTTTGTTTCAGTTATGTTCATGACACTCAAGGTCAACGCTCAAAACCAACAAACAAACAACCAGCAGCACTCCACCATTTAATATCATATCTTTTCCCCTACGCTTATCCCAGCCAATACTTACAGTTACATCGCAGGGTCACTTAGTAGTAGAACCAATAATTGTACCTATTTCTTAGTCGATAAAATTTTCTTGTCTATGTACTTGTACGAATCTAGAAATGATTATGAATCTCACTTTTTAGCATCGATCTAGGAATGGTTACGAACCTCACTATTTAGATCAAGTATTTAGCACCGATTTAATTTTTGCAAATGCAAAAAATCTGACATTAGATTTTTAAGTATGTCAGGTCGCACATTTTTTATGGCAAATTACATGCCACGGGTATGTACAACTTTTTGCAGCACCAGCATGGCAAATTCTCAAAATAAAAAATAGTGAACATGCCAGGATTTGACATGCGTGCTGAAGAGAATTGCCATGTTGGTGACGCGTAATTTATCATAAAAAACATTCGATTTGCCATGTTTAAAAATCTGACATCATGTTTGCAGCGGGCTCCTCTTTTGATTCGTCTGAAAAATATAGCAAAATAGTCTCGAAATAGTTCTGACCAGCTGGGACAGAGAGTTATATTTCTTTAGATGAGCTGGAACAGGGAGTTGACTATTGGCCAGTTCATATGCTTAGAGTAGTTGCAACTTGCGGGTGATGCAAAGTTCCGGATCAGGCATGTTCATCTCCTCCACAAACTCAATTTACATTCTTTTTTTGTCATCTATTACGTGAGTTGGAAACAGACTAGATCGAATGGAGGCTCACGCCGGCCGTTGACCTTCCATTTCATGATGCATATATAATTTGTATACATGCTACTCTGTCTCAAGCATTTGACCTTTATCCCGTTCTTAATTTCCTACCCCTGCAATGAGGGAAGGCAAGCCTGATCCGGCCATCGCCGTCTTCCTCGCCGCCCTCTTCGTTGCGTCGGCGGTGCCCCTGATCAACGGAGCCGACGGGGAAGAGCCCGTAACGCAGCTGTCGAACGGCTTCACCGCGACGCACTTGGCCGACGCGCCGGGGCGGTTCGAGCCGGTGCTGTACTCGCACAACGGCGTCTTCGCCTTCGGCTTCCTCCGCGTCGGCTCGGCGTCCCTGGACCTCGCCGTCGTCCACCTGCCTTCGTCCTTCCCACTCTGGCGTGCCACGCCGGACCGTGTCGCCGACTGGTCGCGGCCGGCTAGGCTCTCCTTCGACAGCCGCCTGGTCCTCACCGTCCCCAGGGTCGGCGAGCTCTGGAGCACCCTCAACGTCGTCGGCGATACGGTCGCGCTCCTCAACTCGTCCGACCTCGTCATCCGGCTCTTCAACGGGCGCGGTACGCCTTGGCGTAGCTTTGAAAACCCATCGGACACGCTCGTCCTAGGCCAGAACTTCACCATGTCCTCGCCGCCGCTCATCTCCAAGAACCGCCGCTTCTCTCTGCGGTTCGCCAAGACGTACATGGCGCTGTACATGGAGTTCTACGGTGGAAGCAAGAGGCCGATGTACTGGCAGTACACGGCTCGCGAGGCCCAGCCAGAGAACGCAACGCAGCCGCCGGTGTACGGACGCCTGGACAGCCGCGGCTTCTTCGGGTTCTACCTCCTGGGTGGCGACCAGAGCGTCGACATGCTTGCGTTCGACACATTCGTCCGGAACCTCACCGGCGCCTTTCGGCGGATGACCCTGGACGACGACGGCAACCTCCGCGCATACTACTGGACAGAGGGCTCCAAAGCTTGGACCTCCGACTACAAGGCCATTTCCGGGCCGTGCGAGCTGCCGACCTCGTGCGGCGCTTACGGCCTGTGCGTGCCCGGAGGAGCGCCCAGGTGCCAGTGTCTCATCAACAGCACCGCACCGATCGCCCCGCAATGCCGCGCCGAGGAGTCCACCGACCTCTGCGGGGGCGGCGGGGGGCAGCTGTTCGACGTTGTGCGGCGGAACCGGGTGTCACTGGCGTACAAGGAGCAGCTGCCGTTCGAGACGTACAAGACGGCGGCGGAGTGCGAGCAGTCGTGCGCGGCCAGCTGCAGCTGCTGGGGCGCGGTGTACAACGGCGGGAGCGGGTACTGCTACCTCGTCGACTTTCCCGTGGAGACGGTGGTGTACGAGGCCGACGACCGGAAGGTGGGCTATTTCAAGATCAGGAAGGCGCGACAGCATAGCGCAGCGGGGCGGGGCATGTCGCCAGGCGTGACAGCCGCGGTGGTGGTTGCGTCGCTGGTCCTGGCGAGCCTGGCCGTGGCCGGGGCGTACGTCGGGTGGCAGCGGTGGCTGCGGCAACGGCGGGCTGGCGGTGTGGGGATGGAGCAGGAGCTGACGCCGGGCCATTACAGGGACCTCAAGTCCATGGACAGCCCAAACAATTCCTTCAAGACGTGATCGGTGCGACTGTATTGAAGCTGAACCCATCGCCCGGACGTTGCGCGCTCGATCGATCGGTACCATGCCCATGCCATACGGATTGCTGAGCTGCAGAGCTTGGAGAAAGAGGATTGATGGCTGCAGCCAGCTCTGCTCCATTCAGAATTACATAGGTTTCAGAAACTTATTTTTTTTTACGTAAGGGATCGTAGTGACGTAGTCCATCCATCGTGTAGGCTTTTTCGTTCCCATTCTTTTCACCATCTCTGTATCTGAAGTTCTGAACATGTATGCTCAATCGTGTATAAGTATCCGGTGGAGATTTCAACATCATGCATTGCCAAGAAAAGAGCAAACGATAATCTTGATGCAAGATATCCTTTTATATTTAATGTTATAATTGAAAGTATGAACCTAATTAAGGGAAGTCGTTCTCTTTGGCAAGTAATCTTTGAAAGAAAATCTAGTATGTCCTAAGTGGGTTTTTGGTGTGATGACAAGTGATTAGGGGGCTAATGAACATGGTGACTTGTTTGAACAGTTTTAGCCTCATACATAAAAGATGTGGCATCTATTTGACTTCAAGCTTCATTTAAGAACACCACAACCACACTATTAAGAGAGGCTGCACAAGGTATGAGGTGGATTCATGGGCCAAATTCATCTTATTTCATCGCCTTTATACCTGAGACAAAGCCCCAAAGTGCTCCGGGCCAATGTAGTGCTTTGATTCATTTAACCGAACATCCTGTATACCAGCCCAGAGATCTATGTCTTCTAGCATACATATCACTTTATTCAAATCCAAACAACAACATTTTACACTAACAGTAGACACACAAAAATACAGTCTCATGAGCCACGGGGGTTCGATTACGACAATCTTAAAAGAGGCCAGGGCAGCAAACTATTTTACATTATCTATCACTAATCATGGGGCATCAGAAACTAGTAGCACAAGACACAAGAGAGCAATACATAGGTGATACTCCAATCCTTAGGGACACTGTTGGACACTTCCTAATTCACGACATCAAATTCCGTACCGTATGTATATAACCTCACGCATTGTAACGCCCTCGATGCGGCTATATCTCCTACGTGTCGAAGCACGACTTAGAGGCATAACCGCATTGAAAGCAATGTCGCAAGTGAGGTAATCTTCACACAACCCATGTAAAACATAAGGGAAAGAGATACATAGTTGGCTTACAATCGCCACTTCACACAAGTACATGAATAAAGCATTACATCATCCAGATACAATCAAGGTCCGACTACGGAACCAAAATAAAAGAAGAACCCCAAATGCGACAAAGGTCCCCGATCGACCCCAACTGGGCTCCACTACTGATCAACTAAAACGAAACAACACAAAGGGCAAGATCTTCATCGAGCTCCTCCTTGAGCTTGGTTGCGTCATCTGCACGGACTCAACGGCACCTGCAAGCTGGTTTTGGAAGTATCTGTGAGCCACGGGGACTCAGCAATCTCGCACCCGCGAGATCAAGACTATTTAAGCTTATGGGTAAGGTAAAGGTATGAGGTGGAGCTGCAGCAAGCGACTAGCATATATGGTGGCTAACATACGCAAATGAGAGCGAGAAGAGAAGGCAAAGCACGGTCGATAAAGGTATGATCAAGAAGTGATCCTGGACTACCTACGTCAAGCATAACTCCAACACCGTGTTCACTTCCCGGACTCCGCCGGAAAGAGACCATCACGGTTACACACGCGGTTGATGTATTTTAATTAAGGTCAACTTCGGGTTTTCTACAACCGGACGTTAACAAATTCCCATCTGCCCATAACCGCGGGCACGGCTTTCGAAAGTTCAAATCCCTGCAGGGTGTCCCAACTTAGCCCATCACAAGCTCTCACGGTCAACGAAGGAATAGACCTCCACCCGAGACATTCCGATCAGACTCGGTATCCCGGTACAACAAGACATTTCGACAGGGTAAAACTAAACCAGCAACACCGCCCGAATGTGCCGACAAATCCCGATAGGAGCTGCACATATCTCTTTCTCAGGGCACACTCAGATTGTCTTAGGTGCGGGTAGGCCAACCCAGAGTTGCCCCTGGTGGCCACCGGCAGCTGACAGGTTGGACCAACACTCAGAGGAGCACTGGCCCGGGGGGGTAAAATAATGATGACCCTTGAGTCCGCGAAACCCAAGGGAAAAAGAGGCTAGGTGGCGAATGGTAAAACCAATGTTGGGCATTGCTGGAAGAGCTTTACTTAAGGCGAACTGTCAAGGGGTTCCCATAATAGCCCAACCGCGTAAGGGACGCAAAATCCGGGAACATAACACCGATATGACGGAAACTAGGGCGGCAAGAGTGGAACAAAACACCAGGCATAAGGCCGAGCCTTCCACCCTTTACCAAGTATATAGATGCATTAATTAAATAAGATATATTGTGATATCCCAACCAGTAAACATGTTCCAACAAGGAACAACATCTCCATGTTCCAACAAGGAACAAACTTCAATCTTCACCTGCAACTAACAACGCTATAAGAGGGGCTAAGCAAAGCGGTAACATAGCCAATCAACGGTTTGCTAGGACATGGTGGGTTAGAGGTTTGACATGGCAATTTGGGAGGCTGACAAGCAAATGGTAGGCATCGTAGCATTGGCATAGCAAAAGAGCGAGCAAACTAGCATAGCAAAGATAGTAGTGATTTCGAGGGTATGATCATCTTGCCTGAAATCCCGCAAGGAAGAAGAACGAATCCAAGAAGAAGACAAACGGTCGTAGATGAACGGATCCTCACAACTTCGACGTTATCGGAACCAACCCGAAGAAGTAAACACCGGAAAAGAAGCACACAACATAGTAAACAACCAACACATCAACATGGCATGATGCACAAACGAGTATGAGGCATGTCCGGTTTAATGAAGCATGGCATGGCAAAGTGCACAAGCAGTTCTACAAATTAAGTGGAGATCAATATGCAACGAGTTGCATGTTGATGAAACACCACAACAAGTTATTTAGTTTGATCTCGTTTATGTACCCCAACAATATTAAATGTTGATTAACATGGCAAGAGGTGAAGCACAACGAAACTACCTATCTAGGCAAGTTTAAATGAGGCCGGAAGTAACGAACAACAATTCCGGTAAATCCCCATAGCATATTTTAGATTTGGTACTGTTCTGCCCTAAACAATATTTTAGAGTTGTTAAACATGCAAGATGAGTGCACCATGTTAAACTAGACATTTTTCTACCCCATTTACATATATAATTTATTAAAATCGGAGTTACGGTTATTTAGTTATGAAATAAAGCATTTTAACATGGCATTTGAGCAAAATTAAACAAACAGCATTTTAAGCATTTTAGCATGGGATGAAAATGGCATATTATTAATCTAGATGAAAAACTAAGCATTTTTCATGTTTAAATTATTTACATATGATGCATAGTTTGTGAGTTATTAAATGCATGAAGTTGAAGGACTTTTCTGTAAAACAGTTAATTCACTGGATAAAGGCTAAAATCACAGATCTGTAAAAAAAAACAAATCGGGCCGAAATATGCTGGGCCAGCAGTGCACAGGAGAGGGATCTGGAGGGGGCTGCTCACCCTGGGCCTTGGGCCGGTTCGGAGGGGAGGCGAGGCAGGAGGGCGCGCTGGGCCTGGAGGGAGTTGGGCCGCGCGATGAGGAACGAGGCGAGGCCGGATCTAGCTTGGGCTGGCTAGATCGACCGAGGGAGGGGATGCGGTCAACGCGCTCGATGCAGTGGAAGCAGGGCGCTGTCCTCTGCTCGACAGGGAGCAGAAGCAGAGCAGCGGCATCGGGGATCTCCGGCGCGGTGGCGAAGGACGGAGGACGTGGAACCGGGCGCGAAGGAGGGACCGATCTGACCGGCGGTGAGGTTCTGCGGGCATGGGGCGGAGGCAAACTGGCGGCCACGGACCTGGAGATTCCTGGCGGGGCTCCTGTGTTCCCTGCGAAAGAGAGGAAGCAGGGAGATGAGAGGGAGAGAGAAAGCGAAGGAAGGGAGAAGAGACAAGGGCGCGGGGTGAGGGTGCCGGCCTGGAGCTGCTGCTGTGGTGGCGCTCGACGGCGGCGGAAGGGTGGCCGCGCTCTGGTGGTTTGGACGCCGGTGACGGGGCTGATGGGGTGGCCGTCGGGGTCCTTGGCCCAAGCGCAAACGGGCGCTGTGCTCGCACGGGGAGAGTCGAGGACGGCCCCTTGGGCGTCGCGGGTAGCAGAGGAGGCCGAGGCTTCATGGCCGGAGTACGGCAGCGGCGGGGAAAGTTGGGGCGAGGTGCTCGGGAACGAGCGAGCAGAGGAAGGGGCACGGCTGCGGTGGATCGATGGATTTGGGATTATGGTGGTGGCTGATTGGTGAATCGGGAGGAGGCTGCGGGATTGGTCCAGTGAAGAAAACGAGGGAGGTGGGTGGCGCTGTGGATGCACGGATTTGATGGGTGGCGGCGGCTGATACGAGGAGGGAGGAGGCTGCAGGAAACGAGGTGGATCTGGATCAGGGAAGAACCCGAGGAAGAAAGGTAGGTGGCGGTGCGATGGGACAAGAGGGCTAGAATTTAGGGTTGCTGCCTAGGGGATTGGTCTATATATAGAGCGCTGGATTTTTGTTAGGGGCTATTTCGTCCCGATCGAAATCAGACGGTTCGGGAAGAATAGGCTAGGGAGCCCAGATAAGAAAACGGTGACGTTTTGTAGACGTTTGGGGATGATCCGGATACAACGGTGGCGACAGCTCGGTTCGGGTCCGGGACAACTTTCGGGCGCGCGCGAGGAGGGTCGCGGGCTGACGAGAGAGGTTAGGTAGGGCATGGTGGTGAGTAGTGACTGTGTAGACGGTCTCGAGCTGAGAGAAGAGAAGAGAGGGAGGCCCGACGACTATTTCCGGAGACCGAAAACGTCCGACGTTTTGACTGGCTACTATTGCCGCTATATTTATCCGTTGGGGCGTCAAACGAACTCCGATTGCGATGAAACTGGACAGGCGGTCTGTCTACACTATAATAAGACCACACACCAAATTTCAACCCAATCCGAGAACATTTTCCGGCCACTTATAAAATAATATTTCGGACATGCCGCGGGCGCGTGCAAGTGTGTCTGGGCTCAGAACGGACAACGGACGGAACGAGGAGACCGGGACGGATGCAAGTTTTGAAAACATGATGATGCAATGCACATGATGACATGATGAAATGCAACACGCAAGCCAATGACAAGACAACAACAACGAATAACTGAACGACACCTGGCACATCGGTCTCGGGGTGTTACAACACTCCACCACTACGAGAGGATCTCGTCCCGAGATCTAGAATGGCACCGGAGGGAAAACGAAAGGGAAAGAGAAGCGGTAAAACTAAGTTGCTTCTTTGACAAACGAGTGAAACCACGAACCTTGAGAGGTTGAGCAATTTAAAAGAAAGAGTACAACAGAGATGAACGAGATTGCAAACAATCCGTTAGAAAAAAAAGGAACAAGGAACATTACGAGGACTTGAAGGTTGCGAAGCTATGAATGACGAGTACAATGGACAAGAAGGAATTGAAATCACTCTGGTTGAAACGAGATAAACAAGGAACAAGGAAGATCAAAATCGGACAGCACTCCGGTTGGAAAGTGATGCAAGACTTGATAAGATGAAAAAGAACTTGAAAGAAAAAGGCAGGACACTCCGGTTAAATGGATAAGCATGAAAAGAACACGATCCTGACAAAACAAGATGATGATTGAAGAGCACAACATCACAATGCCTCCGAAACAAAAGAATAGAAGATAGATAATTGAAATAGAAGAATGGAGAAGAAAATGCCAAGCACCCTTCCAAGAAGGTTATAACGGAGTTGTTGGAAAACCAACAACGAAACGAATAAGCTTGTAGTGGGCTCATGGAAACATCTCAACATTATGAGGTGACAACCGGCCACTAACGGAACAATTACTTGCTTGAGATTAACGAAGAGATGAAAACTTGTTCCATCAAGATGGAAAAGAGATAACTTGGGTCATTAATAAGCACCAAATAGCAACATTCCTTAGGGAAGGCTTTAGGTGAAATCTATACCAAGATAACTCCAATGAAGAGATTGACGGTTGAAAAGATCTCTTGAACAAAGAGAAAAAGATGGATTTAAATATGTCACTCTTGAAAACTTGTGAATCATGAAACGCGAAGGGAAATTATTAAGAATGACCTAACACCACCTCAAAAGATAAGGTCGAAAGAATTGCACTTCGAAATGCAAGATGAAGAATGCTTGAACTCCTCAAAACAAAACATGTGTTGAGCACCATGTTTATTTTTGAGTATAGCTTGGCTGATCTTAACTTCAAGAGAAATCTTGAAGAACAATTGAAGAATGAAAAGAATCCTTGACGAACCACCATGTAGAGCCTCCATGAAGAACTCCGGTAATAAAAGGATGATAAAAAGAAAGAGAAGTTGAAAACACAAGGTGAAGCCTTGCGATGATTTAGATGGAGCTTCACGACGAGATAATGCGGAAAACTTAGAACTCCGAAAGAAAGATGAACAACAAGCAGCCAAGAATTTATTCCTCCTGAACAAACTCTGAAGGAAAGGATTAATCACTTGGATGAAACCAGAATAAGAATTATGTTATGCGTATCCTTCACCAATTTAAATTGATGACAAGCAACGGATTTGGCATACTACTTATTCTTGTAGAAAGGATTAAGAGAGATATGGCGTAAACTTGAGAAGGTCTTCAATGAACCACCGGTAGGATTTGGAAAGAACGAATGAATTGATATGATAACAAAGAAAGAGAACTCTTGAACGAACCACCGTAAGAATTGAAATTGAACGTAGCAAATGCACAAATCACCGGGAAGAATTGCAAAATGAATGAAGATACTTTAGGGTATTTAGATACATGAGAACGAAGAGATCAAGAACTGATTAGAGGATATTCGATTCATGCACCGGCAAGATAGGAGAATGATAACTGACAGCTGAGAATGAATAAACCTGAATTGATGGACTCCGGATGACAAACTGAGAAGACTCTTGAATATCTCCTGATGGGTGAAAAAGATTCTCACAATCGAAAACAATTATGAGAGGATGGCAACAAGCTAGCACCATGAATCTTGAAGAGAATAGAGCAAGATTAAAGAGAAACTCTTCTTCGGTCTTCAAATGATGAGAATGACAACGAGAAACACCACCAAGAATTATTGAGGCACACCGGAAGAATCAAAAGCGAAGAGGTTTAGCCAACTATGAAAAGAATTTGAAAGATCTTGGAGAAAAAGCATTTGACTGATGATAACTCATTCTTACGTCAAACTTGGAGAAGAATTTAGGATAGCTCTGGGAAAATAGAAGAGTCAGGTAAGATCCTGGGAAAAGACCTGTGGGTTAGGGCCCACTCAAAAGAAAACACTGTTGAACGATTTAAAAGAGAGATTGCACCGGTTGAGTTAAATGGCTTGAATGAGGGAACATCCTCGAAAGAACTTGAACGAAAGTAGAGTGGAAACACGAATCTTCGAGATATCTTGAGCACTCCGGAACAATTGAATAGCGGGAAGTGAATTATTATGAGGTGCACCGGTATGAGAATGTATTTAAAACGAGGAGAAAGATATGATCAATAACGCTTGAATTTAAACCACCGGAGAAGAAAACGAGTGAAGAGTGACGAACTTGAAGCTCCGTTAGAATATACGTGAGAATCACCGGATAAGAATATTGACGGGAAAAGAATGGAGAGATTTCCACCAATTAAATGGATACTTGAATAAGAATCTGGGTCCTTGGAGAAAAACAAAGGGAGGGAGGGTGGGAAAAACAAAGGCAACTTGGAGACGGATGAAACAAACACCCTTGAGAAGAAGGGATAAATGATCTTGCAAATGTTGACGTGAACGGATCCACTTGAGGAGAGACACACCGGTTGAAAAGGATTGACATGACAATCTCGATTGTCGAGAAGGATTGGTATTCACATCGGAGTATGAGAACACCATTTCGGAAAGGTATGGAATCAACACTTGACATTGAAGCAACTCGAATACCACAACTCAAAACAAAAACAAAGGACTGGCTTGCGAATAAGCCGGAACAAACATATGATAGAGATTTACCCAATCCCATATCATGCATCTGTCGGAAAGATATTCTAGGAGCTACTTGAATTCCCACCTATAAACTCCCGAAACTTTCTGGTTATGCAATCTGGTGTTGGGGATACAGGGGAAGCAATATATCTCACCCAAACTAACAATACCTACATCCAAGCTGTATCCATCCGTCAACACATAACCAAGAAACCTTCGGAAATCGTGTACCTCAACCTTCGAAAAGCATCCGTTATACGAGTCATGGCAATACTCCCGTACTCACCTCAGTACTGGGTTATCGGGGTTATCTCACCAACGAACTGCATAAAAGAGATTTTCGATATCGGCGTACTAAACTCAGGTATTCCAGAACTGCAACGATAAAATTATGACGACAACACCTCAGAGCTCAACTCCCCGGGACACTTCCACTAAACCCCTGACAGGAGGCACCAAGACAATGTTCTCATCATAAAACCATCGGAACGATTCCAAGATACCCGCGTGATCCTAAAAATTTTTTTTAGTGAAATTTGAGAAGAGAAGAGTCAAAACTCTACGTCAGGATGCCTTACCAGAGCGACGAGGAGACTGGGAAGTAAAAAGAATTCCTAAACTCTCCGATATATAATTCCTAAATGACTCAAAACATTTTTCTAGACACAACTCGGCTGCTAAAAACGATCAAGCAATGGGGCTCCTAAGGTCGGGGAAGGCTCTGATTACCAACTTGTAACGCCCTCGATGCGGCTATATCTCCTACGTGTCGAAGCACGACTTAGAGGCATAACCGCATTGAAAGCAATGTCGCAAGTGAGGTAATCTTCACACAACCCATGTAAAACATAAGGGAAAGAGATACATAGTTGGCTTACAATCGCCACTTCACACAAGTACATGAATAAAGCATTACATCATCCAGATACAATCAAGGTCCGACTACGGAACCAAAATAAAAGAAGAACCCCAAATGCGACAAAGGTCCCCGATCGACCCCAACTGGGCTCCACTACTGATCAACTAAAACAAAACAACACAAAGGGCAAGATCTTCATCGAGCTCCTCCTTGAGCTTGGTTACGTCATCTGCACGGACTCAACGGCACCTGCAAGCTGGTTTTGGAAGTATCTGTGAGCCACGGGGACTCAGCAATCTCGCACCCGCGAGATCAAGACTATTTAAGCTTATGGGTAAGGTAAAGGTATGAGGTGGAGCTGCAGCAAGCGACTAGCATATATGGTGGCTAACATACGCAAATGAGAGCGAGAAGAGAAGGCAAAGCACGGTCGATAAAGGTATGATCAAGAAGTGATCCTGGACTACCTACGTCAAGCATAACTCCAACACCGTGTTCACTTCCCGGACTCCGCCAGAAAGAGACCATCACGGTTACACACGCGGTTGATGTATTTTAATTAAGGTCAACTTCGGGTTTTCTACAACCGGACGTTAACAAATTCCCATCTGCCCATAACCGCGGGCACGGCTTTCGAAAGATAATACCCTGCAGGGGTGTCCCAACTTAGCCCATCACAAGCTCTCACGGTCAACGAAGGAATAGACCTCCACCCGAGACATTCCGATCAGACTCGATATCCCGGTACAACAAGACATTTCGACAGAGTAAAACTAAACCAGCAACACCGCCCGAATGTGCCGACAAATCCCGATAGGAGCTGCACATATCTCTTTCTCAGGGCACACTCAGATGAGACTAGCTACGAGTAAAACCAACCCTCAAGTTTCCCCGAGGTGGCCCCGCAGGCAGCTCAGTTCGGACCAACACTCAGAG
>NC_041388.1:250991649-251041312 GCF_002162155.2 Triticum dicoccoides
CAAGACATTTCGACAGGGTAAAACTAAACCAGCAACACCGCCCGAATGTGCCGACAAATCCCGATAGGAGCTGCACATATCTCTTTCTCAGGGCACACTCAGATGAGACTAGCTACGAGTAAAACCAACCCTCAAGTTTCCCCGAGGTGGCCCCGCAGGCAGCTCAGTTCGGACCAACACTCAGAGGAGCACTGGCCCGGGGGGGGGGGGTAAAACAATGACGACCCTTGAGTCCGCGAAACCCAAGGGAAAAAGAGGCTAGGTGGCGAATGGTAAAACCAATGTTGGGCATTGCTGGAAGAGCTTTACTTAAGGCGAACTGTCAAGGGGTTCCCATAATAGCCCAACCGCGTAAGGGACGCAAAATCCGGGAATATAACACCGATATGACGGAAACTAGGGCGGCAAGAGTGGAACAAAACACCAGGCATAAGGCCGAGCCTTCCACCCTTTACCAAGTATATAGATGCATTAATTAAATAAGATATATTGTGATATCCCAACTAGTAAACATGTTCCAACAAGGAACAACATCTCCATGTTCCAACAAGGAACAAACTTCAATCTTCACCTGCAACTAACAACGCTATAAGAGGGGCTAAGCAAAGCGGTAACATAGCCAATCAACGGTTTGCTAGGACATGGTGGGTTAGAGGTTTGACATGGCAATTTGGGAGGCTGACAAGCAAATGGTAGGCATCGTAGCATTGGCATAGCAAAAGAGCGAGCAAACTAGCATAGCAAAGATAGTAGTGATTTCGAGGGTATGATCATCTTGCCTGAAATCCCACAAGGAAGAAGAACGAATCCAAGAAGAAGACAAACGGTCGTAGATGAACGGATCCTCACAACTTCAACGTTATCGGAACCAACCCGAAGAAGTAAACACCGGAAAAGAAGCACACAACATAGTAAACAACCAACACATCAACATGGCATGATGCACAAACGAGTATGAGGCATGTCCGGTTTAATGAAGCATGGCATGGCAAAGTGCACAAGCAGTTCTACAAATTAAGTGGAGATCAATATGCAACGAGTTGCATGTTAACGAAACACCACAACAAGTTATTTAGTTTGATCTCGTTTATGTACCCCAACAATATTAAATGTTGATTAACATGGCAAGAGGTGAAGCACAACGAAACTACCTATCTAGGCAAGTTTAAATGAGGCCGGAAGTAACGAACAACAATTCCGGTAAATCCCCATAGCATATTTTAGATTTGGTACTGTTCTGCCCTAAACAATATTTTAGAGTTGTTAAACATGCAAGATGAGTGCACCATGTTAAACTAGACATTTTTCTACCCCATTTACATATATAATTTATTAAAATCGGAGTTACGGTTATTTAGTTATGAAATAAAGCATTTTAACATGGCATTTGAGCAAAATTAAACAAACAGCATTTTAAGCATTTTAGCATGGGATGAAAATGGCATATTATTAATCTAGATGAAAAACTAAGCATTTTTCATGTTTAAATTATTTACATATGATGCATAGTTTGTGAGTTATTAAATGCATGAAGTTGAAGGACTTTTCTGTAAAACAGTTAATTCACTGGATAAAGGCTAAAATCACAGATCTGTAAAAAAACAAATCGGGCCGAAATATGCTGGGCCAGCAGTGCACAGGAGAGGGATCTGGAGGGGGCTGCTCACCCTGGGCCTTGGGCCGGTTCGGAGGGGAGGCGAGGCAGGAGGGCGCGCTGGGCCTGGAGGGAGTTGGGCCGCGCGATGAGGAACGAGGCGAGGCCGGATCTAGCTTGGGCCGGCTGGATCGACCGAGGGAGGGGATGCGGTCAACGCGCTCGATGCAGCGGAAGCAGGGCGCTGTCCTCTGCTCGACAGGGAGCAGAAGCAGAGCAGCGGCATCGGGGATCTCCGGCGCGGTGGCGAAGGACGGAGGACGTGGAACCGGGCGCGAAGGAGGGACCGACCTGACCGGCGGTGAGGTTCTGCGGGCATGGGGCGGAGGCAAACCGGCGGCCACGGACCTGGAGATTCCTGGCGGGGCTCCTGTGTTCCCTGCGAAAGAGAGGAAGCAGGGAGATGAGAGGGAGAGAGAGAAAGCGAAGGAAGGGAGAAGAGACAAGGGCGCGGGGTGAGGGTGCCGGCCTGGAGCTGCTGCTGTGGTGGCGCTCGACGGCGGCGGAAGGGTGGCCGCGCTCTGGTGGTTTGGACGCCGGTGACGGGGCTGATGGGGTGGCCGTCGGGGTCCTTGGCCCAAGCGCAAACGGGCGTTGTGCTCGCATGGGGAGAGTCGAGGACGGCCCCTTGGGCGTCGCGGGTAGCAGAGGAGGCCGAGGCTTCATGGCCGGAGTACGGCAGCGGCGGGGAAAGTTGGGGCGAGGTGCTCGGGAACGAGCGAGCAGAGGAAGGGGCACGGCTGCGGTGGATCAATGGATTTGAGATTATGGTGGTGGCTGATTGGTGAATCGGGAGGAGGCTGCGGGATTGGTCCAGTGAAGAAAACGAGGGAGGTGGGTGGCGCTGTGGATGCACGGATTTGATGGGTGGCGGCGGCTGATACGAGGAGGGAGGAGGCTGCAGGAAACGAGGTGGATCTGGATCAGGGAAGAACCCGAGGAAGAAAGGTAGGTGGCGGCGCGATGGGACAAGAGGGCTAGAATTTAGGGTTCCTGCCTAGGGGATTGGTCTATATATAGAGCGCTGGATTTTTGTTAGGGGCTATTTCGTCCCGATCGAAATCAGACGGTTCGGGAAGAATAGGCTAGGGAGCCCAAATAAGAAAATGGTGACGTTTTGTAGACGTTTGGGGATGATCCGGATACAACGGTGGCGACAGCTCGGTTCGGGTCCGGGACAACTTTCGGGCGCGCGCGAGGAGGGTCGCGGGCTGATGAGAGAGGTTAGGTAGGGCATGGTGGTGAGTAGTGACTGTGTAGACGGTCTCGAGCTGAGAGAAGAGAAGAGAGGGAGGCCCGACGACTATTTCCGGAGACCGAAAACGTCCGACGTTTTGACCGGCTACTATTGCCGCTATATTTATCCGTTGGGGCGTCAAACGAACTCCGATTGCGATGAAACTGGACAGGCGGTCTGTCTACACTATAATAAGACCACACACCAAATTTCAACCCAATCCGAGAACATTTTCCGGCCACTTATAAAATAATATTTCGGACATGCCGCGGGCGCGTGCAAGTGTGTCTGGGCTCAGAACGGACAACGGACGGAACGAGGAGACCGGGACGGATGCAAGTTTTGAAAACATGATGATGCAATGCACATGATGACATGATGAAATGCAACACACAAGCCAATGACAAGACAACAACAACGAATAACTGAACGACACCTGGCACATCGGTCTCGGGGCGTTACACGCATCTAGCCACATAAAAAGTCAGATGAGTACTTCGAATGCATTCACAAGCTAATAACAACCTAGGCATAAAAACATAACTAGTTGAATGCAGTTATAGTGATAGTAAGATAAAAATAAATGCAGTCACCAAAATGAGCCTTTGTGTAGAATATTGCAAAGGAAATGAGATAGCCATGCAACCAGAACGAAGGTGTCCCAAGCACGCCGGTGGACCAGCCCAAGCACCTCGCTGATCTCACACTGTTGGTATGTTGGAATTACAACAACATCCAGGAGTCTATCCTACTACGTGCCACACCAAGGCATGCAGATCTTCGTCAAGATCCATGTCACGGAAGATCAAAACCTCAGAGAAGAAAATGTCGTCAGTGATGTTAGGCAGGGTATGCTCGCAGTCCAAGCATGACACATAAAGGCGCCACGCCGCATATGCTCAGGCTATAATGGACACAAGCCTAGATACGCTCTCTACCCTGCATTAAATGTGGTCACAGGCTATCATAGGTCTACGGGTCCTAGGCGAAGAAAATACGTCGTGGCGCAAGCGATAAGAGATTAAACCTATCAGGATAAGACTAAAATTGCTGACACTTCTGAGCATACCAGGAGAAAGCTTCTTGACAACGACTCTATTACTCAAGGTGTCACTTGAGCTTCAGCCTTGATGTGTGTTCACACGAGTGTAAACGGCCATGTGGTGACCACCAGCTATATAAGGGGAGGATTGTGGCCATCCAAAGGACATGCAGACACAAGTGGAGGAAACAAGTAAGAAGAATAAGGTAGGAGTGAAGAGGGTGCTCGCGATGGTAGCCTTTACCACACCACCAGGGCTCTTTCGAGAACCCCCAGAGCTCTCCCAAGCTTACCTAGAGCTCCCCCGAGCAAATGTAAACTCCACTATATTACTCACATCAACCAACCAAGAACATGAAATAGGGTATTGCACCACAGTGAGACCTGAATATGTATAAATCCCTTGTGTCATGTATTCTTGAATATCTGAAGGAAGACCTGAGTGTTTATCCCCTGGTCGAACTAAAAGATAAGGTGTCTTTGATCCCTGATGTCATGACTTGACACTCCGAAAGCATGGGGCATGACGACAAAGAAAATAAGTGAAGTAACCAGTCCATCCCTAGGTAATTCAACGCCACTGGGCATTGGGCATATTGGTGCACAAAATAAAGAAAGTAGCCATACCAACGTGTATCTCCATGCAACTTATCAAGATTGGGGCACAATAATTGTACATAATGTAAATAATTTGGCTAGACCAACTCAGATGTCTATATAATATCTCGAGCTTGGGGCTCAACAAGCGCGTAAGGTAAATAAAGTTGCCGCAACAACTCTTTTTTTCTAGAGCCGCCCTTCAAGGCATTTTATTCAACGTTCTAGCGGACAACATCTGACGTTACAAAGGGTAGTCACGAAATCAGGAATTACATCAAATGAGCTACACTCAACTCACTCAAGAAAACTTCCTTGGCACACATATGAGCTACCTCATTGGTGTCTCTTTGAGCGTAGATTATATCAAATTACTGAAAGTTCGAGAAAAGTGATTGAACCTCTCTGAAATATGACCTCCATTTGACCCAAAAGCAGTATGCCTCCATTCATCTTCGATTGTCAGGCAATCCATTTCCATTATGATATTATCCCACCCGTGCTCCATTTCTAGAGTAGTTGCATCACGAAGTATTGTTCAATAGTTCACTAATGTATGGGTCTTTTATGCCAGGGTATTTGCATCCCCTCTGAACAATGAAATCCTTTGTATGGCTCTGGGCTATAGTCCCCGCTCCTACACACTAAGTTGCGACATCCACTAGACCATCAGTATTGATCTTCACACAACCTACAAATGATGGTTGCCATACTTCTCTAGGCTTCATCATCACTGTCGGTGCACTTGATGGAATATCTAGATCCTGAATAATCTCCTTAACCAGCTCCATCGAATTGAGCTACTAAAATGTAATATCGGCATGTATATATTTATTCTGACCGCTCCAAATAGCCCACATCACGGATACGGCTACGACAGTTTATTCCTTACTAATAAACATCGAGTCTGGTATGTCTCTAGCCCATGTCATCGGATGAAGTTGTGGGAGTTTTGCTTCAAAGAAACTTTCTCCCTCATTCCAAAATCTCGTAGCAGGATCACACTTGATTAGGGAATGCAATAAGGACTCGTTGTTGACAAACATAGGGAAGGAAGTATCATCACTAATATGACATCTATGAAGTTTGCTGAACGAAGGCAAGAACCCCTTGAGAACCCTCCACCATAAGACTCTTATTTTGGTCGGACCCTCAGACTCCATAAAGGTCTCCAAGTGTCTTGCCATTCCATCGACATGCTTGCTTGAATAGAATCACCATGTTGTTTGTCCATTGTATTTTGATAAGCCGAACGGACCGTGAACACACCCATTCATTCCCATCCCCACACCCAGAAGTCCTCCATTGGAATTCGTGGTCTTGGCTGTGAGATCCTGGCTTAATAGGAATGATACACTACTCATATCGATAAGGAATTCCTTCTTTTCCAGGAGCCCATTCGAAAAGAACTCCAAAGTTTAGTGTGCTTGGCTTGGAGCAATTCTAGGATGGGTGACCGACTAGGAAGTTTTTACTGGGTGAGCAGGAGTGAGTACAAAGTGTGCAGGAAAGACTAGTCTTGGTTCATCGGGTCAGTCTAGATCCCATTAGGCGTAATGGGCGGGAACCGGTGGGTGTGTCCAGGGCATTACAATTGGTATCACAGCCAACCCTTGTGGTTACACGGGCATGTGCGGGTCAGGTGCGCAGTCATGTGGCGCATGGCGCGTGTTGCCCGTTGTGGCACATGGTATGACACATGTTCCAGACTAGACACACATACGTGTGCCAAGAGGGAACGTTCCTTCCTGACGGGCCGGCGAGGACATGGTTCTTTTTAGTGGGGCGTATGTGAGAGCCTGCCTTAATAGGAATGATAGAGTACTCATATCAATAAGGAATTCCTCCTTTTTCAGGAGCCCATTTGAAAAGAATTCCAAAGTTAAGGATGCTTGGCTTGGAGCAATTCTAGGATGGGTGTCCGACTGGGAAGTTTGTCCTGAGTATGCATGAGTGAGGACAAGGTGTGCAGAAAGGACCAGCATTGGTCTGTGGAGCCAGCCTAAATCCCATCAGGTGTAATGGCCAGGAACCGACGGGTGTGGCCAGGGCATTATATTGGAAAGCTCGGAATCACATCAGCATCAGAGGCAATGAACATCCTCCTGACCAATGTTCCATTCCATGCACCCGTCTCTTCCACGAGTTCCAACACAATATGTACATGCTCATTTGCTAGTCTCCAAATCAGCTTCATTGTAGGTGTTCCTTGAATCCAATTATCATGCTAGATTTCAGATGTTCCAACATCACCAATATGATGGATCAAACCCATCTTAAGAACCTCCCTTCCCTGAATAATAGCATGCCAAGTAGCTAACATGTTTGCGGGATAGCTTACTTGAAGGGAGTTCCCATCGAGATAGTATTGCCCATGTAGGACACAAGCACATAGGTTATCTCATTTTTCTAGCAAACGATAAGAATGTTTTGATAGCATGCATCATGAAACACATGCAAATCATGAAAACCAAGCCCACCTCTATACTTTGAGACAGAGATTTTCTTCCACGATTGCCAATGCATCCTCGCTTATCCAATGAACCCACCAACCAAACTTGGACATCACTAACGTGACTTTTTGGCACAAACTTTTTATGAGCTTGAAATATCTCATAGAATGGGTCGGTAGAGCTTGGATCACTGATGTAAGGAGAACTTCATTCGCTACACATGATATTTTTTTCATAATAACCTTGTACCCTTGATCTTGACTGCTTGCAGATATGTTCAAAATTTGGTTCAGTAATCCTTTTATTAGCTATTGGAATACCAAGGTACTTTTCTTTAAGGGCTTCTCTATGGATTTGCAACGTATTCCCGACACCTACCCTTGTAGAGGCCCCACACTTGGGACTCAAAAACACCAAGCTCTTGGCTTTGTAGACACACTGCCCTGAGCCAACACTATATGCTTGTAGAATGTCATTAAGTTGATGTGAGCTTCGCCCACCTGCCTTTATGAAAAGCAAACAATCATCTGCAATAAATAGGTGGGATATCCATGGGGACCGCAATCCATGTCTAATGCCCCTATCAGTCCATCCACCGTCATAATTTTTCAAGAAGTGTGGCAGTCCTTCCTCACAAAGTTGGAAAAGATATAGGGAGACGGGTTCCCCCTGTCGTATGCCTCTTGATGGACAGGAAGAAGACGATCTCTCCTTTCACCTGGACTTGGAAACTTAATGATTTAACACACCTCTTAACCAAAGACACACAATCTTCAGAGAAACCCAGCTGACGCTGAATTCCTTGAAGATACAACCATTCAATATGATCATATGCCTTCATCATGTCATTTTTACTACACACCAGCCTTGCTTACATGTCTTCCTTTTCATTGCATGCATGCATTCATAGGCAGAGATGACATTATTCGTGATTAGCCTTCCCGGTATGAAGGCACTTTGTTCGTATGCTATAATTTCATCAAGGATCACACAAAGTCTATTGGCTAGCACTTTAGAACAAAATTTATAGATTACATTACAAAGTGAACTGAGTTTATATTGAGTAATGTTTTTAGGATTTTTAACCTTTGGAATCAGCACTATTACCCTTTTTTACCACCTCCGACATATGGCCACCATTGAAAAAAAAATCTAGAACCGCCCTTGTTACATCATCCTTGGTAAGGGCCTAATGTCGCTCGTAGAAGCCCGCATTGAAGCCATAGGCTCCTGGGCTTTCTATGAGGCCATAACCAATAAAGCCTCCCACACCTCCTCCTCCTCCTCCTCCTCCTCCTGGAACATTCACATTAGCCATTTGTTCATCATGTCCGTAACTTTTGCTGGGACGTGGTGAAGGACCTCCTCAATTTGTATATCCTCCTCTGCTGAGTACAAGATTGTATAGAAGTCATGTATCTCTTCATGTACAGCCTCTATTGTACCTCCAACCACCCCATTCACGTCCTCTATGGCCACTATTTTTTTCAAAATTTATGCATGGAGCCCCTAGCATGGATGAACCTGGTGTTTCGATCTCCTGCACGGAACCAATCCGCTCGAGTTCATTGCCTAGTGATACATCTCCAACGTATCTATATTTTTTGATTGTTCCATGCTATTATATTATCTGTTTTAGATGTTTTATATGCATTAATATGCTATTTTATTTTATTTTATTTTATTTTTGGGACTAACCTATTAATCTAGAGCCCAATGCCAGTTCCTGTTTTTCCCTGCTTTTGAGTTTTGCAGAAAAGGAATACCAAACGGAATAAAACCTTCACGATGATTTTTCTTGGACCAGAAAACAACCAGGAGACTTAGAGATGAAGTCGGAGGAGCCATGAGGCGGCCACAAGGACGGAGGCGCGCCCAAGGGGGTAGGGTGCGCTCCCACCCTTGTGGGCCCATCGTGCACCTCCTGACCTAATTCTTTCGCCTATATATACTCTTATATCCCCAAACCACCAGAGGCATCCACAAAAACACGTTTCCACCACCGCAACCTTCTGTACCCGTGAGATCCCATCTAGGGACCTTTTCGGGCACCCTGCCGGAGGGGGATTCGATCACGGAGGGCTTCTACATCAACTTTATTGCCCTTCCGATAAAGCGTGAGTAGTTTACCTCAGGCCTACGGGTCCATAGCTAGTAGCTAGATGGTTTCTTCTCTCTCTTTGATTCTCAATACCTTGGAGATCTACTCAATGTAATACTTTTTTGCGGTGTGTTTGCCGAGATCCAATGAACTATGGATTTATGATCAGCTTATGTATGAATATTATTTGAATCTCCTCTGAATTATTTTATGCATGATTTGATATCTTTGTAATTATCTTCTAACTATCGGTTTCGTTTGGCCAACTAGATTGGTTTTTCTTGCAATTGGAGAAGTGCTTCGCTTTGGGTTCAATCTTCGCTTTGGCCAACTATATTGGGTTTTCCCATGAAGAGGAAAGGGTGATGCAGTAAAGTAGCGTAAGTATTTCCCTCAGTTTTTGAGAACCAAGGTATCAATCCAGTAGGACACTACGCTCGAGTCCCACGCACCTACACAAACAAATAAGAACCTCGCAACCAACGCGATAAAGGGGTTGTCAATCCCTTCACGGTCACTTACGAGAGTGAGATCTGATAGATATGATAAGATAATATTTTTGGTATTTTTATGATAAAGAGAAATAAAGATGCAAAGTAAAATAAACGACAATGGAAATAACTAAGTGTTGGAAGATTAATATAATGGAAAATAGACCCGGGGGCCATAGTTTCACTAGTGGCTTCTCTCAAGAGCATAAGTATTACGGTGGGTAAACGAATTACTGTCGAGCAATTGATAGAATTGAGCATAGTTATGAGAATATCTAGGTATGATCATGTATATAAGCATCACGTCCGCGACAAGTAGACCGAAACGATTCTGCATCTACTACTATTACTCCACACATCGACCGCTATCCAGCATGCATCTAGAGTATTAAGTTCATAAGAACAGAGTAATGCTTTAAGTAAGATGACATGATGTAGAGGGATAAACTCATGCAATATGATATAAACCCCATCTTTTTATCCTCGATGGCACCAATACAATACGTGTCGTTTCCCTTACTGTCACTGAGATCGAGCACCGCAAGATTGAACCCAAAGCTAAGCACTTCTCCTATTCTAAGAAAGATCAATCTAGTAGGCCAAACCAAACTAATAATTCGAAGAGACTTGCAAAGATAAGCAATCATACATAAAAGAATTTAGAGGAGATTCAAATATTGTTCATAGATAAACTTGATCATAAACCCATAATTCATCGGATCTCGACAAACACACCACAAAAGAAGATTACATCAAATAGATCTCCAAGAAGATCAAGGAGAACTTTGTATTGAGATCCAAAAAGAGAGAAGAAGCCATCTAGCTAATAACTATGGACCCGAAGGTCTGAGGTAAACTACTCACACATCATCGGAGAGGCTATGGTGTTGATGTAGTAGCCCTCGTGATCAATGCCCCCTCCGACGGAGCGCCGGAAAAGGCCCCAAGATGGGATCTCACGGGTACAGAAGGTTGCGGCGGTGGAAATAGGGTTTTGGCTCCGTATATGATGTTTCCAAGGTACATGGGTATATATAGGAGGAAGAAGTACGTCGGTGGAGCAATGAGGGGCCCATGAGGGTGGAAGGCGCGCCCCCCTACCTCGTGCCTTCCTCGTTGATTGCTTTACGTAGACTCCAAGTCCTCTGGATCACGTTTGTTCAGAAAATCACGTTCCCGAAGGTTTCATTCCGTTTGGACTCCGTTTGAAACACTGAAATAGGCAAAAAAATAGCAATTTGGGCTGGGCCTCCGGTTAATAGGTTAGTCCCAAAAATAATATAAAAGTGTATAATAAAGCCCAATAAACATCTAAAATGGAATATAACATAGCATGGAACAATCAAAATTATAGATACGTTGGAGACATATCATTTATCTATCTCTATCAGATCTCACTTTTGCAAGTAACCGTGAAGGGAGTGACAACCCCTTTATCGCGCTGGGTGCAAGTTGTTTGATTGTTTGTGCAGGTATTCGGTGACTTCTGAGTTGCCTCCTACTGGATTGATACCTTGGTTCTCCAACTGATGGAAATAATTATCTCTAATTTGCTGCATCACCCTTTCCTCTTCAAGGGAAAACCCAATGCAAGCTCAAGAAGTAGCACCTAGCCATGATTTCCTCATTGTGGAGGAGCACATTCAGTTGTCGAGCTAGCTCTCTCTCCCTGGTATAAGAGCCCGGGTATAGTGAATTCGATTTCTTCCTCTCAAAGTCCTTCCGGACCTTCTTGAGCTTCCTTCTAATATCCCCAAACTTTTTAACCTTTGAGTTGGTGAGATGGGGTTGCATGTGAATTATAGAGAGGTCCAAAATACAAACAACCCCCATTGCTTTCTCCCATCCATCCAACACAACGGCTTCATAGGAGTCCTCACACTGCCACACTTCCTCGTACATAAACTTGTGTGGCGCCCTACCCTCCCCTTCATCAACCCTCTTAATGTTTGCAACAACAAGGCAATGATCAGACAAAGGAGACGAAATATGGCGGACCCTTGTAATTGTGCACAGTTGCAAAAAAGATCGATCTGCTTTGATCAATCCAATCAAACCATGACATTCGCATGACTGACATGTCTATTGTCCCACGTTAACGGTAACACGGTAAACCCTGGGTCTTGAAAGTTCCAGTAACCAATCACCTCACGGAGACCTTCCATTTTCCATTCATCTCGATTGTTTGAGCCAAATCATTCAGAATTATCAAGAATTTCATTTAAATATCCCCCACAAAGACAGGGTATATCACTTGGAGACCTCAACCATTTCAACAATTTCCAGCTCTCATATCTCTCGCTCCTTCGAGCCTTCACATAAAAGCCAGTGAACCTCCATTCTTTCATGTCACTCCCAATATGTTTTTACTATGACATCAATATGTCGGACAGATACATTATTTAGCGTCACATCAACTTCTTTTGACCAAAAAAGGGCCAAAGCACTACTTTAGCCGTCACCGATTATGAGCACACATCCTTCCAAACCTAGTCATGCTCTCAAATCTGCAACTCGCTTACCCTTAACCTTTGTTTAAAAAAACAAAGGCGGACACTCTAACCTCACCAGGTGGTGAAACTCTCAAAATTCCTCTGGGTCCCCAAGTCCGGAACAGTTTCAAACAATGCAATTCATTGGTCTTGGCGGGGTTGACCTACAGCCCCCGCCTCGTCAATGCTAGCATTAACTCTGCCTACTTTCTTCATCTTCTTCAAATCCTACTATTCTCTTTTGATTCCACAGACGTCGCAACCTCCATTGCTCTCCTCTTGTTTAACATTTCTTGATCCAGGAGCATGAGTTGATTGCTCATCCCCTTGCCATGGTTTTGTTGTGTACCCATAACGGCATGCCGATACCCTTCATTTTGGCTTTTACCTTGGCCTACGAAGCTATCACCACTAGCTAGTACCACCTTGCGGATTAAATTTGTATACTGCATCCTTAACTTTCCTTGGCCTGGTTTCAGCGATGATGTTGCCTCGTCTCCATCCTCAACCTCATCATCTTCCTCCCACTCATTCTCCCTATCATTTGCTCCATTACTCGGACCTTGACTCTGCGGGTCATTGCCCAGCTCCTCCACATGGCCAACCACCTGATCTTCTCCCCTAAACTATAGAATACCTTTGGCATATCTCTCAGCTAGACTTAGACATAATGCATCTGAATGTCCCATCAATCCACATGAAAAGCTAAAATATTGCAGGTTTCATATTGGATGTCGTAAAATATTGTCTCCTTTGTCTGCGCAGATTCCAATTGCACCCACCTCATAAGGGGTTCCTTCACCTTCAGCTAGATTCTAGCTCGCAAAGACTCACCAAAGTCAAAGCCCTTCTAATCTACATCAGTGTGAATCACATCACCCATCATACCAGCTATCTTCCCCGGCCATTATATTTAGCGAAGGTTGAAGGGAATATTGATTACCCTAGCCTAGATCTGCAACCTCTCAAATTTCCAAGTTGAAGGTCTTCATCTACAATCAAAATCTCTAGAACTACAACATGCTTACTGATTCGTCTCCAACGTATCGATAATATTTTATTGTTCCATGCTATTATAGTATCAATCTTGGATGTTTTATATGCATTTCTATGTCATTATATATCGTTTTTTGGGACCAACCTATTAACTTAGTGCCAAGTACCAGTTGTTGTTTTTTCCCTATTTTTGGTTTTCCAGAATATCAGTACCAAATGAAGTCCAAATGACACAAAACTTTTTGGAGATTTTTCTGGACATAAGAGACCCTAGAAGCTTCGGAGAGTCCCAGAAGATGGAGGGGCCCACGAGCGTCCGTTTGACCTAATTCTGCCTCTATAATTTCTCTAAAATTAGGAAACCAACACAGAGCCACCCAAAACACTTTTTCCGCTGCCACAAGCTTATGTTCTTGTGAGATACCATCTGGAGGCCTTTTCTGGTACTCTGCCAGAGAGGGGGACTGACCACGGAGGGGCTGTACATCAACCTTGCTGCCCTTTCGATGGTGTGTAAGTAGTTTACCACAGACCTACGGGTCCATATCTAGTAGCTAGATGGCTTCTTCTCTTTCTTTGATCTTCAATACAATGTTGTCCTCGATGTCCTTGGAGTTTGATGATTTACAATTATAGGGGATCAATCATAGTCCTTTCGATAAGTAAGAGTGCCAAACCTAACGAGGAGCAGAAGAAAATGACAAGCGGTTTTCAGCAAGGTCTGCAAGCACTGAAGTTGTCGGTAGCAAGTAGTTTGATAGTAAGATAATTTGTAACTAGCAAGTAACGGTAATGGTAAATAAAGTGCAGCAAGATATACAATCCTTTTTGTAATAAAGGACAAGCTGGAACGGTCTCTTATAATAAGCAAAGTGTTATTGAGGGCACACAGGAATTTCATCTAGTCACTTTCATCATGTTGGTTTGATTCGCGTTCGCTACTTTGATAATTTGATATGTGGGTGGACCGGTGCTTGGGTGCTATTCTTACTTGAAATCCTCCCACTTATGATTAACCCCCTCGCAAGCATCCGCAACTACAATAGCATTAAACATATGGATCCAAATCAGTCCCTTACGGAATAACGCATAAACTAGGGTTTAAGCTTCTGTCACTCTAGCAACCCATCATCTACTAATTACTCCACAATGCATTCTCTTAGGCCCAAAGATGGTGAAGTGTCATGTAGTCGATGTTCACATAATACCACTAAGGGAATCACAACATACATATCATCAAAATATCGAATGAATATCAAATTCACATGATTACTTACAACATGACTTCTCCCGTGGCCTTAAGAGGGCAACTACTCACAAATAATATTCATGCTCAAGATCAGAGGGATTTTACATAGCATAATGGATCTGAACATATAATCTTCCACCAAATAAACCATCTAGCATCAACTACAAGATGTAATCAACACTACTAGTCACCCACAGGTACCAATCTGAAGTTCTGGTACAAAGATTGAACACAAGAGATGAACTAGGGTTATGAGATGAGATGGTTCTATTGAAGATGTTGATGAAGATTGGCCTCCCAAAGATGAGAGGGTTATTGGTTATGACGATGGCTTCGATTTCCCCCTCCCGGAGGGAAGTTCCCCGACGGAATCGCTCCGCCGGAGGGCAAAAGTGATCCTGCCCAAGTTTCGCCTCGAGAAGGCGGTGCTCCATCCTAAAAGTACTCTCCTTATTTTTTTTCTAGGTCAAAGGACCTTGTATACCAGAAGATGGGCACCAGAGGTGGGCCAGGGTGCCCACTACCCACCAGGGCGCACCAGGGGGATCTGGCGCCCCCTGGTGCCTTGTGGCCACCTGGCTGCCCCCTTTGGTAGTTCTTCTCTCCAATATTTATTATATATTTTGGAATAATTCTCCGTAAAATTTCAGCTCATTTGGAGATGTGCATAATAGGTATCTCTGACATAGCTTTTTTAGGTCCAGAATTCCAGCTGACGGTATTCTCCCTCTTTGTGTAAACCTTGCATATTATGAGAGAAAAGGCATTAGAATTACTCCATAAAGTGTTATAATGCATAAAAACACTATATATAATAGTAGTAAAACATGATGCAAAATGGACGTATCAACTCCCCCAAGCTTAGACCTCGCTTGTCCTCAAGCGGAAGCCGATATTGAAAATCATGACCACATGTTTAGAGAGAGAGAGAGAGGTGTTGATAAAGACAAAATATGGACATAGTAGAATCATGCTTATTTTTATAACAACAACAAACTTTATCATAAAAAATTATCATGTAGCTTCTCATGAACAAGTAACATTTCATCACAACATCAAATTAAAAATCATAAACTTTATTGAAAACCAACAAACTATGTTCTCAGTCAACATTGCAACTACAATTTATCATATTTTCAGGAAGGGTCTCATATTGGAGCCTTTTGGCAAGTCCACATACTCAACCATCATTTAGTCTTGTATGATTGCTAACACTCATAGCATATGTATGAGCAAAAAGTTTCAACTAGACACATAGAAAGATAGGGGCTTATAGTTTCGCCTCCCAACTTATTCACCTCAATGGTGATTTCAACAATTATAACTCATGATCATTCACATTCAACTGGACATATGTGCCTAGGTCTTTCCCCACCACATGGTGCTTGCAAAAAGAGAAAATAAAAAGAAATAGAGGGAAATACTTTGACTCTTGCATAAAAGTAAAGGATAGGCCCTTCGCAGAGGGAAGTAGAGGTTGTCATGCGCTTTTTGGTTTTGTATGCACAATCTCTTAACGCAAAAGAACGTCACATTATATTGCCCCTTATGATAGCAACCTTTATTATGCAGTCTATCACTTTTATTGCTTTGCCATCACAAGTTCGTACAATGCTTCTTTCCCTTACACTAAAGGATCAAACACATTTAGGAGCAATTTTTATTGTCTTTTTGCACTGATGACAACTTACTTGAAGTATCTTACTCAATCCGTAGGTAGGTATGGTGGAATCTCAAAACATGGATTTGGGTTTAAGGGTTTTGGATGCACAAGTAGTATCTCTACTTAGTGCGGATTTTTGAAGGAAATATGTGCTAGAGGCAATAATAAAGTTATTATTTATTTCCTTATTTCATAATAAATGTTTATTATTCATGCTAGAATTGTATTAACCGGAAACATAATACATGTGTGAATACATAGACAAACATAGTGCCACTAGTATGCCTCTACTTGACTAGCTCATTGATCAAAGATGGTTAAGTTTGCAAACCATAGACATGAGTTGTTATTTGATCAATGGGATCACATCATTAGGAGAATGATGTGATTGACTTGACCCATTCCGTTAGCTTAGCACTTGATTGTTTATGTTTACTGCTATTGCTTTCTTCATGACTTATACATGTTCTTATGACTATGAGATTATGCAACACCCGAATATCGGAGGAACACCTTGTGTGCTACCAAATGTCACAACGTAGCTGGGTGATTATAAAGGTGCTCTACAGGTGTCTCCGATGGTACTTGTTGAGTTGGCCTAGATCAATATTAGGATTTGTCACTCCGATTGTCGGAGAGGTATCTCTGGGCCCTCTCGGTAATACACATCACTATAAGCCTTGAAAGCATGATAACTAATGAGTTAGTTATGGGTGATGTATTACGGAACGAGTAAAGAGACTTACCGGTAATGAGATTGAACTAGGTATTGGGATACCGACGATCGAATCTCGGGTAAGTAACATACCGATGACAAAGAGAACAACGTATAGTGTTGTGCGGTTTGACCGATAAAGATCTTTGTAGAATATGTAGGAACCAATATGAGCATCCAGGTTCCGCTGTTGGTTATTGACCGGAGACGTGTCTCGGTCATGTCTACATAGTTCTCGAACCCGTAGGGTCCGCACACTTAAAGTTCTGTGACAATCGGTTTTATGAGTTTATATGTTTTGATGTACCTAAGGTAGTTCGGAGTCCCGGATTTGATCACGGACATGACGAGGAGTCTCGAAATGGTCGAGACATAAAAATTGATATATTGGAAGCCTACATTTGGACATCAGAATAGTTCTGGGTAAAATCGGGATTTTACCGGAGTACCGGAGGGGTTACCGGAACCCCCCGGGGGCTAATGGGCCTTGTTGGGCCATAAGGGAAAGAGAGAGGGGCTGGCCTAGGGCAGGCAGCATGCCTCTTCCCCTCCGACCGAATTGGACTAGGAGAGGAGGGGCCTTTCCTTCTCTTTCTCCCCCTTCATTTCCCCCTCCTAGTAGGAGTAGGAAAGGGAGGAATCCTACTCCTACTAGGAGGAGGATTCCTCCTCCTGGCGCGTCAACAAGGAACGGCTGGCCTCCCCCTTGCTCCTTTATATACAGGGGCAGGGGGGCACCTCTAGACACACAAGTTGATCACAAAGATCTCTCCCAGCCGTGTGTTGTGCCCCCCCCCTCCACCATAATCCACCTCGGTCATACTGTAGCGGAGTTTAGGCGAAGCCCTGCTGCGGTAGCTTCATCAACATCGTCACCATGCCGTCGTGCTGACGAAACTCTTCCCCGAGCTCTACTGGATCGTGAGTTCGCGGGACATCACCGAGCTGAACGTGTGCTAAACGCGGAGGTGCCGTACGTTCGGTACTGAGGATCGGTCGATCATGAAGGCGTACGACTACATCAACCGCGTTGTCATAATGCTTCCGCTTAACGGTCTACAAGGGTACGTGGACGACAATCTCCCCTCTTGTTGCTATGCATCACCATGATCCTGCGTGTGCGTAGGGACATTTTTGAAATTACTACGTTCCCCAACAGTGGCATCCGAGCCAGATTTTATGCATAGATGGTATATGCACGAGTAGAACACAAGTGAGTTGTGGGCAATACAAGTCATACTGCTTACCAGTATGTCATACTTTGGTTCAACGGTATTGTTGGATGAAGCGGCCCAGACTAACATTACGCATACACTTACGCGAGACTGGTTCTACCGACGTGCTTTGCACATAGGTGGCTGGTGGGTGTCAGTTTCTCCAACTTTTGTTGAATCGAGTGTGGATACGCCCGGTCCTTGAGAAGGTTAAAACAACACTAACTTGACGAACTATCGTTATCGTTTTGATGCGTAGGTAAGAACGGTTCTTGCTCAGCCCATTGCAGCCACGTAAAACTTGCAACAACAAAGTAGATGACGTCTAACTTGTTTTTGCAGGGCATGTTGTGATGTGATATGGTCAAGACATGATGCTACATTTATTGTATGAGATGATCATGTTTTGTAATGGAGTTATCGGCAACTGGCATGAGGCATATGGTTGTCGCTTTATTGTATGCAATGCAATCGCCCTGTAATTGCTTTACTTTATCACTAAGCGGTAGCGATAGTCGTAGAAGCAACAGTTGGCGAGACAACAACGATGCTACAATGGAGATCAAGGTGTCGCGCCGGTGATGATGGTGATCATGACGGTGCTTCGGAGATGGAGATCACAAGCACAAGATGATGATGGCCATATCATATCACTTATATTGATTGCATGTGATGTTTATCCTTTATGCATCTTATTCTGCTTTGTTTGACGGTAGCATTATCAGATGATCTCTCACTAAATTTCAAGATAAAAGTGTTCTCCCTGAGTATGCACCATTGCCAAAGTTCGTCGTGCCGAGACAAAATGTGATGATCGGCTGTGATAAGCTCTACGTCCATCTACACCGTGTGCAAGCCAGTTTTGCACACGCAGAATACTCGTGTTAAACTTGACGAGCCTAGCATATGCAGATATGGCCTCGGAACACTGAGACCGAAAGGTCGAGCGTGAATCATATAGTAGATATGATCAACATAGTGATGTTCACCATTGAAACTACTCCATTTCACGTGATGATCGGTTATGGTTTAGTTGATATGGATCACGTGATCACTTAGATGATTAGATGGATGTCTATCTACGTGGGAGTTCTTAAGTAATATGATTAACTGAACTTAAATTTATCATGACCTTAGTACCTGATAGTATTTTGCTTATCTATGTTGTTGTAGATAGATGGCTCGTGTTGTTGTTCCGTTGAATTTTAATGCGTTCCTTGAGAAAACAAAGTTGAAAGATGATGGTAGAAATTACACGGACTGGGTCCGTAGCTTGAGGATTATCCTCATTGATACGTCCTGGAAGCACCGCTAAGTGCCAAACCTGCTGCAGGAGCAACACCAGATGTTATGAATGTCTGGCAGAGCAAAGCTGATGACTACTCGATAGTTCACTGTGCCATGCTTTACGGCTTAGAACCGGGACTTCAACGACGTTTTGAACGTCATGGAGCATATGAGATGTTCGAGGAGTTGAAGTTAATATTTCAAGAAAATGCCTGGATTAAAAGATATGAAGTCTCCAATAAGTTCTATAGCTGCAAAATGGAGGAGAATAGTTCTGTCAGTGAGCATATACTAAAAATGTCTTAACTCAACTCGGATTTAATCTTCCTGTTGATAGTGTCATTGACAGAGTTCTTCAATCACTTTCACCAAGCTACAAAAGCTCCGTGATGAACTATAATATGCAAGGGATGAATAAGACAATTCCCGAGCTCTTCGCGATGCTAAAAGCTGTGGAGGTAGAAATCAAGAGGGAGCATCAAGTGTTGATGGTCAGCAAGACCACCAGTTTCAAGAAAAAGGGCAAAGGGAAGAAGAAGGGGAACTTAAAGAAGAACAACAAACAAGTTGCTGCTCAGGAGAAGAAACCCAAGTCTGGACCTAGGCCTGAGACTGAGTGCTTCTACTGCAAACAGACTGGTCACTGGAAGCGGAACTGCCCCAAGTATTTGGCGGATAAGAAGGATGGCAAGGTGAACAAAGGTATATGTGATATACATGTTATTGATGTGTACCTTACCAGAGCTCGCAGTAGCACCTGGGTATTTGATACAGGTTCTGTTGCTAATATTTGCAACTCGAAACAGGGACTACAGATTAAGCGAAGACTGGCTAAGGACGAGGTGACGATGCGCGTGGGAAATGGTTCCAAAGTAGATGTGATAGCCGTCGGCATGCTACCTCTACATCTACCTTCGGGATTAGTTTTAGACCTAAATAATTGTTATTTGGTGCCAGCGTTAAGCATGAACATTATATCTGGATCTTGTTTGATGCGAGACAGTTATTCATTTAAATCTGAGAATAATGGTTTTTCTATTTATGTGAGTAATATCTTTTATGGTCATGCACCCTTAAAGAGTGGTCTATTCTTGTTGAATCTCGATAGTAGTGATAACATATTCATAATGTTGAAGCCCAAAGATGCAGACTTGATGATGATAGTGCAACTTATTTGTGGCACTACCATTTAGGTCATATTGGTATAAAGCGCATGAAGAAACTCTATACTGATGGACTTTTGGAATCACTTGATTATGAATCACTTGGAACTTGCGAACTATGCCTTATGGGCAAGATGACTAAAACGCCGTTCTCCGGAACTATGGAGCGAGCAACGGATTTTTTGGAAATCATACATACTGATGTATGTGGTCCGATGAAGATTGAGCCTCGAGGCGGGTATCGTTATTTTCTCACCTTCACAGATGATTTAAGTAGATATGGGTATATCTACTTAATGAAACATAAGTCTAAAACATTTGAAAAGTTCAAAGAATTTCAGAGTGAAGTGGAAAATCATCGTAACAAGAAAATAAAGTTTCTACGATCTGATCGTGGATGAGAATATTTGAGTTATGAGTTTGGTCTATATTTTAAACAATGCGGAATAGTTTCTCAACTCACGCCACCCGGAACACCACAGCGTAATAGTGTGTCCGAGCATCGTAATCGTACTTTACTAGATATGGTGCGATCTATGATGTCTCTTACTGATTTATCGCTATCGTTTTGGGGTTATGCTTTAGAAACGGCTACATTCACGTTAAATAGGGCCCCATCAAAATCCGCTGAGACGACGCCTTATGAACTATGGTTTGGCAAGAAACCAAAGTTGTCATTTCTTAAAGTTTGGGGCTGCGATGCTTATGTGAAAAAGCTTCAACCTGATAAGCTCGAACCCAAATCGGAGAAATGCGTCTTCATAGGATACCCAGATGAAACTGTTGGGTACACCTTCTAGCACAGATCCAAAGGCAATACATTCGTTGCTAAGAATGGATCCTTTCTAGAGAAGGAGTTTCTCTCGAAAGAAGTGAGTGGGCAGAAAGTAGAACTTGATGAGATAACTGTACCTGCTCCCTTATTGGAAAGTAGTTCATCACAGAAACCGGTTCCTGTGACATCTACACCAATTAGTGAGGAAGCTAATGATGATGATCATGAAACTTCAGATCAAGTTACTACCGAACCTCGTAGGTCAACCAGAGTAAGATCCACACCAGAGTGGTACGGTAATCCTGTTCTGGCGGTCATGTTACTTGACCATGACGAACCTACAAACTATGAGGAAGTGATGATGAGCCTAGATTCCGCAAAATGGCTTGAGGCCATGAAATCTGAGATGGGATCCATGTATGAGAACAAAGTGTGGACTTTGGTTGACTTGCCCGATGATCGGCAAGCCATCAAGAATAAATGGATCTTCAAGAAGAAGACAGACACTGACGGTAATGTTACTGTCTACAAAGCTCGACTTGTTGCGAAAGGTTTTCGACAAGTTCAAGGAGTTGACTACGATGAGACCTTCTCACCCGTAGCGATGCTTAAGTCCGTCCAAATCATGTTAGCAATTGCCGCGTTTTATGATTATGAAATTTTGCAAATGGATGTAAAGACTGCATTCCTGAATGGATTTCTGGAAGAAGAGTTGTATATGATGCAACCTGAAGGTTTTATCGATCCAAAGGAAGCTAACAAAGTGTGCAAGCTCCAGCGATCCATTTATGGACTGGTGCAAGCCTCTCGGAGTTGGAATAAACGTTTTGATAGTGTGATCAAAGCATATGGTTTTATACAGACTTTTGGAGAAGCCTGTATTTACAAGAAAGTGAGTGGGAGCTCTGTAGCATTTCTAATATTATATGTGGATGACATATTGTTGATTGGAAATGATATAGAATTTCTGGATAGCATAAAAGGATACTTGAATAAGAGTTTTTCAATAAAAGACCTCGGTGAAGCTGCTTATATATTGGGCATCAAGATCTATAGAGATAGATCAAGACGCTTAATTGGACTTTCACAAAGCACATACCTTGATAAAGTTTTGAAGAAGTTCAAAATGGATCAAGCTAAGAAAGGGTTCTTGCCTGTGTTACAAGGTGTGAAGTTGAGTAAGACTCAATGCCCAACCACTGCAGAAGATAGAGAGAAAATGAAAAGTGTTCCCTATGCTTCAGCCATAGGCTCTATCATGTATAAAATGATGTGTACCAGACCTGATGTGTGCCTTGCTATTAGCCTGGCAGGGAGGTACCAAAGTAATCTAGGAGTGGATCACTGGACAGCGACCAAGAACATCCTGAAGTACCTGAAAAGGACCAAGGATATGTTTCTCGTTTATGGAGGTGACAAAGAGCTCATCGTAAATGGTTACATTGATGCAAGCTTTCACACTGATTCAGACGATTCTAAATCACAAACCTGATACGTGTTTATATTAAATGGTGGAGCTGTCAGTTGGAGCAGTTCTAAACAGAGCGTCGTGGCGGGATCTACATGTGAAGCAGAGTACATTGATGCTTCGGAAGTAGTGAATGAAGGAGTCTGGATGAAAGAGTTCATATCCGATCTAGGTGTCATACCTAGTGCATCGGGTCCAATGAAAATATTTTGTGACAATACTGGTGCAATTGCCTTGGCAAAGGAATCCAGATTTCACAAGAGAACCAAGCACATCAAGAGACGCTTCAACTCTATCCGGGATCAAGTCTAGGTGGGAGACATAGAGATTTGCAAGATACATATGGATCTGAATGTTGCAGACCCGTTGACTAAGCCTCTTCCACGAGCAAAACATGATCAGCACCAAGGCTCCATGGGTGTTAAAATCATTACTGTGTAATCTAGATTATTGACTCTAGTGCAAGTGGGAGACAGAAGGAAATATGCCCTAGAGGCAATAATAAAGTTATTATTTATTTACTTATTTCATGATAAATGTTTATTATTCATGCTAGAATTGTATTAACCGGAAACATAATACATGTGTGAATACATAGAGAAACATAGTGTCACTAGTATGCCTCTACTTGACTAGCTCATTGATCAAAGATGGTTAAGTTTCCAAACCATAGACATGAGTTGTTATTTGATCAATGGGATCACATCATTAGGAGAATGATGTGATTGACTTGACCCATTCTGTTAGCTTAGCACTTGAACGTTTTTGTTTACTGCTATTGCTTTCTTCATGACTTATACATGTTCTTATGACTATGAGATTATGCAACACCCGAATACCGGAGGAACACTTTGTGTGCTACCAAACGTCACAACATAACCGGGTGATTATAAAGGTGCTCTACAGGTGTCTCCGATGGTACTTGTTGAGTTGGCATAGATCAAGATTAGGATTTGTCACTCCGATTGTCGGAGAGGTATCTCTGGGCCCTCTCGGTAATACACAACACTATAAGCTTTGCAAGCATGATAGCTAATGAGTTAGTTACGGGATGATGTATTACGGAACGAGTAAAGAGACTTGCAGGTAATGAGATTGAACTAGGTATTGGGATACTGTAACATCCCAAAATTCTAAATTTTGGAATGTTATAATAAATAGATAGATTTGACTGATTGTTTGATTGATTGTCTGATAGTGAGTGAATTTGAAACTTATGAAAGTTAAATGAGAGGGAATAAAAGGACTTTCCCAAACTTTCATATTTGCTTTCTGATCTCCATGAATTCAAATGCTTTTCAAACACAAAACCCTTGAGAGAAGATGACATGACTTCTTCCATTTAAAAATGAAAAGGGTGTTTGAAAAATAATTGAATTTCATTTGGAAATATTCCAATTCTGAAACTTTATGCGACTCAATGATTTTCACGAGAGAAGATAAAATGACTTCTTCAAATTATATGAAATATGAGTTGGGAGTTTCAAAGAATTAAATTCAAAGCTCCTTTGAATTTATTTTCAATTTGGAATGTTACATATTAGATCATCATGCATATCTTATTTTCTTGCTTTTTGGTCGATCCTAGAAATTTCACGCAACTCAAGGACCTTCGGAGAGAGTTGGAGATTTCGTTATTTTCATATTTGAGAGTTTTCTCGAATTTGAAAAGAGGGTCATTTGATTTATTTATTTCATCTTCAATAATTTTTCCGTTATCAAAAAAATAAGAGAGGGAATAATATGACTTTCCCAAAGTTAGGAAAAAAATGAAGATCTAATGGATAAATCAATTTTGTTTTCCCGTGTTTATTTGCATTTTATTTGGATAGGGAAAAATGCACGTTTTCAAAAATTGCTTTTAGGTGTGTAGAAAAGTTCATTTTGTTCGACTCATTTTTAGGAGTCAGGAAAAATTTACTTTATTAGTTTTGGATTTCGGTAGATTTTGTTTTTCTGTGTTTTTCCGAGCGCGAACCGTTTAAAAAAAACCTCAGCACCTTGGGCCAAAGGCCCAAGCCGCCGGCCGGCCAGCCAAGGCCAAGGCCATCGCCGCACCGCGCGCGTGCCCAGGCTCCAGGAGCCGCCGCCTTTGTCTTTGGAAGTCCTAGTAGGACTTTTGTCCTACTTCCGTTTATTCCGTTTCTTTTTCTAGATCTTTCCTACTTCTATTCTTATTCCTTGTTCCCTCCTCCAAGCAAACCCTCCCTCCCCAATATAAATACCCTCACACCTCCCCCTCTAAATCATCAAACCCAAAAGCCCCAAGCCTCCACCGTGCCTCTCACCCCCCGCCGCGCCGCCCTGCGTCACAGCCGCCCCGCGCCTAAGCCGCCTCACCACCACCGCGCCGCGCCGCACCTTGCCACCGCCGCTGCCGCACCACCACCTCACCATCACCGCGCCGCCGCCCCTACGCCGCCGCCTTACGCCGCTGTTCGCCGGAGCCCCTCGCCGGAGGTACCGCGCCGCGTCTCTTTTCTTCCCCGGTTCGGTTTTTCTTCTAGAAGATCGTTCCGTTTTCTCTCCCATTCGTTTTCTTTCCGGTTTTTCGCTAAACCGTTCCGGTGTTCTAGATCGGTTTTTCGTTTCGATCTCTTTTTCCGAAACCCTAGATTAGTTTTCGTTCTTCTTTCGGACCGTTCGTCTCAACGAACGTGATCACCGATTATTCCCGGTTAACGACGTCCATTCGTATAACCGTTCTTCTTCTTTTTCTCGTCGGATTTATTCCGCGATCGCGATCTCAGATCCGATCTTCGTTCTAGTTTTTCTTCTCGCTCGTTTATCAGAATCAGGTGATTCAAGCGCCTGGAGTTTCGTTTCAAAACCGCCATTCCGTCTAATCAACTTAAACAAGTTTTGCCCCAGTAAAATTTGACCTAGATTCAACTTGCTAGAACCGAGTTGTTTTCTTCCGCCGTTTGTTTTCCGTTTCTTTGTTCGGTTCGTTCTTTCTTTGCAACCGGAGTTCTTAAGTTGAACTTTCTGGTTCGTTCTCTCGTTCGAGTTTTACTTGTGCATTAGATGAGTACTTATTGTGTGGTTACCATTGTTTGCTTCCGATAGATTGACCGGAGTGTGACGAGTAGATCTATCACGAGTTTTGAGTGCGAATCATCTTCATCAACATTGCAGGCAAGTTCACACTTTGATCATACCTTTTCTACAACCCATGTTTTATTGCATTAGATCAATCCTCACACATTGCATGATTAGAATCTAATTAAATTGTGGGATGGGAAGTAGATGAGGTAGTACCTATTACCTGTATTATTATGAAACCCTTGGGAGTTACTTCTACGTTTGCTTATTATGCCATGCTATGCTAGTAGACGTGGATTGGGTGAGTGATATCCATGACAGATGTGACTTGATAATTTTAATGGTTTATCTAAGGTGGCAACTTAAACACACATCTGGGTGGATTGAGGCACCTGATGTCTATCAGGACTTGCCTATTTTTTTTGGACCGCCACCCGGGCTCAAAGGGATCATAAGATAATTCATGCTAGAAACTTCCGTGTGCAGCCACATGCCATTATGGGCTCTGGCGTAGTTGACTAAGTTGTGCGAACTCTTACGGGGTGGACTAGCAGATGTAGGGGTTGTAGGTGGTACGGTCTACCCCACAAGTAAGGTGCTAGCGCTTCTGAAAGACTATGTCTCGGTCATCTGTTTCTCAAACACCTTGTAGTGCGAGAAAACAACCGGAGGCGATCGAGTCATGTGGGAAAAGTGCGCAAACCTCTCCAGAGTGTACAAACTAATCATGATTAGCCGTGTCCCCGGTTATGGACAACTTGAGTATCTAGTACTTGAATATCATTGTGAATCTCAACATGTTACTTCTAATTAATGTTGTTGGGTTTTAATTATTTTTAATTGGGATTGAGAATGCTGTCAACCATTCTCAATGTTTCACAACCACCATGATAGTTAAATAAATTTATTCCTTTGCAGTAGGGAAAAATTGGCTTTACGCAAAAACCTTATAACCATAGAGCTTTTCCACCAGCCATATATGCATATAGTGATAGCCATTGTTCATCATTTTCTCTATGGTGTGAATTTGCCAGTACATTCAATGTACTGACCCGTTTCGGGCTGCAACATCTCATGTTGCAGGTTTCTTACGACGAGTAAGTGATACGTTAGGGTTACGATTTCTACACTCAACTTTGCTGTTGGTGTTGATGGGTAACCACAACCTTGTTGCTTCCGTGATATTGGATTTGAGGTAATAGTATTTACGTTACTTTATACATGTGATTTACCTCAGTTATAAATCCTTCGAGTACTGTGTGTGTCAGCATACCGATCCAGGGATGACACGTAAGCACAGAGACTTGACCCATTCGGGTCGGGTCGCTACAAGATGGTATCAGAGCACATGTTGACTGTAGGACGTGACCCTAGAAACTGGCAAGCCCATAGCAAAGATTTTTCTCTACAACTTTCCCTTTCAAAAAGATCTTTTACCTCTCTTCTCTTCTGAGCTTATTCAAAAATTCCCTTTAGTGAGACCATACCCCTTTCCCCTTTTGACCACACGAAGATTCGACTGATGAGACCACCCCAAGAAGTACGAGATATCAGACAACTAAGGCCACTTCGGAATGAAGAGTATTTTCCGTGCATCTGAATAATGGAAACTACAACGGTTGAAGGCCAAAGACAAGTAGAATTGGAAGGCTCTGAAGAATTCCCAGATTTATATGACCTAGGAAGGCTACCCTTATGGAACTTGGCAGACTATGGAAGTTGTCAATGCTCGAGATCAAGGTGTATTGGAGAAAGACCAAAACAAGGAGTATGAGAACTCGAAGTTTTATCAAAGAAACCCGAAGGCAGGAGATATCAACTGTGGAGAGATAGCTCATGGAAATGACAAGAGCAAAAAAACACGGTTATCCGTGATGTCATCACCCGCTAATGCTATTGTCACCGTGCTGAGTTAAGGATGCAAGTCTTCAGAATAGGTTTGATGGAAGAAGGCTGATGGAGCACCTAGCATAAAGATGAAGTTTTAGCCATAGCCGGAATATCACCAGGGTCTGGAGTAGTACATCAAGAAGTTAAAATCGAGCTCCAGGAAGTCGTATTATACAAGGAAGTATTTCATGAGGAACTCAGGATCCTGAAGATGAAAGTAGACAAGCTGGAGGAGCTACCACCTCGAGATACCGGAGATTTGTCAGGAACTGAAGGACAGTATGACCATGGTGTATGTGAAGGATGTTGAAACCAGAAGTTTGAAATGCAACTCCGGAATGTTAAAGGATGTCACGAGAGATTTCACGTCAACAGAGATGATCTGGCAAAAGAACTTGAGAAGGACAAGCATGATTGGAAGAAGCCATTGGAGGCTTGAACAAGGCTTGAAGAGTTTGGAGACGTTGAAGATTTATTGACCTTTAGAAGACCAAACCCCTGTTATATACCTACGTTAGATGCGACGTTTGAGAGCTATCATTTGTTTGATGTTTTCGACAGCCACAACAAAAATCTGTCTTTTCAAAACTTTTGTTTGTATTGTGTGTCCCTCTCCCTCTCTCTTATCTCACCCCAAAACCCATGGACCCAATAGAGGATGAATGGAGATGAGCTTGTATTTTCGGGACCAAAGAGTCAATTGGAGACCGACCGATGGATTCAGAACATGGAGGATCCGATGGAGAATAACCCTATAGTTGGACATGATATGACCCAGCATGCTTTCTGTGCTTTGAAAGAGGTGATGCTACTTGGTGGAGGATGTACCAAACCATGAATGGATGGCAAGGAGTAACCACTTGGAAAGAATTTAAGTTGACTTTGCCAAAGTCTCGGCTTGTGTCCCAGAAGTTGAAGCCTTATGGAAAGGATATGAAGAAACCTTGTGCATGCAAGATTTGTGGAGAAATAGGACACACCCATAAAGAACACAAGGATGAATGCCCTAATTATGAAGGAAGTCACCCAGTTGAAGAATGCCCAACTAGGAAGATTACCTGTTTCTTGTGTGGAGGGACTACCCACTACCCTGCTCAGTGTCACATTTACCCCTTGGTACAACGAACCATCCAGCAGAAGAACGAAGTAATGAAAGGAGCCCTTATGGAAAGTTTAGAAGGATCTGTGATGAAGGAAGAGGTGGAGGACACACCCAAAGAGGAACCAATTAAACCCTACACCAAGTCTTGCTATTCATGTGGAGAAGAAGGACACATCTCCCAGAATTGTATGAATGGGGATCTAGTAGAACTCCCGACTGAGGAAGTAGAGTATGACCCACAGGAAATAGAAGCCCTAATTGGAATGGAAAAGTCCAGAAAGAGAAGTAGATTGGATTCCAGGAAGGATCTGAGTCATGTCACCTGTTATAGGTGCAAGGAGTCAGGGCACTACCTCAGAAATTGCCCAAAAAGGAAGCTAAGGACCCAAGTAGGCTATATAATCACAAGGAAACCTCGAATCTTCCCAGAATTAATATGTTTCCGTTGTAATGAAGCAGGGCACTTTGCCAGAGATTGTCCGAAGGAGAAGGAGATTTGTGAAAAATAGTTGAGTTTATAACAGAAGAAATATACTAGTAGTAGTGAGAACATTTTCCCTTCATATTGAGGTGTTGAGTTGAGACATGTAATGGAGAAGTGAGAGATTGTAATCATTTGAGAATGAATAAAGTAGCATCGTTGGTACTGATATGGATTTTATGAGTTGTTACTCTATGGAGAAGAATTTTGGCCATTATGAGGATATGAGAAATATGGTCTATGGAAGATTTTTGCATTTTAAGGGTGGTAGTACCCTGTAAGAACCGTTGACCCCTGGAAAAGATAAGCATACTCCACTGAGTGGATTTCAGACAAAATGAATAAGAGTTTTGTCTCGATATGTGTGATGCCCAAGAGTATGTGGGATGAAGTTGGAGACCGTCAGTTGTTTGGACCAAAAGTGATCAAGGAGTCAGAAGAGAATGTTAAGTTGATTCGAGATAGACTGAAGGTAGCTCAGTCCAGGCGGAAGAGTTGTGCAGACTCAAAAACTCAAGGAGGTAGTTTATGAAATTGGAGACAGAGCATGTCTTCGCGTGTCCCCTCTGCAAGGAGTTAAACGAATTGGAGTTAAGGGAAAATTAGCCCCGAGATTTGTAGGACCATACCGAATTTTGGAGCGTATGGGAGAAGTGGCCAACAAGTTGGAGTCACCCGAAGGACTGTCAGGAGTTCAAGATGTGTTTCATGTTTCTCAGTTGAAGAAGTGCCATGCAGAGATGGCCAATATTTTCGTGTAAGGACGCTTGACCGCGGAAAGGATAATGATGTTCCACGAAGTGGAATATGGACGTCATAAGTATAAGTTTTTATCTCGGTATGAGGGATATCCCACGAGGATGAAGAGATGAAGTACTATTGGATATAAAGGAGGTATGATGTTGGTAATATGGAGCAATGGCAACCCCATGACAAGTCTTAGTATTCACGTCTTAGTTTGGTGCCAATATAAGGAAGGAAGACAATACAATTGGATGGATTTAAGAATACTAGGAAGTTGCAAGTTGGAATAATGATCAGTTGCCCGATGATAAGTTCAAGGACTGCAAGTGATGAGATGTGCCATAACCCACAGGCCCCAAGACCTTCCAAGAAGCAAGCACACTCTTGCTGAAGGAAAAAACCCTGGAAGTGGATATACCTTTGTCGACAGACGATTTTATAGGAGTTTACGCAAAAACCTGAGAGTTGTGAAGGAACGATAGATGTTTGTCTGGCTTGCAGAATCAATGGATTATTCCGAACTTGGTTCGTCGACAAGAGAAATTCTGCAATGCTTGTGAGGATGACCAAGTGTTAGTATGCGAGATTCGCTAAACTGTATACATGGTAATGATTTGGGTGCGGGATGGATTGATCACCATACCGACTTACTCTTATTATTCGCCTTACTATATGGGATGGTAAATCTGAGTGACTTACCTATAGTAGAGAGACGACGATCAAAACTCTGTTTAAACCTTAGAATGGTATAAGTATTTTTTCCCTTGTACACGGCAGTTGTGCCAACCGTAGGTTATACGGTGAGGATCAACCCAGACCCATTTCCTGCAGGAGAAACCATAAATTGTCAACCACCATGAGATATCGATAGTTATTTAGAATTGGCGCCAGACCGTCAGCTAAGAAGACCCAATCTCGAAATAACCTTACTAAGAGGAAAGGGCAAAAGAATTGAGGAAAAGGTTATGCCACTACTGGAAGAGCTCGAAGATCTAAGAAGACCGACACTGTCAAGAATATGGATGGAGTATATGAGTATTGATGGAACAGTAACGATGTTTCTAAGGTTGGTAGCACCCCAGACCCCGGAGACGATTGATGGATTTTTTTTAGGAGACCCCCAAACCCTAACCTATTTCTTGCTAGCCTCTCCGAATCTCGAGGACGAGATTCCTTTTAAGGGTGGTAGGTTTGTAACATCCCAAAATTCTAAATTTTGGAATGTTATAATAAATAGATAGATTTGACTGATTGTTTGATTGATTGTCTGATAGTGAGTGAATTTGAAACTTATGAAAGTTAAATGAGAGGGAATAAAAGGACTTTCCCAAACTTTCATATTTGCTTTCTGATCTCCATGAATTCAAATGCTTTTCAAACACAAAACCCTTGAGAGAAGATGACATGACTTCTTCCATTTAAAAATGAAAAGGGTGTTTGAAAAATAATTGAATTTCATTTGGAAATATTCCAATTCTGAAACTTTATGCGACTCAATGATTTTCACGAGAGAAGATAAAATGACTTCTTCAAATTATATGAAATATGAGTTGGGAGTTTCAAAGAATTAAATTCAAAGCTCCTTTGAATTTATTTTCAATTTGGAATGTTACATATTAGATCATCATGCATATCTTATTTTCTTGCTTTTTGGTCGATCCTAGAAATTTCACGCAACTCAAGGACCTTCGGAGAGAGTTGGAGATTTCGTTATTTTCATATTTGAGAGTTTTCTCGAATTTGAAAAGAGGGTCATTTGATTTATTTATTTCATCTTCAATAATTTTTCCGTTATCAAAAAAATAAGAGAGGGAATAATATGACTTTCCCAAAGTTAGGAAAAAAATGAAGATCTAATGGATAAATCAATTTTGTTTTCCGGTGTTTATTTGCATTTTATTTGGATAGGGGAAAATGCGCGTTTTCAAAAATTGCTTTTAGGTGTGTAGAAAAGTTCATTTTGTTCGACTCATTTTTAGGAGTCAGGAAAAATTTACTTTATTAGTTTTGGAGTTCGGTAGATTTTGTTTTTCTGTGTTTTTCCGAGCGCGAACCGTTTAAAAAAAACCTCAGCACCTTGGGCCAAAGGCCCAAGCCGCCGGCCGGCCAGCCAAGGCCAAGGCCATCGCCGCACCGCGCGCGTGCCCAGGCTCCAGGAGCCGCCGCCTTTGTCTTTGGAAGTCCTAGTAGGACTTTTGTCCTACTTCCGTTTATTCCGTTTCTTTTTCTAGATCTTTCCTACTTCTATTCTTATTCCTTGTTCCCTCCTCCAAGCAAACCCCCCCTCCCCAATATAAATACCCCCACACCTCCCCCTCTAAATCATAAAACCCAAAAGCCCCAAGCCTCCACCGCGCCTCTCACCCTGTGCCGCGCCGCCCTGCGTCACCGCCGCCCCGCGCCTAAGCCGCCTCACCACCACCGCGCCGCGCCGCACCTTGCCACCGCCGCTGCCGCACCACCACCTCACCATCACCGTGCCGCCGCCCAACGCCACCGCCTTACGCCGCCGTTCGCCGGAGCCCCTCGCCGGAGGTACCGCGCCGCGTCTCTTTTCTTCCCCGGTTCGATTTTTCTTCTAGAAGATCGTTCCGTTTTCTCTCTGATTCGTTTTCTTTCTGGTTTTTCGCTAAACCGTTCCGGTGTTCTAGATCGGTTTTTCGTTTCGATCTCTTTTTCCGAAACCCTAGATTAGTTTTCGATATTCTTTCGGACCGTTCGTCTCATCGAACGTGATCACCGATTATTCCCGGTTAACGACGTCCATTCGTATAACCGTTCTTCTTTTTTTTTTCTCGTCGGATTTATTCCGTGATCGCGATCTCAGATCCGATCTTCGTTCTAGTTTTTCTTCTCGCTCGTTTATCGGAATCAGGTGATTCAAGCACCTGGAGTTTCGTTTCGAAACCGCCGTTCCGTCTAATCAACTTAAACAAGTTTTGCCCCAGTAAAATTTGACCTAGATTCAACTTGCTAGAACCGAGTTGTTTTCTTCCGCCGTTTGTTTTCCGTTTCTTTGTTCGGTTCGTTCTTTCTTTGCAACCGGAGTTCTTAAGTTGAACTTTCTGGTTCGTTCTCTCGTTCGAGTTTTACTTGTGCATTAGATGAGTACTTATTGTGTGGTTACCATTGTTTGCTTCCGATAGATTGACCGGAGTGTGACGAGTAGATCTATCACGAGTTTTGAGTGCGAATCATCTTCATCAACATTGCAGGCAAGTTCACACTTTGATCATACCTTTTCTACAACCCATGTTTTATTGCATTAGATCAATCCTCACACATTGCATGATTAGAATCTAATTAAATTGTGGGATGGGAAGTAGATGAGGTAGTACCTATTACCTGTATTATTATGAAACCCTTGGGAGTTACTTCTACGTTTGCTTATTATGCCATGCTATGCTAGTAGACGTGGATTGGGTGAGTGATATCCATGACAGATGTGACTTGATAATTTTAATGGTTTATCTAAGGTGGCAACTTAAACACACATCTGGGTGGATTGAGGCACCTGATGTCTATCAGGACTTGCCTGTTTTTTTTGGACCGCCACCCAGGCTCAAAGGGATCATAAGATAATTCATGCTAGAAACTTCCGTGTGCAGCCACATGCCATTATGGGCTCTGGCGTAGTTGACTAAGTTGTGCGAACTCTTACGGGGTGGACTAGCAGATGTAGGGGTTGTAGGTGGTACGGTCTACCCCACAAGTAAGGTGCTAGCGCTTCTGAAAGACTATGTCTCGGTCATCCGTTTCTCAAACACCTTGTAGTGCGAGAAAACAACCGGAGGCGATCGAGTCATGTGGGAAAAGTGCGCAAACCTCTGCAGAGTGTACAAACTAATCATGATTAGCCGTGTCCCCGGTTATGGACAACTTGAGTATCTAGTACTTGAATATCATTGTGAATCTCAACATGTTACTTCTAATTAATGTTGTTGGGTTTTAATTATTTTTAATTGGGATTGAGAATGCTGTCAACCATTCTCAATGTTTCACAACCACCATGATAGTTAAATAAATTTATTCCTTTGCAGTAGGGAAAAATTGGCTTTACGCAAAAACCTTATAACCATAGAGCTTTTCCACCATCCATATATGCATATAGTGATAGCCATTGTTCATCATTTTTTCTATGGTGTGAATTTGCCAGTACATTCAATGTACTGACCCGTTTCGGGCTGCAACGTCTCATGTTGCAGGTTTCTTACGACGAGTAAGTGATACGTTAGGGTTACGATTTCTACACTCAACTTTGCCGTTGGTGTTGATGGGTAACCACAACCTTGTTGCTTCCGCGATATTGGATTTGAGGTAATAGTATTTACGTTACTTTATACATGTGATTTACCTCTGTTATAAATCCTTCGAGTACTGTGTGTGTCAGCATACCGATCCAGGGATGACACGTAAGCACAGAGACTTGACCCATTCGGGTCGGGTCGCTACAGATACCGACGATCGAATCTCGGGCAAGTAACATACCGATGACAAAGAGAACAACGTATAGTGTTGTGCGGTTTGACCGATAAAGATCTGCGTAGAATATGTAGGAACCAATATGAGCATCCAGGTTCCGCTATTGGTTGTTGACCGGAGACATGTCTCGGTCATGTCTACATAGTTCTCAAACCCCTAGGGTCCGCACGCTTAAAGTTCTGTGACGATCGGTTTTATGAGTTTATATGTTTTGATGTACCGAAGGTAGTTCGGAGTCCCGGATTTGATCATGGACATGACGAGGAGTCTTGAAATGGTCGAGGCATAAAAATTGATATATTGCAAGCCTACATTTGGACATCGAAATAGTTCCGGGTAAAATCGGGATTTTACGGGAGTACCGGAGGGGTTACCGGAACCCCCCGGGGGCTAATGGGCCTCGTTGGGCCATAAGGGAAAGAGAGAGGGGCCGGACTAGGGCAGGCAGCGCGCCTCCTCCCCTTTGTCCGAATTGGACTAGGAGAGGGGGAGTGGCGCCCCCTTTCCTTCTCTTTCTCTCCCTTCCTTTCCCCCTCCTAGTAGGAGTAGGAAAGGGAGGAATCCTACTCCTACTGGCGCGCCAACAAGGGCCGGTCGGCCTCCCCCTTTCTCCTTTATATATAGGGGAAGGGGGGCACCTCTAGACACACAAGTTGATCACAAAGATCTCTCCCAGCCGTGTGCGGTGCCCCCTCCAGCATAATCCACCTCGGTCATACGGTAGCGGTGTTTAGGCGAAGCCCTGCTGCGGTAGCTTCATCAACATCGTCACCACGCCATCGTGCTGACGAAACTCTTCCCCGAGCTCTACTGGATCATGAGTTCACGGGACATCACCGAGCTAAACGTGTGCTGAATGCGGAGGTGTCGTACGTTAGGTATTGAGGATCGGTCGATCGTGAAGACGTACGACTACATCAACCGCGTTGTCATAACGCTTCCGCTTAATGGTCTACAAGGGCACGTGGACGACACTTTGCCCTCTCATTGCTATGCATCACCATGATCCTGCGTGTGCGTAGGGAAATTTTTGAAATTCCTACGTTCCCCAACAATTTTTGGGTAGCAAAGATATTGAGCAAGCACCCTATGTTGGAGGATCTTTGACAATATAACTTCTACGTAAATATGAACAAACATAAATCATTATGTTGTCTTCCTTGTCCAACGTCAACAATTTGGCATAAAATATTTAATGGGGGCTCAGAATCATAAAAGATGTCCAAGATAGTGTATTTGCATGTGAATCTTCTCTTCCCTTATTAATTCTTTCATGAATTGCATCATTGACCAATGTTATGTTTGTCAACTTTCAATAAATTTTACCACTTATAATTTTCCTTATGTGATGTTATTACTTACCATAAGATTAGCATATGATCTTTTTCATTATTTTCTTGGAATTCTGATTGAAACAGAAAAGTAAATAAGAAAAAACTCAAACTAAACTTTATTATATAGCTTTCACTCGATTACATAGATAGATAGATCACAAAACTATCACTCGAAAATAAATCATACTAAAGTTTATTCAACTAAATCATGAAATAACTAAGGATCGAACTAAGATAAGTAAAGGTAATAAAAATGATGGTGATACAATACTGGGGCATCTCCCCCAAGCTTGGCACAAGCCAAGGGGAGTGCCCATACCCGTGTACTAAGTCTCCTTATTTGGTGATAATGACGGTGGTGGTGATGAGGCAGTCTTTTTCTCCAGCTTGCTCTGAGGCTAAAATTTCTCTAGCTAAGCTTTAATAATCTTTTGCATAATGTCGCCTTGCTCTCCTGCAGAAAACGGGATGGGAGAAATTGAACCTTAGGTTTGTTTCCAATGTTAGGAAGGCTTGACTTCTTGAATTCCACGTACATATCTCCAGGTTGAGGAAGTGGATCTTCATCTTCATCAAAGCTATCATCCCTTGTTTTCTCCATGTTGGCGTCTTCCTCCTCATCCATGGTCCAACCATAATGATCCACCTCCCCATAGACCTTGGGGATGGCAATAAAATCAGCGACCTAGCTCTCCCCCTCTGAATTTTGAGACGACATATTTTCAGATATGCCAGAAAAACAGCACGGAACAAGAACACAGGATTTATGCATCATACGGTGGTCAAATCGTCTAGGCATATATATATATAAAGATTTTTTTTTTATATTGGGAAACAAGTATATGGAAGGAAAACAGAGTCGGGAAGGTGCCTGAGGGGCCTACTACCCACCAGGGCGCGCCTGGTGGGGCTGGCGCGCCCTGGTGCCTTGTCGGCACCTAGGTTGCCTTCCCGGTTGTTTCTTATTTTTTTATTTTTTCAAATACTCCAAAACTAGCAGAAAATATTTTGGCGGATTTTTTGGAGACTGTTTACTTACCGTATCACATACCACTTCCTTTTCAGGGTCTGGACTGTTCTGGAAGGTTTCTTTTATGTGTTCCTCCAGTGTCATGGTATGCATAATGTTAGTTTCAACACTAATGGGCGTACCCGAAATATAATGTTTACTTCTTTGTCCATTGACCACCTTCGGGTTGGTTCCTTCGGCATTATTAATCTTGATAGCTCTAGAGCGATAAACTTCTTATGATATATGGCCCTTCCCATCTGGAAAGAAGTTTCCCTACAAAAAATCTAAAACGAGAATTGTACAATAGAACATGTTCACCGACTTTGAATTCCTACTTTTGGATTCTTTTGTCATGCCATCTTTTAACCTTTTCTTTAAATAGTTTGACATTTTCATAAGCTTGGGTTCTCCATTCATTTAGTGAGCTAATATCAAACAACCTCTTTTCACCGGCAAGTTTGAAATCATAATTGAGCTGTTTAATTTCCCAATATGCTTTATGTTCTAACTCAAGAGGCAAATGACAAGCTTTTCCACAAAGCATGTTATATGGAGACATACCAATAGGATTTTTATAAGTTGTTCTATAGGCCCAAAGTGCATCATCAAGTTTCTTAGACCAATTCTTTCGGGACCTATTGACAGTTTTTTATATTAAATTTATTTATCTATTGCTAAGTTCAACTTGATCACTAGATTGAGGATGATAGGGTGATGCAATTCTATGGTTAACGTCATATTTAGCAAGCATTTTACAGAAAGCACCATGAATAAAGTGTGAACCACCATCAGTCATTAAATATCTAGGGACTCCAAACCTTGGGAAAATAACTTCTTTAAGCATTTTAATGGAGGTGTTATGATCAGCACTGCTAGTTGGAATAGCTTCTACCCACTTAGTGACATAATCAACAGCAATCAAAATATGTGTATACCCATTAGAGGAAGGAAAAGGTCCCATACAATCAAACCCCAAACATCAAAAGGTTCAACAACAAGTGAATAATTCATAGGCATTTCCCGATGCTTACCAATATTACCAATTCTTTGACATTCATCACAAGACAAGACAAACTTACGGGCATCCTTGAAAAGAGTAGGCCAATAAAAACCAGATTGTAATACCTTATGCACAGTTGTATCTCCTACATGATGTCCTCCGTAGACTTTGGAGTAACACTTCCATAGGATTTGTTCCTATTCATGCTCAGGTACACAACGTCTAATAATACCATCTACTCCTTCTTTATAAAGATGTGGGTCATCCCAAAAGTAATGTCTTAAGTCATATAAGATTTTTTTCTTTTGTTGGTATGTGAAACTAGGTGGTATAAATTTAGCAACGATATAATTAACATAATCAGCATACCAAGGAGTATTATGAGAAGCATTTATTGTAGCTAGTCATTCGTCAGGAAAACTATCATCAATAGGTAGTGGGTCATCAAAAATATTTTCTAACCTAGACAAGTTATTAGCTACGGGGTTCTCAGCTCCTTTCCTATCAGTGATATGTAAGTCAAATTCTTGTAGCAAGAGAACACACCTAATGAGTCTAGGTTTAGCATCTTTCTTTTCCATAAGATATTTAATAGCAGCATGATCGGTGTGAATAATTACTTTGGAGTCAACAATGTAAGATCTGAGTTTATCACAAGCAAACACAAATGCTAAAAATTATTTCTCAATAGTAGCATAATTTCTTTGGGCACTTTCTAGAGTTTTACTAGCATAGTGGATAACATTTAATTTCTTATCAATTCTTTGTCCTAGAAAATCACCAACAGCATAATCACTAGCATTACACATAATTTCAAAAGGCAAGTTCCAATCAGGTGGTTGAACAATAGGTGCAGATGTTAAGGCTTTCTTAAGTTTTTCAAAGGCTTCTGAACAATCATGATAAAAAATGGAACATCCTTTTGTAAAAGATTAGTAAGAGGCCTAGAAATTTTAGAGAAGTCTTTAATGAACCTCCCATAGAAACGGGCATGACCGAGGAAACTACGAATACCTTTAATATCTTTAGGACATGACACTTCTCCCAATTCAGACAAGATTAGTTTGTTCACATCTCTGCAAAAGTCGATCAAGGTTGCTTAAGCAATCATCAAAAGAAGTTCCGTAAATGGATAAATTATCCATGAAAACCTAAACAATTTTTTCACAAAAATTAGATAATATAGCAGTCATACATCTTTGAAAGGTAGCAGGTGCATTACATAAACCAAAGGGCATACGTCTATAAGCATAAGTTCCAAAAGGGCAAGTAAAAGTGGTTTTCTCTTGACCAGGTTGTGAAACAGGTATTTGAGAGAAACCAGAATATCCTTCAAGAAAACAAAAGTGTGTGTGCTTAGATATTCTTTCTAGCATTTGATCAATAAAAGGCAGAGGTAATGATCTTTTCTAGTAGCTTTGTTTAATTTTCTAAAATCAATTACCATTCTATAGCTAGTCACTATTCTTTGTGGAATGAGTTCATTTTTATCATTAGGAACAACAGTAATACCTCCTTTCTTATGGACACAATGAACTGGACTTACCCATCTACTATTAGCTATGGGATATATTACACCTGCTTCCAGAAGCTTTAGTATTTCATTTCTTACCACTTCTTTCATCTTAGATTTAAATCGTCATTGGTGATCAACAACGGGTTCCATATTAATCTTGTGCTAACAGAGAGTGGGACTAATGCCCTTAAGATCATCAAGAGTATATCCAATAGCAGCACGATGCTTCCTCATAATTTTTAATATTCTCTCTTCTTCGTGTTCTGGAAGGTTAGCACTAATAATAATAGGATATATCTATTTCTCATCAAGATAAACATACTTCAGATTGTCAGGCAAGTGCTTTAGTTCAAACACAGGATCACCTTTAGGTGGAGGAGGACCTCCTAGAGTCAATAGGCAAATTGTTTTTAAGGATAGGTTGCTATCCAAAGAATATTTTATCTATTTCATTTTTATCACGCAAGTGCATACCTTTTTCATGGTCTATCAAGTATTGTTCTAAAGGATCAGTAGGAGGTACGATAATAGAAGCAAGACCAATTATTTCATATTTACTACACTACTGCAGGATGCTGCTAACGCGACACTACGATCAGAGACCCTTCGAGAAACTGTGTGTGATGCAATGATTGCAAATGGTGGTGTAGGAAAACCGTCAGAAATGTATAAAACATTTGCAATGACGGATGCATCAAACACAGTTCAGGTTTTAGTTGTGTGTGCGATGAAGGGCATGCGGTTCAATTCAATTAACTGTTTGCGATGAGGAGGAACAAAAGAAACGGGCAGCCACATGAAGGTGTGTGTGATGTACAGCATACGGTTCACTTGGATTAACTATTTGTGATTAGGCAACACAAAAGAAACGGACAGCCCGATCAAGGTGTGTGCGATGTACAACATACGGTTCACTCGGATGAACTGTTTGTGATTAGGCAAGAGAACAGAAACAGTTCAATATAACAAGATGTGTGTGATACCCAGCAAATAGGTCTGTAATCAGAAATGTGTGCGAAGACCGATAATAATGCAGACGATTGCTTCTAATAAGACGTATGTGATATGCTCTGTCTACACAACATCTATTCGCCATTGTGGGAGGACGGGAGGTCATACGGATACGCCATAAGGATGTGAAGAGGCATTCCTATCAGCAAGGAGTAGTTGTTCCACCAGTAGCTCATGTAAGAAAACTATCAAGTTAAGTGTGCTCAGGCTGGAGCAGCCATCGGATGGGTGACTGGATGGGAAGTTGTGTCGATGTTAAATTAGGTGATGGGAAATTTAACCTCGAGGTCCTTGTTTTTTATTTTTTTTATTTTTTGACACATGTTAAAGAAGGTCTACCGCATTACTTTTTGACAATGTGTGATACGTGGCATACAGTTGATCCATCCGACCTATTTGTGATGGAATAGGCCATGTGTGTTGTGGGCAAATGCTTGCTAGTATTCAACCATTTGGGATTGATGAATTCATCACCCACGGGATCCCTAGTGTGGTCTGTGTTCATCTGATCATCATCTACTTCTTGTGCTAGCTCGATGCTAAGTTTCCATTAATTGATGGCGTTTTATGAACACGCCACCGTTTTCTGCCATTTCCTCACCTGTTTCCCGCCACCCTGCTATATTGCGCATAGGGGGCGCGCGACGCACGGAGGCGACAAGCGTAGACTGTAGCACATCCACCTTTTCCAAGCATGCCAACCCACCAAAGCGCCGCCTCTACCATCAACCTCGTCAATGAGGAAAATGAGCAGGCGCCACGGCCCGTCGAGGCTGAGGCGCTCCCCGGCAACGCGATGGACGATGCTGTGATGCGCGTCATCGCCAGGGTTGAGCAGACCTTTGGCAGATGGCGCTTGAGCGTAGCGGATCAAGATAGGCATGTCAGCGCCAATAGGCTGCAGCTCGCCGCACAACATGATCGATGGCGCGTCCGCGCCGATAGGCTGTGGCTCACCGCACGGCGAGACCGTTGGAGCACCACAGAGCGAGAGGCACGGCACGCCGCATAGCAAGAGCAGATCCATCGATGCTTGCCTGCTGTCGACACGGCGTCGCAGCTAGGTACACGTCCCGTCAGTACCCCCATTCCTCGCCAGGAGTGGGCAGAGGCCCTCAGCACCGTACTTGCACCAGATGCTGCCCACTCCGTGCTTGCACCGGACGCCCGCCGCGCCATTCGCATGGGTGCCGCTGTTCGTCTTGTCTGCGGCCCGCTGGATGCCAATGCGCTGGTCCGTAGGCTCGACCGCCTCCTTGGCCCAGGTGTCCACCTAGGCGCAATAGAGGAACATGGCCGTCGCATCCTCGAGCTGGTGAACTCCGATAAAATAGCCAACTTGAAGCTCGAGATCGCGCTCCAGATGTACCACGAGCGTGTTGACCGCTTGGACGAACGCCTGCACGAGTTTAGGCAGAGCCAAGAGCTGCCCTAGGCAAGGGTTGCTAGTCATGGTCTCATGGACGCGTTTTATTTTGAAAAGTTGTTTCGACGTGGATAGTATTGTATTCACAGCAATCATAGTATTGCTCTGTTTCAATGTGTGTACTATGTTTTCCATTCTTATATGTTCTGTTTCAATGTGTGTATATACGCTTTCCATTCTGTATATGTGGATGATAACAACTAGATTCAAATTAGTATACAAAAACAGATAGAAAATGGAATTCATAATATATATATATATATTAATTGTTCATTAGAATATCACAGAATATATACGCTTTCCATTTTCACATATATGTATATATTCTGTGATAGTATCATCACATATATGTGATGATACTTAACTACTAGGTACAATGCATAAAATTGAAAACGAACAATACTAAAACTAATAATCGCTCCTAGGGCCAGTATTCCGGCAGCCCGTCACTAGCAGCTCCCTGGTGTGCGTCATCTTCCTAGTGCGGAGGCAGTACTCCGACTCCTCCACCTCGCAGCGCTTGACGTACCGATCTGACTCTTGCTGGCGGACGCACGTGGCCGATCTTGCCATTTTGTTGGGCGCCCACCGGAGCTCCTCGTCGGTGGCACGCTGGAGCTTATCGGCCCACCTCCACGCAACGACAAGGCGCCCAGCGCCTATGACCTTCCTTGTGAAGTACCCGTCTTCGTACACCTCCTCGGCACGATGACGCGCCTGATGAAGCTATGTACCTAGGGTAGGGTCATGGATCTGTCCAACATACCCTCACCAAGGACATCTCTACAAAGAATCAGAAGCAGTCGAAGAGAAACCATCATCCACTCGACCTGATGATGTGCTCACTCGACCACCAAAAGACACTCGACCACCTTGAAGACACTCGACCACCAGAAGATGAGAAACCCTCCACTCTGCAACGGTCAGGACTTAAACCATAGCATTATGGGCATTTATAATACTTTACTGTAGATGTTACCAGTAACGCCCCTCCTTTATGAGCATTGAACCTTGTGTAACGGAGGGGAGCTAGGGTCTTGGCGCACTCTATATAAGCCACCCCCCTCCTCTGGGACAGGGGTTCGCACTTTCTGTAATTCACACACATATATACAGTCGACCGCCTTTGGGCTCCGAGACGTAGGGCTGTTACTTCCTCCGAGAAGGGCCTGAACTCGTAAACTCGTGTGTACAACTCCTCCATAGCTAGGATCTTGCCTCTACATTCCTACCTCCCTATTGTACTGTCAGTCTTAGGATAATGACAGTTGGCGCCCATCGTGGGGCAGGTGTCTTAGCAACTTGTTGGAGAAGTTGCAATTTTTCCGATCCCCTTCATCATGGTTCCAGACGGAGGTTTGGCTGAGGGCAGCGAGATCCGTCTCGGCGTGCTCGTGTTTGTCACCGACGACTCCGCTTGGCTTCAGGAGGCACCACTCGACGCGACGCGCTCCCCGCATGCGGGGCGACGCACTTTCGCGCGTGCGTCCGCGGCATCCTCCTGCGGCAACCTTCGACCCAGTACCAGTTGACTCCAGCAGCTTTCCCCCTCCCTATGACCCATCGGAGCAAACGCACCGGTAGGTCGAGGCTTCAGCGGTGGGTGAAGCAAGCGGTGGCCCGCCAGTCGGCCACCCCTCAAGTCACGGCGATCGAGTCCGACGAATCTCTCTACGGTCTGTTCGATCTGTCGACTAGCTCCGTAGAGACCGCATCCGAGTGCGACAGCAGCGACCCAACGGCGGAAGTCCTGATGGTCAATGGACCATGCAGTCCTCCTGGCTTCAATCGTGAAGACGGAGATGACGGGAACGGCGATCCGTCGCGCGTTCACGAGGAGTACCGCCGCGAACCCCTCTCCTCGCAGCAGAGGGAGGAACTTCGTCGCCGGAACATGGATGCCCTGCATACTCCTATAGTTGGAGAGACCCCTGAGGCCCAGGCCTTGGAGCAGGCGCGCTTGGCCAACCTGGCTGAGCGCACTCGACTGGAGAACCTCCAGCGCGCACTCGAAGATCGCGCTCGACAATGTGCTCCTGAGTCCAGTCGACGCCAACTTTTTCCATCTCCGACTTAGGTATATCGAACCCCCATCCAGAATCTAGCAGCTGCTGCCCGGATAGCAGAGTCGATCCAACCTTCCCAATCAGAAGCTGGCCGAGGCCTGGTGCAGATCAGAGCCTTGCTCCGGGCAGCGGGGGAGCAGAATATGGTCGTATCTCAGTCACAAAATAGGATCCATAGCAGGTCCGTGGTTGCAGACACAGTTCAGTCGGCCCATAGCCCAAGATCGCCCCTGAGGCATGAGGGACGTGGAGATCAACGTGATCAGTACAGAAACCGAGAGCAGTATGATCGTCGTGCCGATCGTGATGATCGCCGTCGAGTGCCCACACCTCCTCCAAGGAGTGGGTCATATGTGCCTCGGCCACATGAAGACAAAGGCCCTCACAGTGTCGGAAGAGGTATTCCAGTCGACCCCAGGGAGCCAAGCTTTGATGCGAGATTTATTCTCGTGCAGGGCTTGGTCGACAGAAACAGAGCTCACCGAGAGGGCCATGACAGAGATCCGCAAACCAGCAACATGGTGCATGTCTCTGGTCCAGAGTGCTTCAGCAGAGCTATCAGAGCTGCGGTGATTCCCCCCAACTTCAGGTTGGCAACTGGAGTCAGTAAGTTCATCGGGGAGTCCAAGCCTGACACTTGGCTTGAAGACTACCGAGTGGCTATCCAGATTGGTGGCGGCAATGATGAAGTGGCCATGAAACACCTTCCTATGATGTTGGAGGGCTCGGCTAGAGCATGGCTGAATTAGTTGGTGCCTGGAAGCATCTATACTTGGGAAGATCTCGCCCGAGTGTTTGTCAGAACATTCGAGGGTACTTGCAAATGGCCAGCAGGTTTGACAGAATTACAGTGTTGCGTCTAGAAACCGAATGAAACTTTGAGGGATTATATCCAGAGATGGATCACCCTACACCACACAGTAGAAGATGTGTCTGATCATTAGGCAATTTGTGCTTTCAAGGAAGGCGTCAGGTATCGGGAGTTGAATCTGAAATTTGGTCGGACAGGAAACATGACTCTGACTCGGATGATGGAAATTGCCACCAAGTATGCCAATGGTGAAGAGGAAGAGCGACTCCGGAGTGGCAAGCATAAAGCAGTCGCCCACGAAGCCGGAGGAGGAAACTCCAGTCGGAAACAGAAGCGCAAGGCCAAGCCAGCTGCTCCTGGTGAAGCCTTGGCTATGGTTCAAGGAAAGTTCAAGGGGAAGCCCAAGGGACCGTGGAACCCCAAGAAAGTAAAAGATCAAGATGCAAGATGGAAATGACGTGTTGGATCTGCCGTGCCATATCCACACCAAAAAAGATGAAGAAGGTAATTTCATTTACCCGAAGCACACCACTCGGCAGCGTCGGCTCCTAATCCAGCAGTTCCGAGAGAAACAGCCCAAGGAAAAGGAGAAGGAGGCAGACAAGGCTGAGGATGAGGGAGAGGATGATGATGGTTATCCCCACGTGAATTCCACTCTGATGATTTTTGCTGACGTTGAGAGCAAAAGTCGATTGAAAGTCATCAACAGGGAAGGGAACATGGTCGGTCCGGCGACACCCAGTTACTTGAAGTGGTCACAGACTGCCATTACATTCGACCAGTCTGATCATCCAGCGCACATCGCCACCCCTAGGAGGCAAGCACTGGTGGTCGACCCGGTGGTCGAAGGCACTGGACTGACAAAGGTCCTGATGGACGGTGGCAGTGGATTGAACATATTGTATGCAGAAACGTTGAAAGGAATGGGCATTCCGATGTCTAGACTCAGCGAAAGCCATATGAGTTTCCATGGTGTCATTCCAGGCAAGAAGGCTGCATCGCTCGGTCAGATTGCACTCGACGTGGTTTTTGGTGATTCCAAAAATTACCGCAAAGAAAAGTTGATGTTTGAAGTTGTGGATTTCCAGAGTGCTTATCATGCAATTCTAGGCAGGCCAGCTTATGCATGATTTATGGCTCGACCATGTTACGTGTACCTCAAATTGAAGATGCCTGGTCCCAGAGGAGTGATCACTATCTCTGGCAATCGGAAGAAGGCAGAAGAGTGCTTCCAGAAGGGCTCAAAGATCACCGATGCCCAGATGGTCGTGGTAGAATTGGAGGAATACCAGAAAAATGCAGATCCGAGTGACTTGCTGCGAGCCAAGAAGCCAGCCACAAATTCAGCATTCCAGTCATCTGGTGAAACGAAGTCGATTCACATTCACCCGACGGATCCCAATGCAGCTCTGACTCACATTTCAACCACACTCGACTCCAAATAGGAAGAAGCGCTCATCCAGTTCCTCCGTGAGAACTGGGACATCTTTGCATGGAAACCTTCTGACATGAGGGTGTTCCCAGGGGACTGGCTGAGCATCGTTTGTGAGTCGACCCGAAGGTGAAACCAGTCAAAGAGCATCTTCGACGGTCCGCCATCCGAAAAGAAAAGCAATCGGTGAAGAGGTGGCTCGGCTTTTGGCAGCTGAGTTTATCCGAGAGATTTACCACTCCGAGTGGTTAGCCAATGTTGTCATGGTCCCAAAGAAAGACGATTCACTTCGCATGTGTATTGATTTCAAGCATATCAATCGGGCCTGCCCGAAAGATCACTTCCCTCTCCCTCGCATCGATCAGATAGTCGACTCGACTGCAGGGTGGGAGCGTTTGTCCTTTTTGGATGCCTACTCCGGGTACTACCAGATCCGTCTGTACGGACTCGACGAAATAAAGACAGCTTTTATCACCCCGTTTGGGTGCTTCTGTTATGTCACAATGCCATTTGGCTTGAAGAACGCCAGGGCCACATTCATGCGGATGATTCAGAAGTGCCCGCTCACTCAGATCAGTCGAAATGTGGAAGCATACATGGATGACATTGTGGTCAAGTCACGTAAAGGTTCCGACCTACTGACTGACCTTGCTGAAAGCTTTTCCAAACTTAGAAGGTATGATATCAAGCTCAATCCATCAAAGTGCATGTTTGGAGTTCCGGGTGGAAAGTTACTCGGTTTCCTTGTTTCCGAACGAGGAATCGATGCTAACCCAGAGAAAGTGGGCGCTATACTCCGAATGAAACGCCCTGTGCGTGTGCATGATGTCCAGAAGCTTACTGGTTGCTTAGCCGCCCTAAGTCGATTCATTTCTCGCCTCAGTGAAAAGGCGCTGCCTCTTTACCGACTGATGAAAAAAACAGACAAGTTTGAGTGGACCCCATAAGCTGATGCAGCGTTTGCAGAGCTAAAAGCCCTACTTTCCACCCAGCCGGTGCTTGGTGCTCCAATCAGTAAAGAGCCTCTACTGCTTTATATAGCAGCCACTGGACAAGTCGTCAGTATAGTACTTACGGTCGAGCGGGAAGAAGAAGGAAAAGCTTATAAGGTTCATTGCCCAGTTTATTATATTTTTGAAGTCCTGACCCCGTCAAAGCAGAGATATCCTCACTATCAGAAGCTTGTCTATGGGATTTACATGACCACGAAGAAGGTTGCACACTATTTCTCTGATCACTATGTTACAGTCGTCAGCGACGCTCCATTGTCAGAGATCCTGCACAACAGGGATGCAACTAGTCGAGTGGCAAAATGGGCGATTGAACTCCTTCCCTTGGATATCAAATTTGAGGCAAAGAAAGCTGTCAAGTCCCAAGCAATAGCAGATTTCCTCGCCGAGTGGATCGAACAACAACTGTCGACTCAAGTTCACTCAGAGCACTGGACCATGTTCTTTGACGGATCCAAGATGTTGAATGGGTCTGGTGCTGGGGTAGTTCTGGTATCCCCCCGAGGAGATAGGCTCAGATATGTCCTCCAGATTCACTTTGATTCCTCCAACAATGAAGCAGAATATGAAGCACTCATGTATGGGTTGCGCATGGCCATCTCACTCGGTGTCTGTCGCCTCATGGTCTATGGCGACTCGGATTTGGTAGTTAATCAAGTGATGAAGGAGTGGGACGTCAGAAGCCCAGCCATGACTGGTTACTGCAAAACGGTGAGGAAGCTTGAGAAGAAGTTCGAGGGGCTAGAGCTCCACCACATCCCCCGATTGAAAAATCAAGCAGCGGATGACTTGGCAAAGATAGGTTCCAAGAGAGAAGCCATTCCCAGCAATGTGTTTTTGGAGCATATTCACACACCGACAGTTCAGGAAGTTCCTTTCACTGAAGAGCCCCCGCAACCTAAGAGCGCCACAGATCCGACTGAAGTCGAGGTCCCAGCCGTGGTCGACCTAATCATGGAGGTTCTGGCCATTACTCCCGACTGGACGGTGCCCTACATTGCATACACCCTCAGGAAAGAACTCCCAGAGGATGAAGAAGAGGCTCGACAGATCGTCCGTCGATCCAAGGCCTTTACTGTGATAAGAGGGCAGCTGTTCAGGGAAAGCATGACTGGAGTTGGTCAGAAATGCATAACACCAGAAGAAGGTTGAATGATCCTCAATGACAACCACTCGGGGACCTGTGGTCATCATGCATCCTCTCGGGCCATCGTGGCTAAAGCATACCGAGCTGGATTCTATTGGCCACGAGCAAATGAAATGGCGAAAGAAATAGTCGACAGATGTGAAGGTTGCCAATTTTACTCCGACATGTCTCACAAGCCAACGTCAGCCCTGAAGACCATCCCCCTCATCTGGCCCTTTGCTGTTTGGGGACTGGATATGGTTGGACCGCTGAGAACTGGAAAGAGCGGCTTCACTCATGTGCTCGTTGCAGTCGACAAGTTTACCAAATGGATCGAAGCTAAACCTATCAAGAACCTTGATGCTAGACCGCTGTCAGTTTTATCAAAGAATTGACATTCAGATATGGAGTCCCACTTAACATCATCACGGACAACGGATCAAACTTCGATTCCGATGAGTTCAGAGCTTTCTGCGCCTCTCAGGGCACTTGAGTCGACTATGCTTCTGTCGCTCACCCGCAGTCGAACGGACAAGCAGAAAGAGCCAATGGCCTAATTCTCAAAGGATTGAAACCCCGACTGATGCGCGATCTCAAACACGCAGCGGGTGCTTGGGTTAATGTGCTTCCGTCAGTTCTGTGGGGTTTAAGGACAACTCCAAATCGGTCGACCGGACGAATTCCTTTCTTCTTAGTCTATGGAGACGAAGCTCTTCTGCCAAGTGACCTGATCCACAATGCACCCCGAGTTGAGCTCTTCTCCGAAGAGGAAGAAGAGCAGGCCCGGCAAGATTCCGTCGATCTCTTAGAGGAGGAAAGAGAGATGGCCTTGATCCGCTCGACCATTTATCAGCAAGACTTGCGTCGATTCCACGCCAGAAATGTGAGAGGTCGAGCCTTTCAAGAAGGAGACCTGGTTCTTCGAGTGGATCAACAGAAACCACACAAGCTTGCCCCGACTTGGGAGGGCCCCTTCATCATCACCAAAGTTCTCCACAATGGAGCATACCATCTTTACAGTATCGAGCATCAGAAAGACGAGCCACGGGCTTGGAACGCAGAGCTGCTCCGCCCCTTTTATACTTATGCACTCGTTCGAATAAAATGTAATAAGAAACACCTTTTGTAATTTGCTTATCAAAGACCAGAGCTTATGGTCCTATCATTCGATTGTTGTGTTCTTATTTACTTCTGAAATCCCCTAGTGGGTGGGCTTAGTCGCAAATCCGTTTCGGCTAAGTTTGAAAAAATCCTACCGAGTGGAGAGCAATCCTCCCACTCGGGGGCTTAGCTGCAGTCCAGCGCTCGCCTAAGTTCTCTCACTAGGAGGCTTAGCTGCAGTCCGGTACTCGCCTAAGTTTGAAAAAATCCTACCGAGTGGAGAGCAATCCTCCCACTCGGGGGCTTAGCTGCAGTCCAGCACTCGCCTAAGTTCTCGCACTAAGAGGCTTAGCTGCAGTCCAGTACTCGCCTAAGTTTGAAAAAATCCTACCGAGTGGAGAGCAATCCTCCCACTCGGGGGCCAGTTGCAGTCCAGCACTCGCCTAAGTTCTCTCACTAGGAGGCTTAGCTACAATC
>NC_041388.1:251041729-251076167 GCF_002162155.2 Triticum dicoccoides
CACTAGGAGGCTTAGCTGCAGTCCAACACTCGCCTAAGTTTGAAAAAAATCCTACCGAGTGGAGAGCAATCCTCCCACTCGGGGGCTTAGCTGCAGTCCTGCACTCGCCTAAGTTCTCTCACTAGGAGGCTTAGCTGCAGTCCAGCACTAGCCTACGTTTGAAAAAATCCTACCGAGTGGAGAGCAATCCTCCCACTCGAGGGCTTAGATGCAGTCCAGCACTCGCCTAAGTTCTCTCATTAGGAGGCTTAGCTGCAGTCCAGTACTCGCCTAAGTTTGAAACATACTCCTATCCACAAGGACGACAAGGTGCAGGTCGACTGCAACCCTATCCTTCGGAGCTACGGCACAAGTACAACGTCCGCTCCATCCCTATCCGTGAGGACGACAAGGTGCAGGTCGACTGCAACCTTCTCCTTTGGAGCTACGACACAAGTACAACATCCGCTCCATCCCTATATGCAAGGACGACGAGGTGTAGGTCGACTGCAAACTTCTCCTTTGGAGCTACGGCACAAGTACAACGTCCGCTCCATCCCTATCCACGAGGACGATAAGGTGCAGGTTGACTGCAACCCTCTCCTTCGGAGCTACGGCACAAGTACAACGTCCGCTCCATCCCTATCCGCGGGGACGACGAAGCGCAGGTCGACTGGAGCCGCCACTCAGAGCTGCGTCTCCAACGCAAGGACTATTCCAAGCAGTGAGCAAAGTCCATTCGAAGGCAAATGCAAGCACATTCGAAAATAAACCAAATTTAGATAAATCCTAAAGATTCCAAGCAGCAAATCAAAAGTACTCGAGCATCAAGCCCGAAGGAGTTCAACGGTTACAGCAATCACTCGGGATTCTGAGGCAAATTTAAAGCAGATTCAAGTTTCATAAGTTTGTTCACTCGGCCGGAGGAGGGCTGGCAGGCTCCACGAATGAGTCCAGGTCGATCCCATCAGTGATCCGAGTGGCGGCAGCAATGAAAGTCTCCATGAAGGACTGGAAGTCATACTTTTCGGTGTTAGCGACTTTGAGCGCAGCCAGCTTGTCTTCACGAGCCTCCTTGCAATGGACTCGCACCAAGGACAGCGCCACATCAGCTCCACGCCGAGCGGAGGATTTCTTCCATTCTTGCACTCGGTCAGGGATCTCGTTCAGTCGAGTCATCAGGGATTCCAGGTCATTCTGAAGCGTCGCTCCCGGCCAAAGCGATGAGTCGATTCGGGAGACTACCTCCTTCAGGCGCATGAGGTAGCTTGTGGCGCTGGCGATACGGGACTCCAGTCGGAGCACGTTCATCGCAGTTTCATCGCAGACTGGAGAAGCGATAGGGTCCAGACCTGTCTCGACCCTTCCAGTTTCCTCGGTTAAGTCTTGGCAGAATTCTGCAGCCAAAAATTAGTCAATCGACCGAGTAAGATCCGATCGCAAGCATCAACATAGTCGGATTAAAAGAAATACCTTCCAGCATGAAATAAAGCTTCTTGGCAAGAGTCCTCAGATAAGCTTCTGTGTCATTCCTCTTGCGGATTGCAGACTCCAACTTTTCATTCAGAACGACCTTGTCCTTCTTCAGACTGGTCACTTCGCGGTTAGCTTCATTAAGACAAGATTTCAGGTTGTTCACCTCTCCTTCCAACGTCCCGATTGAAGCAAGCTTCTGGTCTGCGAGAGACGTTTTGTCTTGGGCTGCTTTCTGCGCGGCGGCGAGGTCCGAGTCCTTCTTCTCCAGAGCCAACTTCATTTTCTCTGCAAAAGAAACAATCGAATCAAACAAGAGATCAAACAAATATATTGAAAGTCAGTCGACAGTCAGTTACCTTCCATACCAGCGGCTTCGTCTTGAGCTTTCTTCAGGTTCTGCTAGGCTAATTCCAAGTCAAGATTGAGCTGCCTCTGCTTCTCCTCAAGTTCGGCAAACTTGGAAATAAGAGTACAAGACTTCTGCAGAAGGAAAAAGACGGATCAGTCGATAAGATCAAAGGTTGTTTACTTCCGAGTGAATAAAACCTAAAGAAATTCGCTTAGACCCCAGCCGACTGCACACAGTCGACTGCGGTCTCAGGGGCTACAACCAGCGGGTGCACTTGGCATGCCCCCGCTGACTAAGACTCAACTCGACTGGTCCGCACGGACCAGTAAAAAAAGCGGTTCGTACCCCAGTCGACTGCCAGCAGTCGACTGCGGTCTCGGGGACTACACCCAGTGGGTGCACTTGGCGTGCCCCCACCGGTTCGGATCCTACTCGACCGGTCCACCGGAGTCGATTGTAAGGACTAAAAGAGAATATAAGGAAGAACTAAGACCCCAGTCGACTGCCAGCAGTCGACTGCGGTCTCGGGGACTACACCCTGTGGGTGCACTTAGCGTGCCCCCGTCGGTTCAGATCCCACTCGCCCAGACCGAGTGGAAGATCGAAACCACCAAAAAACAACAAAACACTCAGTGGGTGCTCTACTTCGACGCAAACAACAGCAGATTATGTAGAAGAAGATTTTTTCGAGTAACACTTCCTCACAGAGCAAAAACAGTCAAAAAGTCTACTCACCTGGAAATTGGCCCGAAGGGCAGCACTGGCATCGTAGGCAGCCTGGCTGTTCTCATGCACTATCTTCACCCGCTCCATCATCATGTCAGCTTGTCGGATGGCTTCCGCAGCTGCTTCCGACTGGTTATCCGGGATGGGGTAGCTGGTGAAAAAGTGAGCAGATGACCCAGGTGCGGCGGCTTGGAGCTCAGTGGCGTGGAGTTGGACGGCCGAAGGAATCACAGGCGCAGTCGACGGTGCGGGGCGCTCACTCGACAAGGGTGCAGCGAAGGTCACAGAAGCCCTGCCCGCGTCCTCAGGTTGATAGACGGGAGGTGTTGCAGTTGGTTCTTGCCGAGACATCCTGCCAGCTGCTACCTTCTTGCTCTTCCTGGGCTTAAGAGCCACATCTTCATCGTAATATGGAAGATCTATGACGTTGGGTGGAGCTGCAAGGCAGCTCATTCAACTCCAAGTGAACTACTCGAACGCAATCGACCAAAGAATCAAGAACAAAATCCTAAGAGTTTATACCTGGGTTGGAGGTTACCGCATCTTCCATTTCCTCGTCCTGGTACTGGAAAGAAGAGGTTCCTGACGTAGCAGCATTGTAAAGACCCGCATTCAATCGGTTATGCCCAGTTAATCGAATCGATGAAAAGGACAAGTTAGATGGTTACCCGGAGATAGTAGGAACGGTCACTTTGATCCTGGGCAAAGCTTTTGGCAGTTTGGAGGAGGTGGCTTTCGACGCTTTCGGTGCTGGAGGCGGCGCAACTTTGGACTGCTTTGGAGCCTTCTCAGTCGGCGCTGGGGAAGACGTCCTGGGACACTTCGAAGACTGACCAGTCGGCGTGGCCACCAAGTCCGGAGCACTCGCCGGGTCGTGAGCGTATTTGGATCTCCTCTCCCTGCGAGGAGGCGAGTCGACCTCTTCGTCATCAGTCGATTCGTCGCTCCCCTCGTCCTCCTCGGCATCCGAATGATCCTCGCCGCTCTCACCCCGCTCGCTTCTTCCTCGGCGTCTTGGTCCTGGACTCCGTTCGACATTGCGTACATGTCAATGAGGGCCTGAAGAGACAACGATCAAAGGAAATTCAGTCGACCATAAACAAGATATCACACGGTGAATCGGAAAAGCACTTGACAAAACAAAATTATACCTGCTTCGGCTGGTGCGAGTTGTCGAATGGAATCACCCTCCTAGACCCTCGGGGGTTGTCTTTGTTGCTGGTGATCCCCCTCAACCACTTCTCCAAGGTCTCCTCGCTGACTTCCTCCGGGTGGATCCGAGTGGAATCCTCGAGCCTAGAGTACATCCACATCGGATGATCACGCGCCTGAAGCGGTTGGATGCGTCGACCGAGAAAGACCTTCAGTAGATCCATCCCAGTCACCCCGTCGCGAACAAGTTGGACGACCCGCTCGACCAACACCATGACCTGCGCCTCCCCTTCTGGAACTACCTTCAGGGGGGCGGGCTTCTCCACTCGAGCCAAGGAAAAGGGAGGAAGTCCAGTCAACTGACCCGGGGTCGGCTGATCCTTGCAGTAGAACCAGGTCGACTGCCAGCCCCGGACCGAGTTGGGCAGGATCATGGCTGGGAAGGTACTCTTGCTCCTCATTTGGATCCCCAGACCCCCGCACATCTGGATCACCTGTGTCTCTCATCACTCGACTTGGCCTTTTTGACCGACTGGGAGCGGCAAGTGAAGATGTGTTTGAAAAGCCCCCAGTGCGGTCGACAGCCCAAGAAGTTTTCACACATCGACATGAAAGCAGCCAGATAGACTATGGTGTTTGGAGTGAAATGGTGGAGCCGAGCCCCAAAGAAGTTCAAAAAAACCCGGAAGAAAGGATGGGGAGGCAGTGAGAATCCGCGATCTACGTGGGTGGCGAGGAGAACACACTCACCCTCCCTTGGCTGCGGCTCGGTCTCGTTCCCCGGGAGCCGTGCCGACTTGTGGGGGATCAGTCCCCCCTCCACCAGGTCGTCGAGGTCGTCCTGGGTGATTTCCAAGCGGATCCAGTCGCCTTGGATCCAGCCCGCCGGCAGGCCGGATCTCGACGAGGATCTGCCCCGGCTGGTCCGCTTGCCCTTCGCCTTCGTGGTCTCCTTCTTCGCACGTTCCAGCGCCATCGTCTTCTCCTTCCCCATGGCGATGGGTCGAGCTCGAGCAAAGGTCCGGCGACGAGGGCGAAAGCGAGCATGGCGGAGAGATCAGGAGGAGAAGAAGAGAGAATGGGAGCGCACGGGGCAGAGGCCTGGTTCGGGCCCTTTTATAAGGTCGTTCCCCGAGTGACTGACTGGTGGACCCAGACGATCTAAACAAATCCCGCAACAGTCGCACGCACAGTACGTGGCGAAAAAGGTGGCGCGGGGATCGAGGAGACTTGCCTAATCCGTCCCGATAACCTCGGTTCTATCCGTTTGGCGCACTTCCCAAAATTCGAATCCCGCAAGATCCGCGGAGAGCAGAGCAACCTGTCAGACTGAAGACAGACATCATCTACATCATCATTCCGAATTATACCATGAAACCCCACTCAACAAAAACCAAGAATGGACCAAGGCGACTGAGAAAGAAGTCGACGTCGTCACCTCAACTCATTGTTCCAGAGCAAGATATACTCATAGCACAAAGAATGGGTCAGAAGTGTTCCCAACTCCTTCCTCACTCAAACCCTGATCCATTTGGGGGCTAAAGATGAAGCTATGTACCTAGGGCAGGGTCATGGATCTATCCAACATACCCTCCCCAAGGACATCTCTACAAAGAATCAGAAGCAGTCGAAGAGAAACAATCATCCACTCGACCGTGATCATGTGCTCACTCGACCACCAGAAGACACTCGACCACCTTGAAGACACTCGACCACCAGAAGATGAGAAACCCTCCACTCTGCAACGGTCAAGACTTAAACCATATCATTATGGGCATTTATAATACTTTACTATAGATGTTACCAGTAACGCCCCTCCTTTATGAGCATTGAACCTTGTGTAACGGAGGGGAGCTGGGGTCCTGGCGCACTCTATATAAGCCACCCCCCTCCTTTGGGACAAGGGTTCGCACTTTCTGTAATTCACACACATATATACAGTCGACCACCTCTGGGATCCGAGACGTAGGGATGTTACTTCCTCCGAGAAGGGCCTGAACTCGTAAACTCGTGTGTACAACTCCTCCATAGCTAGGATCTTGCCTCTACATTCCTACCCCCCTATTCTACTGTCAGTCTTAGGATCATGATAGCGCCCGCCCCCAAAGCTCTGTCGCCTCCTTTTTCCAGGCGGCATGACAGGCTTCACAGGCCGCCTGGTACCTGGCTTCCTCCTCCGCCATCTCTTTCCACTTGCCTGGCTTTCTTAGCCGGCGGCAGCGACATCCACGGACAAAGATTGTATTGCCCCAAAACCAATCCAAAGTTGGGGGGTCCGGTGCAACCTCGTCAGGTGGCGCGTGGGGGTCCTTGTCGCTGCTAATAGAGTGAGCATCCTCGGGGGGCGCCGACTGCTCGTTGGCTCGTGGGCAGACCGGCGGCGCCATGGAAGAGATTTGAGAGAGAGGGGGCGATCGAGGGGATGATGTAGATGAGAATGCAGGTGGGACGACGTGAGCAAGGTAGTATTTATTGGCGGCTGGAATCTAAATCGACGGGGACAGTACACACACCGGTCGCCAGAATTTACGAGTACTGTAGTTTGAATTACACACAATTCCCGCAGCAAATCCGTGTGTGAACATAGTAGCCAAAATCCGCGTGTGAACATAATAGCTGACGATTTCCATGCAGAACCGTGTCTGATTAATGATCTCCGCCATTCACTTACCAAACCTCGAGCCGCGAGATAGACTGCCAATCGTGTGGGGGGCGGTTGTCGTGCCAGATCTTTACAGTTTCTTTTTTGAACACCAGATATTTACATCGTCTGATGATTTTTTAAATCGCACACAAGTACACAAAAATATGATTTTTCAAACCGTTTAGGTTAGGCATTGCATGTAGATGTAGTTCAAATTATATTACGATCATTAAATGGTTAGAAAATCACTTAAATGTCTTTAAAAGGTCAAATGACCCCTGAAAATTTCCATATTTTCACATGACAGTTGTATTAGTGCACATTAAACGTAGGAAAAAATTTGAAGGCCGTAAGAGGAAGTTATGTCCCGTCCGTCAGCAAACATGCATTGTTCCCTCTCAGAACCACGAACCTTCTAGTGAGTTGCTCCGGTTTGTGAGGGGTGTGTGTCCAAACTTTCGTCAAACAGGCCAATTTTTTTTACCACGTCATCTTGGTGGTATGACATTAAATCAAGCAAGGTTTCATGTTTTCTGATCATTTTTTAATTTTTTGGAATTAAAATGCCATGGCATGCACTCCATCCATGTGCCCATGCCTTGACATCAATATGTTTGAAAATTCATTCGAATTTACTGCACATGGAATTAACTCGCTCACAAGTACACAAAAATATGATTATTCAAACCATTTTGGTTAGGCGTTGCATGTAGATGTAGTTCAAATTTGAATTATGATCATTAAATGGTTAGAAAATCACTTAAATGTCTTTGGAATGTCAAATGACCCCTGAAATTTACCGAATTTTCACATGACAGATGTATTAGTGCATGTTAAACATAGGAAAAAATTTGAAGGCCGCAAGAGGAAGCTATCTCCCGTTCGTCACCAAACATGCATTGTTCCATCTCGGAACCAAAAATCTTCTAGCGAGTTGCTCCGGTTTGTGAGGGGCGTGTGTCCAAACGTTCGTCAAACATGCCAATTTCTTTACCATATCATCTTGGTGGCATGACATTACATCAACCAAGGTTTCATGTGTTTCTGATCATTTTTCTATTTTTTAATTAAAATGCTATGTCACTCCATGCATACGTATGCATGTGCGTGAGACCAATATGTTTGAAAATTCCTTCTAATTTACTGCACATGGAATTAACTCGCACACAAGTACACAGATATGATTTTTCAAACCGTTTTGGTTAGGTCTTGCATGCAGATGTAGTTCAAATTTGAATTACGGTCATTAAATGCTTAGAAAATCACTCAAATGTCTTTGAAAGGTCACATGACCCCTAGAATTTTCCAAAATTTCACATTACAGTTGTAGTAGTGCACGTTAGATGTTGAAAAAAATTCAAGGCCGTAAGACGAAGTTATCTCCATTGTCATCAAACATGCATTGTTCCCTCTCAGAACCACGAACCTTCTAGCGAGTTGCTCCGGTTTGTGAGGGGTGTGTGTCCAAACTTTCGTCAAACATGTCAATTTCATTACCACATCATCTTGGTGGGATGACATTACATCAACCAAGGTTTCATGTGTTTCTGATTTTTTTGGAATTAAAATGCCATGGCACTCCATGCATACGTATTCATGCATTTGTGTCCATGTCGTGATACAAATATGTTTGAAAATTCCTTCTAGTTTACTGCACATGGAATTAACACGCACACAAGTTCACAAATATGATTTTTCAAACCGTTTTGGTTATGCATTGCATGTAGATGTAGTTCAAATTTGAATTACGGTCATTAAATGGCTAGAAAATCACTTAAATGTCTTTAAAAGGTCAAATGACCCCTAAAATTTTCAAAAATTTCACATTATAGTTGTAGTAGTGCACGTTAGATGTAGAAAAAAATTGAAGGCCGTAAGAGGAAGCTATCTCCCGTTCATCATCAAACATGCATTGTTCCCTCTCGAAACCACGAGCCTTCTAGTGAGTTGCTCCGGTTTGTGAGGGGCGTGTGTCCAAACTTTGGTCAAATATGCCAATTTTTTTTACCACATCATCTTGGTGGCATGACATTACATCAACCAAGGTTTCATGTGTTTCTGATTTTTTTTGGAATTAAAATGCCATGTCACACCATGCTTAATTGTGTCATAGCCGCTACACCAATATGTTTGAAAATTCCTTCCAATTTACTACACATGGAATCAAATCGCACACAAGTACACGAAATATGAGTTTTCAAACCGTTATGGTTAGTTGTTGCATGTATATGTAGTTCAAATTTCAATTACGGTCATTAAATGGCTAGAAAATCACTTAAATGTATTAGAAGGTCAAATGACCTCTGAAATTTTCCAAAATTTGACATGACAGTTGTATTAGTACTACAAAATTTCTCGTTCATTTAAAACACCATCCGTTGGCACTTTCTTCCAAATTCGTCTTTCACAGCTAATAAAAAATATCGACAACATCACACACAGTTGTTTTCTAGGAACCGTTTGCGATGAAAATATCTGGGTCTATTTAAGTCTCCCTTCTTAAGCTTTGCCGGCTTGTCTGCTCTAGTGTCGGCAACCCCGAATCCATGAATCCTGATCCCCATTCCCGCACCCCCTTCTTGCAAAGATGACACCATGGAAACGCTTTGTGAAGGACCGTATGATGGACGTGTCCCCCCCGAGCGCCGCCGCCTGCGTCGAGAGCGCGGCCGCCTACACTGAGAGTGCCGCCACATCCACATTGAGCGCGGCCGTTTCCGCCGAGAGGGCGTCTACGGCAGCTGACGGGGCAGCTGTAGTAGCCGAGACGGCTGCAGCAGCTGCTGCGACGACAGATGCAAACACTGAGAGCGCTCGAGCTGCCGACCGTGCCGCTGATGTCGCCCTGGCCCGGGTCGAGGCCATCCATGCCAAGATCGAGGATGCACACGCCAAGATATTCCAGGCCACCTCAGACTCCCGCATGCAACCTACGTCTGAAAAAGGCGGCGGTGGCCATGGAGCACCTGCTTCCTCATGAGGTCGCCGAGCGGGAGCTGGAGATGCAGGAGGCGGCAGAGATCGAGGAGCGCTGGGAGGAGGAGTTGCGTGTGGCTGAGGTCGAGGTAGAGAAGAGTATGTCCGTCGAGGAATCGGCAGTGGAGTATGAACATGAGCTCTAGCGCAGCCACTACTACGAGTACTACAACCTTGAGGGTGGCGCCAAGGACGAGGACAAGGACGCGGTCGACTTCAGCATGGGGGGGCGGAGTCCACCAATGGTGGCATGTCGCCAGGACAAGTCATCGACGTCTCATCTCACACCGGCGATGCATAGGCCGGCGTGGTGGCAGATTTTTAATTATGCGTACTTAGGCTTTGTTTTCAATGCTGGTCTTTTGTTAGAGCAATGTTTAGGTCAACTGGCTCTGTGTAATTACTGAAATTGCTCGATTTAGTAAGTGTGGTATGTCTATTGTATGCTCTTTTGTGTGCCCGAATTAGCAAGCGATGTTAAATTATGCAATGACATACCCGGGGAAATTTCCACCAAAATTTGAATTATCAAACTCATCCCATGTGCATAAAGCAGAAGAATCGTTTGCGATGCACACAATCGTTCAAAGTGAATGGTATGGCGGCACCGCGCGCGTTCAAAGTGAATGTGCCCATGCCTTGAGACCAAAATTTGAATTATCAAACTCATCCATGCGTGTAAAGCAGAAGAATCATTTGCGATGCACACAATCATTCAAAGTGAATGGTCCGGCGGCACCGTGCGCAAAGTTTCCCTCCACATTTCCAAAATTTTGGCCTACCGCCAAAATATCTACCCCGCGATGCACATAATCATTCAAAGTGAATGGTCCGCGGCACCGCGCGCAAAGTTTCCCTCCACATTTCCAAAATTTTGGCCTACCGCCAAAATATCTACCTCCGCCCCCTTCCCCACCCCCTTTTATCCCTGACCACAAGTCACATTTCCCCTGTTTCCTCCCTTCCTTCCTTGATAAGCTATAGCCGCTTCCTCGCTCTTGCCGTCTCGCATCCTACCGCCGGGGTCGCCATTGTCTTCTTCAAAGACATCTCCAGCGGTTCCTCCTCCGACGACTACTCCTTCACCACCCGGGTATGCCTCTCTTCTCTCTCTCTCTCGGGCTATGACTTGGAATGAAGGATTTTTACCCGAAGGTCGATTTGAGTTGTTTCTTCCTCTTGTAGCTCCCTAAGACCATCAGTGGCAATGAATGGAGCGGGGTGGCTGAAGATCTATCTGCTCGTTGTCACCATCAATCTCCATGCGTGAAGCTACTTGTGTTTGATTCTGTGGACACTGGGAGGAAGTTTCTGGCATGTGCAGAGAAGGTTAGAACCTCTTCCGTTGTTACAAATCATTTTTTTAGATGTGATTCAGACACTATCATGGTCCCAACCCATCCACACCACACCTTCAACCAAACTCATCCTAAGACAGTGTCACAGTTTGTACCTAGTATCTTATATTGTTGCCATATCATCAACAGTGCCATTAGAAAATTATTTGGCACCGCTTCAAAAGTTTGTGCAGCCAACTTTGGTCCACACATCTGAGCAGCCAAGCAGTAAAATATTAAATATTTATGGCACAAAGGAACTGGGCATCGGAGCAACTACGTGCTCCGGAGTCCGGGTCCCTGATTTTTTTTCCGCTGCATCGGCTCGCCGGTTCAGGGCACCGGTGCGAGATGTAGCAACAGTTGTCTTTACACCAGTTTTGGCATACATAGTGGAGGGCCTTAGTGCTATTAGTTCTATGTTACTAAATTTGTGCATGTACACACCTGTTAGTATCAATTTGATGTCACCAATTATTTCATTTGCACATTGACCTTTTTGAGAAGATATGTCATAATTAACATGTTTCTTTAGTTTTTCAAAATAAGCATTAGTGATTTTCTATGTTGCTATAAACCCATTTCCCCTACAATTATTACTGATATAGTTTTAAATATTATAGGATGAACAGAACTGTTCTTACTTGGAGTGGGTTGATCAAGAGTGGCCACAGTCTTTGAAGATGTGCCTAACAAAGCTCTGGAGCATGTATGAGGAAGTGAACACAACTAGGTTTAGAGAAAGTCTTGTCAACGCCGAAGCATATTTCAAGATGCGGGATAAAAAGTTAAAGGCGGAGAATGAGCTCAGATTTTTTTAAAAGACTTTGCTAAGATGGTGTTGACAAAGGAGGAGGCACTTTCCCAGTTGGCCCGTGCAAAACAGGTTCTTACTGAACTGAAAGCAGATGTGGATAAGATGAGCCTGGATGATCTCGATTAGCGAAATGAATATATTGTTCTTATGAACTTGAACTAGCTATATGTTGTATTGTGCTGTTTTCACGTAGCTACCATACTGTGATGTTATAATATATTTATGTGCCAGATATGAAATTGGCAAACAACTGTTCGATATGAAATCTGAATTTTCATAATACTGGAATTATTAATTGTAAACTAATAAACCTGCTAAATGTGTCATGGACCTTTGCAAATGGTTCTAGCAGTAAAAGCGGTTGCGATGGATAGCCCAATGCCACACGGTTTTCTTCATCAAATTGTGTGTGATATAGTTGATAAAAGCAAACAGTTAACCAAGGAAGACCGTGTGTGATAGTTACACCTTTCACACACGAGCCTACACATAATACTATGTGGGATTTACGTCCGAACAGAAACGTTTTCCCTGGATTGACTGCATGGGATGTACATAAGAACGGAAACATATTCCTTGGATTGACTGTGTGGGATGTACATACCTACGGAAATGATTTCTGGGATTCACCATGTGGGATGAACATACCTACAGAAATGATTTCTGGGATTCACCATGTGGGATGTACATACCTACAGAAATGATTTCTGGGATTCACCGTGTGGAATGTACATACCTACGGAAATGATTTCTGGGATTCGCCGTGTGGGATGTACATACCTACAGAAATGATTTCTGGGATTCGCCGTGTGGGATGTACATACCTACGGAAATGATTGGGTTTCCATGCCTCGCCCGATCGCACACGGCCCCAGCCTAGGTCCCATGAGGGCCTATCCCCAACGATTTCTGGGTCGTATGGGAAGGACCCCCCTATCACCCACACCCACTTGGTGACGGTTCCAAATGCCGTCGCAGAAAGGGGTAAAAACCGTTTGTTTAGGACCTACGCACACCAGTGCTAGATAATTCTTTATCATGAGGTTTTCTACGAAACTTAGAGAAATTAAACTCATGATACACATCACCAAAACTAATATTGATAGTTTCTTTCTCACAATCTATCTTAGCATTGACAATGTTCAAGAAAGGTCCACCAAAAAATATGGGACAAAAATCATCTTGTGGGGAACCAAGAACTAGAAAATCAGTAGGTATTTTATTTTCCCACACAAGACTTCAACACCTCTAACAATCCCAAGTGGTGTGATAGTATCTCTATTAGCAAGTTTAATTATAACATCTATGTCTTCTATTTCAGCGGGTGCTATATCATTCATAATTTCTTGGTATAAGTAAAAAAGGAATAGCACACACACTAGCACCCAAATCATATAAGCCATGATAACAATGATATCCTATTTTAACAGAGACAATAGGCATGCCAACAACAGGTCTATGTTTATCTTTTTCATCGGGTTTTTCAATTCTAGCTGCTTCATCACAGAAATAAATAACATGCCCATCAATATTTTGACCAAGAGATCTTTAACCATAGCAACACTAGGTTCTAATATAATTTGTTCATAGGGTTTAGGTGCTTTAATATTACTTTTGTGAACCACTATTGATACCTTAGCATGTTCCTTTATCCTAACAGAGAAAGGTGGTTTTTCAATATAAGCAGTAGGCACAACTGGATCAACATTGTAAATGATAGTTTCATCTTTAACTATGACCGATTCTTTAATTTCTTATTTAATAGGGGGTGATATTTAAACCACTTCTCCTTAGGGAGATCAACATGAGTAGCAAATGATTCAAAAAAGGAGGCTAATATCTCAGAGTCAAGTCCATATTTAGTGCTAAACTTGTGAAAAACATCGGTATTCATAAAAGATTTAGCACACTCAAACTCAAGCTTAATACCTGACTCTTTACCTTTGTCGAGTTCCCAATGTTCAGAATTGTGTTTAATTCTTTCTAAAAGATCCCACCTGAATTCAATAGTCTTCTTCATAAAAGAACCAGCACAAGAAGTATTGAGCATGGATTGGTCATTACGAGAAAGCCGAGCATAAAATTTTTGAATGATAATTTCTCTTGAGAGAGCATGATTGGGGCATGAATATAACATTGACTTAAGCCTCCCCCAAGCTAGAGCGGTACTTTCTCCTTCACAAGGCAAAAAATTATATATATAATCCCGATCACAATGAACTAGATGCATAGGATAAACTTTTGGTGAAATTCCAATTTCAATCGATTACAGTTCCACGATCCAATATTCCCGCATAGCCTATACCATGTCAATGATTTCCCCCTCAAAGATAAAGGGAAAACCTCCTCCTTAGCTTCATCTCTGGGTAAACCTACGAGCTTAAATAATCCACAAATTTCATTCACATGTATCAAATGCATATTGGGATGCTTCGTTTCGTCTCCTACATAAGGATTAGCTAGCAGTTGCTCTATCATACCCGTAGGAATTTCATAACTAATATTTTCACTAGGTGCAGTAGGTTGCGGGGCAACTCTTTGTGTTTCCGGTCGAGGTGAAGATACCTCGAACAAACTCCTCAAAGGATTGTTTTCCATAGTATCAAGTAATAAGTAAGAGTGACAAACCCAACGAGGAGCAGAAGGAAATGGCAAGCAGTTTTCAGCAAGGTAATTTCTGCAAGCACTGAAATTGTCGGTAACAAGTAGTTTGATAGTAAGATAATTCGTAACGAGCAAGTAACAAAAACGTTAAATAAAGGGCATCAATATATCCCAATCCTTTTCGTAGCAAAGGACAGGCTGGAATGGTCTCTTATAATAAGCAAAGCGTTCTTGAGGGCACATAGGAATTTCATCTAGTCACTTTCATCATGTTGGTTTGATTCAAGTTCACTACTTTGATAATTTGATATGTGGGTGGACCAGTGCTTGGGTGTTGTTCTTACTTGAACAAGCCTCCCGCTTATGATTAACCCCCTCACAAGCATTCACAACTACGAAAGAAGAATTAAGATAACAATCTAATTAACCATAGAATTAAACATATGGATCCAAGTCAGTCCCTTACAAAATAGCGCATAAACTAGGGTTTAAGCTTCTGGCACTCTAACAACCCATCATCTAATAACTACTCCGCAATGCATTCCCTTAGGCCCAAAGATGGTGAAGTGTCATGTAGTCAACGTTCACATAACACCACTAAGGAAATTACAACATACATATCATCAAAATATCAAATTCAAATGATTACTTGCAACATGACTTCTCCCATGGCCTTAAGAACAAGGGCAACTACTCACAAATAATATTCATGCTCAATATCAGAGGGATATTAAATAGCATAATGGATCTGAACATATAACATTCCACCAAATAAACAATCTAGTATCAACTACAAGATGTAATCAACACTACTAGTCACCCACAGGAACCAATCTGAGGTTCCGGTACAAAGATTAAATACAAGAGATGAACTAGGGTGATTAGATGATATGGTGTAGTTGAAGATGTTGATGAAGATTGGCCTCCCAAAGATGAGAGGGTTGTTGGTGATGACGATGGCTTCGATTTCCCCTCCCAGAGGGAAGTTCCCCTGGCGGAATCGCTCTACCGGAGGGCAAAAGTGCTCCTGCCCAAGTTCTGCCTCGAGACGGTGTCGTTCTGTTCCAAAAGTCCTCTCCTTATTTTTTTCCTAGGTCAAAATACCTTATATACTAGAAGATGGGCACCAGAGGTGGGCCAGGGTGCCCACTACCCACCAGGGCGCGTCAAGGGGGTCTGACACGCCATGGTGCCTTGTGGCCACCTGGCTGCCCCCCTTTGGTAGTTCTTCTCTCCAATATTTGTTATATATTCCAGAATAATTCTCTGTAAAATTTCAGCTGATTTGGAGATGTGCAGAATAGGTATCTCTGACATAGCTTTTTCAGGTCCAGAATTCCAGCTATCGGTATTGTCCCTCTTTGTGTAAACCTCACATATTATGAGAGAAAAGGCATTAGAATTACTCCATAAAGTGTTATAATGCATAAAGACTATATATAACAGTAGGAACACATGATGCAAAATGGACGTATCAGAGTTCTATTCGATGTAATCACTTTTTGCGGTGTGTTTGTTGGGGTCTAATGAATTGTGAGTTTATGATAAGATTATCCATGAATATTATTTGAGTCTTCTCTGAACTCGTTTATGCATGATTATTATAGCTTTATATATCTCCTTGATCTATTGATTTGGTTTGGGCTACTAGACTGATTTTTCTTCCAATGGGAGAGGTGCTTTGTAATGGGTTTAATCTTGTGGTGATCTATATCCTAGTGAAAAAAGGGACAAGACATGTATTTTTATTTTTGCCATTAAGGATAAAAAGATGGGGTTGACCTACAGCCCCCGCCTCGTCAATGCAAGCATTAACTCTGCCTACTTTCTTCATCTTCTTCAAATCCTACTATTCTCTTTTGATTCCACAGACGTCGCAACCTCCATCGCTCTCCTCTTGCTTAACATTTCTTGATCCAGGAGCATGAGTTGATTGCTCATCCCCTTGCCATGGTTTTGTTGTGTACCCATAACGGCATGCCGATACCCTTCATTTTGGCTTCTACCTCGGCCTGTGAAGCTATCACCACTAGCCAGTACCACCTTGTGAATTAAATTTGTATACTGCATCCTTAACTTTCCTTGGCCTGGTTTCAGCGATGATGTTGCCTCGTCTCCATCCTCAACCTCATCATCTTCCTCCCACTCATTCTCCCTGTCATTTGCTCCATTACTCGAACCTTGACTCTGCGGGTCATTGCCCAGCTCCTCCACATGGCCAACCACCTGATCTTCTCCCCTAAACTATAGAATACCTTTGGCATATCTCTCAGCTAGACTTAGACATAATGCATCTGAATGTCCCATCAATCCACATGAAAAGCTAAAATATTACAGGTTTCATATTGTATGTCGTAAAATATCGTCTCCTTTGTCTGCGCAGATTCCAATTGCACCCACCTCATAAGGGGTTCCTTCACCTTCAGCTAGATTCTAGCTTGCAAAGACTCACCAAAGTCAAAGCCCTTCTAATCTACATCAGTGTGAATCACATCACCCATCATACCAGCTATCTTCCCCGGCCATTATATTTAGCGAAGGTTGAAGGGAAGATTGATTACCCTAGCCTAGATCTGCAACCTCTCAAATTTCCAAGCTGAAGGTCTTCATCTACAATCAAAATCTCCAGAACTACAACATGCTTACTGATTCGTCTCCAACGTATCGATAATTTTTTATTGTTCCATGCTATTATAGTATCAATCTTGGATGTTTTATATGCATTTGTATGTCATTATATATCATTTTTTGGGACCAACCTATTAACTTAGTGTCAAGTACCAGTTGTTGTTTTTTCCCTGTTTTTGGTTTGCCAGAATATCAGTACCAAATGAAGTCCAAATGACACAAATTTTTTTGGAGATTTTTCTGGACATAAGAGACCCTAGAAGCTTCGGAGAGTCCCAGAAGATGGAGGGGCCCACGAGCGTCCATTTGACCTAATTTTGCCTCTATAATTTCTCTAAAATCAGGAAACCAACATAGAGCCACCCAAAACACTTTTTCCGCCGCCGCAAGCTTATGTTCTTGTGAGATACCATCTGGAGGCCTTTTCTGGTACTCTGCCAGAGAGGGGGACTGACCACGGAGGGGCTGTACATCAACCTTGCTGCCCTTTCGATGGTGTGTAAGTAGTTTACCACAGACCTACGGGTCCATAGCTAGTAGCTAGATGGCTTCTTCTCTCACTTTGATCTTCAATACAATGTTGTCCTCGATGTTCTTGGAGTTTGATGATTTACAATTATAGGGGATCAATCGTAGTCCTTTCGATAAGTAAGACTGCCAAACCTAACGAGGAGGAGAAGAAAATGACAAGCGGTTTTCAGCATGGTAATTTCTGCAAGCACTGAAGTTGTCAGTAACAAGTAGTTTGATAGTAAGATAATTTGTAACTAGCAAGTAACGGTAATGGTAAATAAAGTGCAGCAAGATATCCAATCCTTTTTGTAATAAAGGACAAGCTCGAACAGTCTCTTATAATAAGCAAAGCGTTATTGAGGGCACACAGGAATTTCATCTACTCACTTTCATCATGTTGGTTTGATTCGCGTTCGCTACTTTGATAATTTGATATGTGGGTGGACCGGTGCTTGGGTCCTATTCTTACTTGAAATCCTCCGACTTATGATTAACCCCCTCGCAAGCATCCGCAACTACGATAGCATTAAACATATGGATCCAAATCAGTCCCTTACGGAATAACGCATAAACTAGGGTTTAAGCTTCTCTCACTCTAGCAACCCATCATGTACTAATTACTCCACAATGCATTGTGTTAGGCCCAAAGATGGTGAAGTGTCATGTAGTCGACGTTCACATAATACCACTAAGAGAATCAGAACATACATATCATCAAAATACCGAATGAAATCAAATTCACATGATTACTTACAACATGACTTCTCCCGTGGCCTTAAGAGGGCAACTACTCACAAATAATATTCATGCTCAAGATCAGAGGGATTTTACATAGCATAATGGATCTGAACATGTAATCTTCCACCAAATAAACCATCTAGCATCAACTACAAGATGTAATCAACACTACTAGTCACCCACAGGTACCAATCTGAAGTTCTGGTACAAAGATTGAACACAAGAGATGAACTAGGGTTATGAGATGAGATGGTTCTGTTGAAGATGTTGAGGAAGATTGGCCTCCCAAAGATGAGAGGGTTATTGGTTATGACGATGGCTTCGATTTCCCCCTCCCGGAGGGAAGTTCCCCGACGGAATCGCTCCACCGGAGGGCAAAAGTGATCCTGCCCAAGTTCTGCCTTGAGAAGGCCGCGCTCCATCCTAAAAGTCCTCTCCTTACTTTTTTTCTAGGTCAAAGGACCTTGTATACCAGAAGATGGGCACCGGAGGTGGGCCAGGGTGCTCACTACCCACCAGGGCGCACCAGGGGGATCTGGCGCCCCCTGGTGCCTTGTGGCCACCTGGCTGCCCCCTTTGGTAGTTCTTCTCTCCAATATTTATTATATATTTTGGAATAATTCTCCGTAAAATTTCAGCTCATTTGGAGATGTGCATAATAGGTATCTCTGACATAGCTTTTTCAGGTCCAGAATTCCAGCTGATGGTATTCTCCCTCTTTGTGTAAACCTTGCATATTATGAGAGAAAAGGCATTAGAATTACTCCATAAAGTGTTATAATGCATAAAAACACTATATATAATAGTAGTAAAACATGATGCAAAATGGACGTATCAACTCCCCCAAGCTTAGACCTCGCTTGTCCTCAAGCGAAAGCCAATATTGATAATCATGACCACATGTTTAGAGAGAGAGAGAGGTGTTGATAAAGACAAAATATGGACATAGTAGCATCATGCTTATTTTTATAACAGCGACAAACTTTATCATAAAAAATTATCATGTAGCTTCTCATGAACAAGTAACAATTCATCACAACATCAAATTAAAAATCATAAACTTTATTGAAAACCAACAAACTATGTTCTCAGTCAACATTGCAACTATAATTTATCATATTTTCAGGAAGGGTCTCGTATTGGAGCCTTTTGGCAAGTCCACATACTCAACCATCATTTAGTCTTGTATGATTGCTAACACTCATAGCATATGTATGAGCAAAAAGTTTTAACTAGACACATAGAAAGATAGGGGCTTATAGTTTCGCCTCCCAACTTATTCACCTCAAGGGTGATTTCAACAATTATAACTCATGATCACTCACATTCAACTGGACATATGTGCCTAGGTCTTTCCCCACCACATGGTGCTTGCAAAAAGAGAAAATAAAAAGAAATAGAGGGAAATACTTTGACTCTTGCATAAAAGTAAAGGATAGGCCCTTCGCAGAGGGAAGTAGAGGTTGTCATGCGCTTTTTCGTTTTGTATACACAATCTCTTAACGCAAAAGAACGTCACGTCATATTGCCCCTTATGATAGCAACCTTTATTATGCAGTCTATCGCTTTTATTGCTTTGCCATCACAAGTTCGTACAACGCTTCTTTCCCTTACACTAAAGGATCAAACACATTTAGGAGCAATTTTTATTGCCTTTTTGCACTGATGACAACTTACTTGAAGTATCTTACTCAATCCGTAGGTAGGTATGGTGGAATCTCAAAACATGGATTTGGGTTTAAGGGTTTTGGATCCACAAGTATTATCTCTACTTAGTGCGGATTTTTGAAGGAAATATGCGCTAGAGGCAATAATAAAGTTATTATTTATTTCCTTATTTCATAATAAATGTTTATTATTCATGCTAGAATTCTATTAACCGGAAAAATAATACATGTGTGAATACATAGACAAACATAGTGCCACTAGTATGCCTCTACTTGACTAGCTCATTGATCAAAGATGGTTAAGTTTCCAAACCATAGACATGAGTTGTTATTTGATCAATGGGATCACATCATTAGGAGAATGATGTGATTGACTTGACCCATTCCGTTAGCTTAGCACTTGATCATTTATGTTTACTGATATTGCTTTCTTCATGACTTATACATGCTCTTATGACTATGAGATTATGCAACTCCCGAATACCGGAGGAACACTTTGTGTGCTACCAAACGTCAAAACATAACCGGGTGATTATAAAGGTGCTCTACAGGTGTCTTCGATGGTACTGGTTGAGTTGGCATAGATCAAGATTAGGATTTGTCACTCCGATTGTCGGAGAGGTATCTCTGGGCCCTCTCGGTAATACACAACACTATAAGCCTTGCAAGCATGATAACTAATGAGTTAGTTACAGGATGATGTATTACGGAACGAGTAAAGAGACTTGCAGGTAATGAGATTGAACTAGGTATTGGGATACCGACGATCAAATCTCGGGCAAGTAACATACCGATGACAAAGAGAACAACGTATAGTGTTGTGCGGTTTGACCGATAAAGATCTGCGTAGAATATGTAGGAACCAATATGAGCATCCAGGTTCCGCTATTGGTTATTCACCGGAGACGTGTCTCGGTCATGTCTACATAGTTCTCAAACCCCTAGGGTCCGCACGCTTAAAGTTCTGTGACAATCAGTTTTACGAGTTTATATGTTTTGATGTACCGAAGGTAGTTCGGAGTCCCGGATTTGATCACGGACATGACGAGGAGTCTCGAAATGGTCGAGACATAAAAATTGATATATTGCAAGCCTACATTTGGACATCGGAATAGTTCCGGGTAAAATCAGGATTTTACGGGAGTACCGGAGGGGTTACCGGAACCCCCCGGGGGCTAATGGGCCTTGTTGGGCCATAAGGGAAAGAGAGAGGGGCCGGACTAGGGCAGGCAGCGCGCCTCCTCCCCTTTGTCCGAATTGGACTAGGAGAGGGGGAGCGGCGCCCCCCTTTCCTTCTCTTTCTCTCCCTTCCTTTCCCCCTCCTATTAGGAGTAGGAAAGGGAGGAATTCTACTCCTACTAGGAGTAGGAGTAGAATTCCTCCTACTGGCGCGCCAACAAGGGCCGGTCGGCCTCCCCCTTTCTCCTTTATATACAGGGGAAGGGGGGCACCTCTAGACACACAAGTTGATCACAAAGATCTCTCCCAGCCGTGTGCGGTGCCCTCTCCACCATAATCCACCTCGGTCATACTGTAGCGGTGTTTAGGCGAAGCCCTGCTGTAGTAGCTTCATCAACATTGTCACCATGCCATCATGCTGACGAAACTCTTCCCCAAGCTCTACTGGATCGTGAGTTCATGGGACATCACCGAGCTGAACGTGTGCTGAATGCGGAGGTGTCGTACGTTAGGTATTGAGGATTGGTCGATCGTGAAGACGTACGACTACATCAACCGCGTTGTCATAACGCTTCCGTTTAATGGTCTACAAGGGCACGTGGACGACACTTTCCCCTCTCATTGCTATGCATCACCATGATCCTGCGTGTGCGTAGGGAAATTTTTGAAATTCCTACGTTCCCCAACAATTTTTGGGTAGCAAAGATATTGAGCAAGCACCCTATGTTGGAGGATCTTTGACTATACAACTTCTACGTAAATATGAACAAACATAAATCATTATGTTGTCTTCCTTGTCCAACGTCAACAATTTGGCATAAAATATTTAATGGGGGCTCAGAATCATAAAAGATGTCCAAGATAGTATATTTGCATGTGAATCTTCTCTTCCCTTATTAATTCTTTCATGAATTGCATCATTGACCAATGTTATGTTTGTCAACTTTCAATAAAATTTACCACTTATAATTTTCCTTATGTGATGTTATTACTTACCATAAGATTAGCATATGATGTTTTTCATTATTTTCTTGGAATTCTGATTGAAATAGAAAAGTAAATAAGAAAAAACTCAAACTAAACTTTATTATATAGCTTTCACTCGATTACATAGATAGATAGATCACAAAACTATCACTCGAAAATAAATCATACTAAAGTTTATTCAACTAAATCACGAAATAACTAAGGATCGAACTAAGATAAGTAAAGGTAATAAAAATGATGGTGATACTATACTGGGGCATCTCCCCCAAGCTTGGCACAAGCCAAGGGGAGTGCCCATACCCGTGTACTAAGTCTCCTTCTTTGGTGATAATGACAGTGGTGGTGATGAGGCAGTCTTTTTCTCCAGCTTGCGTCTGAGGCTAAAATTTCTCTAGCTAAGCTTTAATAATCTTTTGCATAATGTCGCCTTGCTCTCCTGCAGAAAACGGGATGGGAAAAATTGAACCTTAGGTTTGTTTCCAATGTTAGGAAGGCTTGACTTCTTGAATTCCACGTACATATCTCCAGGTTGAGGTAGTGGATCTTCATCTTCATAAGAGGTATCATCCCTTGTTTTCTCCATGTTGGCGTCTTCCTCCTCATCCATGGTCCAACCATAATGATCCACCTCCCCATAGACCTTGGGGATGGCAATAAAATCAGTGACCTAGCTCTCCCCCTCTGAATTTTGAGACGACAAATTTTCAGATCTGCCAGAAAAACAGCACGGAACAAGAACAGAGGATTTATCCATGATACGGTGGTCAAATCGTCTAGGCATATATATAAAGATTTTTTATAGTCGAGAAGGTGCCTGAGGGGCCCACTACCCACCAGGGTGCGCCTGGTGGGGCTGGCGCGCCCTGGTGCCTTGTGGGCACCTAGGTTGCCTTCCCGGTTGTTTCTTATTTTTCTATTTTTTCTAATACTCCAAAACTAGTAGAAAATATTTTGGCAGATTTTTTGGAGACTGTTTACTTACCGTATCACGTACCACTTCCTTTTCAGGGTCTGGACTGTTCTGGAAGGTTTCTTTTATGTGTTCCTCCAGTGTCATGGTATGCATAATGTTAGTTTCAACACTAATGGGCGTACCCGAAATATAATGTTTACTTCTTTGTCCATTGACCACCTTCGGGTTGGTTCCTTCGGCATTATTAATCTTGATAGCTCTAGAGCGATAAACTTCTTATGATATATGGTCCTTCCCATCTGGAAAGAAGTTCCCCTACAAAAATCTAAAACGAGAATTGTACAATAGAACATGTTCACCGACTTTGAATTCCTACTTTTGGATTCTTTTGTCATGCCATCTTTTAACCTTTTCTTTAAATAGTTTGACATTTTCATAAGCTTGGGTTCTCCATTCATTTAGTGAGCTAATATCAAACAACCTCTTTTCACCGGCAAGTTTGAAATCATAATTGAGTTGTTTAATTTCCCAATATGCTTTATGTTCTAACTCAAGAGGCAAATGACAAGCTTTTCCACAAAGCATGTTATATGGAGACATACCAATAGGATTTCTATAAGTTGTTCTATAGGCCCAAAGTGCATCATCAAGTTTCTTAGACCAATTCTTTCGGGACCCGTTGACAGTTTTTTATATTAATTTTATTTATCTATTGCTAAGTTCAACTTGATCACTAGATTGAGGATGATAGGGTGATGCAATTCTATGGTTAACGTCATATTTAGCAAGCATTTTACAGAAAGCACCATGAATAAAGTGTGAACCACCATCAGTCATTAAATATCTAGGGACTCCAAACCTTGGGAAAATAACTTCTTTAAGCATTTTAATGGAGGTGTTATGATCAGCACTGCTAGTTGGAATAGCTTCTACCCACTTAGTGACATAATCAACAGCAATCAAAATATGTGTATACCCATTAGAGGAAGGAAAAGGTCCCATACAATCAAACCCCAAACATCAAAAGGTTCAACAACAAGTGAATAATTCATAGGCATTTCCCGATGCTTACCAATATTACCAATTCTTTGACATTCATCACAAGACAAGACAAACTTACGGGCATCCTTGAAAAGAGTAGGCCAATAAAAACCAGATTGTAATACCTTATGCACAGTTGTATCTCCTGCATGATGTCCTCCGTAGACTTTGGAGTAACACTTCCATAGGATTTGTTCCTATTCATGCTCAGGTACACAATGTCTAATAATACCATCTACTCCTTCTTTATAAAGATGTGGGTCATCCCAAAAGTAATGTCTTAAGTCATAGAAGATTTTTTTTCTTTTGTTGGTATGTGAAACTAGGTGGTATAAATTTAGCAACGATATAATTAACATAATCAGCATACCAAGGAGTATTATGAGAAGCATTTATTGTAGCTAGTCATTCGTCAGGAAAACTATCATCAATAGGTAGTGGGTCATCAAAAATATTTTCTAACCTAGACAAGTTATTAGCTACGGGGTTCTCAGCTCCTTTCCTATCAGTGATATGTAAGTCAAATTCTTGTAGCAAGAGAACACACCTAATGAGTCTAGGTTTAGCATCTTTCTTTTCCATAAGATATTTAATAGCAGCATGATCGGTGTGAATAATTACTTTGGAGTCAACAATGTAAGATCAGAGTTTATCACAAGCAAACACAAATGCTAAAAATTATTTCTCAGTAGTAGCATAATTTCTTTGGGCACTTTATAGAGTTTTACTAGCATAGTGGATAACATTTAATTTCTTATCAATTCTTTGTCCTAGAACAGCACAAACAGCATAATCACTAGCATTACACATAATTTCAAAAGGCGAGTTCCAATCAGGTGGTTGAACAATAGGTGCAGAAGTTAAGGCTTTCTTAAGTGTTTTAATGGCTTCTGAACAATCATCATAAAAATGGAACATCCTTTTGTAAAAGATTAGTAAGAGGCCTAGAAATTTTAGAGAAGTCTTTAATGAACCTCCCATAGAAACGGGCATGACCGAGGAAACTACGAATACCTTTAATATCTTTAGGACATGACACTTCTCCCAATTCAGACAAGATTAGTTTGTTCACATCTCTGCAAAAGTCGATCAAGGTTGCTTAAGCAATCATCAAAAGAAGTTCCGTAAATGGATAAATTATCCATGAAAACCTAAACATTTTTTTCACAAAAATTAGATAATATAGCAGTCATACATCTTTGAAAGGTAGCAGGTGCATTACATAAACCAAAGGGCATACGTCTACAAGCATAAGTTCCAAAAGGGCAAGTAAAAGTGGTTTTCTCTTGACCAGGTTGTGAAACAGGTATTTGAGAGAAACCAGAATATCCTTCAAGAAAACAAAAGTGTGTGTGCTTAGATATTCTTTCTAGCATTTGATCAATAAAAGGCAGAGGTAATGATCTTTTCTAGTAGCTTTATTTAATTTTCTAAAATCAATTACCATTCTATAGCTAGTCACTATTCTTTGTGGAATGAGTTCATTTTTGTCATTAGGAACAATAGTAATACCTCCTTTCTTATGGACACAATGAACTGGACTTACCCATCTAGTTTTTAAATTAGGTGATGGGAAATTTAACCTCTAGGTCCTTGTTTTTTATTTTTTTATTTTTTGACACATGTTAAAGAAGGTATACCGCATTACTTTTTGACAATGTGTGATACGTGGCATACAGTTGATCCATCCGACCTATTTGTGATGGAATAGGCCATGTGTGTTTTGGGAAAATGCTTGCTAGTATTCAACCATTTGGGATTGATGAATTCATCACCCACGGGATCCCTAGTGTGGTCCGTGTTCATCTGATCATCATCTACTTCTTGTGCTAGCTCGATGCTAAGTTTCCATTAATTGATGGCGTTTTATGAACACGCCACCGTTTTCCGCCATTTCCTCACCTTTTTCCCGCCACCCTGCTATATTGCGCATAGGGGGCGCGCGACACACGGAGGCGACAAGCGCAGACTATAGCACATCCACCATTTCCAAGCATGCCAACCCACCAAAGCGCCGCCTCTGCCATCAACCTCGTCGACGAGGAAAACGAGCAGGCGCCACGACCCGTCGAGGCTGGGGCACTCCCCGGCAACGCGATGGACGATGCTGTGATGCGAGTCATCGCCAGGGTTGAGCAGACCTTTGGCGGATGGCGCTTGAGCGCAGCGGATCAAGATAGGCATGTCAGCGCCAATAGGCTGCAGCTCACCACACAACATGATTGATGGCGCGTCCGTGCCGATAGGCTGCGGCTCGCCGCACGGCAAGACCGTTGGAGCACCGTAGAGCGAGAGGCACGGCGCGCCGCACAGCAAGAGCGGATCCATCGATGCTTGCCTGCTATCGACACAGCGTCGCAGCTAGGTACACGTCCCGTCAGTACCCTCATTCCTCTCCAGGAGTGGGCAGAGGCCCTCAGCACCGTACTTGCACCAGATGCTGCCCACTCCGTACTTGCACCGGACGCCCGCCACGCCGTTCGCATGGGTGTCGCCGTTCGTCTTGTCTGCGGCCCGCTGGATGCCAACGCGCTGGTCCGTAGGCTCGACCGCCTCCTTGGCCCAGGTGTCCACCTAGGCGCAGTAGAGGAACATGGCCGTCGCATCCTCGAGCTGGTGATCTCCGATAAAATAGCCAACTTAAAGCTCGAGATCGCGCTCCAGATGTACCACGAGCGTGTTACCGCTTGGACGAACGCCTGCACGAGTTTAGGCAGAGCCAAGAGCTGCCCTAGGCAAGGGTTGCTGGTCATGGTCTCATGGACGCGTTTTATTTTGAAAAGTTGTTTCGACGTGCATAGTATTGTATTCACAGCAATCATAGTATTGCTCTGTTTCAATGTGTGTACTATGTTTCCATTCTTATATGTTCTGTTTCAATGTGTGTATATACGCTTTCCATTCTGTATATGTGGATGATAACAACTAGATTCAAATTAGTATACAAAAACAAATAGAAAATGGAATTCATAATATATATATATATATTAATTGTTCATTAGAATATCACAGAATATATACACTTTCCATTTTCACATATATGTATATATTCTGTGATAGTATCATCACATATATGTGATGATACTTAACTACTAGGTACAATGCATAAAATTGAAAACGAACAATACTAAAACTAATAATCGCTCCTAGGGCCAGTATTCCGGCAGCCCGTCACTAGCAGCTCCATGGTGTGCGGCGTCTTCCTAGTGCGGAGGCAGTACTCCGACTCCTCCGCCTCGCAGCGCTTGACGTACCGATCTGCCTCTTGCTGGCGGATGCACGTGGCCGATCTTGCCATTTCGTTGGGCGCCCACCGGAGCTCCTCATCGGTGGCACGATGGAGCTTATCGGCCCACCTCCACGCAACGACGAGGCGCCCAGCTCCTATGACCTTCCTCGTGAAGTACCCGTCTTCGTACACCTCCTCGGCACGATGACACGCCTGATAAAGCTATGTACCTAGGGTAGGGTCATGGATCTGTCCAACATACCCTCCCCAAGGACATCTCTACAAAGAATCAGAAGCAGTCGAAGAGAAACCATCATCCACTCGACCGTGATGATGTGCTCACTCGACCACTAGAAGACACTCGACCACCTTGAAGACACTCAACCACCAGAAGATGAGAAACCCTCCACTCTGCAACGGTCAGGACTTAAACCATAGCATTATGGGCATTTATAATACTTTACTATAGATGTTACCAGTAACGCCCCTCCTTTATGAGCATTGAACCTTGTGTAACGGAGGGGAGCTAGGGTCTTGGCGCACTCTATATAAGCCACCCCCCTCCTCTGGGACAGGGGTTCGCACTTTCTGTAATTCACACACATATATACAGTCGACCGCCTCTGGGCTCCGAGACGTAGGGCTGTTACTTCCTCCGAGAAGGGCCTGAACTCGTAAACTCGTGTGTACAACTCCTCCATAGCTAGGATCTTGCCTCTACATTCCTACCCCCCTATTCTACTGTCAGTCTTAGGATAATGACAGTTGGCGCCCACCGTGGGGAAGGTGTCTTAGCGACTTGTTGGAGAAGTTGCAATTTTTCCGATCCCCTTCATCATGGTTCCAGGCGGAGGTTTGGCTGAGGGCCGCGAGATCCGTCTCGGCGTGCTCGTGTTTGTCGCCGACGACTCCGCTTGGCTTCAGGAGGCACCACTCGACGCCGACGCGCTCCCCGCACGCGGGGCGACGCACTTTCGCGCGTGCGTCCGCGGCGTCCTCCTGCGGCAACCGTCGACCCAGTACCAGTCGATTCCAGCAGCTTTCCCCCTCCCTACGACCCGCCGGAGCAAACGCACTGGTCGGTCGAGGCTTCAACGGTGGGTGAAGCAAGCGGTGGCCCGCCAGTCGGCCACCCCTCAAGTCACGGCGATCGAGTCCGACGAATCTCTCTACGGCCTGTTCGATCTGTCGACTAGCTCCGTAGAGACCGCATCCGAGTGCGACAGCAGCGACCCAGCGGCGGAAGTCCTGATGGTCAATGGACCATGCAGTCCTCCTGGCTTCAATCATGAAGACGGAGGTGACGGGAACGGCGATCCGTCGCGCGTTCACGAGGAGTACCGCCCTGAACCCCTCTCCTCGCAGCAGAGGAAGGAACTTCGTCGCCGGAACATGGATGCCCTGCATACTCCTATAGTTGGAGAGACTCCTAAGGCCCAGGCCTTGGAGCAGGCGCGCTTGACCAACCTGGCTGAGCGCACTCGACTGGAGAACCTCCAGCGCGCACTCGACGATCGCGCTCGACAATGTGCTCCTGAGTCCAGTCGATGCCAACTTTTTCCACCTCCGACTCAGGTATATCGAACCCCCATCAGAATCTAGCAGCTGCTGCCCGGATAGCAGAGTCGATCCAACCTTCCCAATTAGAAGCTGGCCGAGGCCTGGTGCAGATCAGAGCCTTGCTCCGGGCAGTGGGGGAGCAGAATACGGTCGTATCTCAGTTGTGGAATAGGATCCATAGCAGGTCTGTGGTTGCAGACACAGTTCAGTCGGCCCATAGCCCAAGATCGCCCTTGAGGCATGAGGGACGTGGAGATCGACGTGATCAGTACAGAAACCGAGAGCAGTATGATCGTCGTGCCGATCATGATGATCGTCGTCGAGTGCCCACACCTCCTCCAAGGAGTGGGTCATACGTGCCTCGGCCACATGAAGACAGACGCCCTCATACTGTCGGAAGAGGTATTCCAGTCGACCCCAGGGAGCCAGGCTTTGATGCGAGATCTATTCTCGTGCAGGGCTTGGTCGACAGAAACAGAGCTCACCGAGAGGGCCATGACAGAGATCCGCAAACCAGCAACAGGGTGCATGTCTCTGGTCCAGAGTGCTTCAGCAGAGCTATCAGAGCTGCGGTGATTCCCCCCAACTTCAGGTTGGCGACTGGAGTCAGTAAGTTCACCGGGGAGTCCAAGCCTGACACTTGGCTTGAAGACTAATGAGTGACTGTCCAGATTGGTGGCGGCAATGATGAAGTGGCCATGAAACACCTTCCTCTGATGTTGGAGGGCTCGGCTAGAGCATGGCTGAATCAGTTGGCGCCTGGAAGCATCTATACTTGGGAAGATCTCGCCCGAGTGTTTGTCAGAACATTCAATGGTACTTGCAAACGGCCAGCAGGTTTGACAGAATTACAGTGTTGCGTCCAGAAACCGAATGAAACTTTGAGGGATTATATCCAGAGATGGATCACCCTACACCACACGATAGAAGATGTGTCTCATCATCAGGCAATTTTTGCTTTCAAGGAAGGCATCAGGTATCGGGAGTTGAATCTGAAATTCGGTCGGACAGGAAACATGACTCTGACTCGGATGATGGAAATTGCCACCAAGTATGCTAATGGTGAAGAGGAAGAGCGACTCCGGAGTGGCAAGCATAAAGCAGTCGCCCATGAAGCCAGAGGAGGAAATTCCAGTCAGAAACAGAAGCGCAAGGCCAAGCCAGCTGCTCCTGGTGAAGCCTTGGCTGTGGTTCAAGGAAAGTTCAAGGGGAAGCCCAAGGGGCCGTGGAACCCCAAGAAAGTAAAAGATCAAGATGCAAGATGGAAATGACGTGTTGGATCTGCCGTGCCATATCCACACCAAAAAAGATGAAGAAGGTAATTTCATTTACCCGAAGCACACCACTCGGCAGCGTCGGCTCCTAATCCAGCAGTTCTGAGAGAAACAGCCCAAGGAAAAGGAGAAGGAGGCAGACAAGGCTAAGGATGAGCGAGAGGATGATGATGGTTATCCCCACGTGAATTCCACTCTAATGATTTTTGCTGACGTTGAGAGCAAAAGTCGATTGAAAGTCATCAACAGGGAAGTGAACATGGTCGCTCCGGCGACACCCAGTTACTTGAAGTGGTCACAGACTGCCATTACATTCGACCAGTCTGATCATCCAGCGCACATTGCCACCCCTGGGAGGCAAGCACTAGTGGTCGACCCGGTGGTTGAAGGCACTCGACTGACAAAGGTCCTGATGGACGGTGGCAGTAGATTGAACATACTATATGCAGAAACGTTGAAAGGAATGGGCATTACGATGTCCAGACTCTGTGAAAGCCATATGAGTTTCAATGGTGTCATTCCAGGCAAGAAGGCTGCATCCCTCGGTCAGATTGCACTCGACATGGTTTTCGGTGATTCCAAAAATTACCGCAAAGAAAAGATGACGTTTGAAGTTGTGGATTTCCAGAGTGCTTATCATGCAATTCTAGGCAGGCCAGCTTATGCACGATTTATGGCTCGACCATGTTACGTGTACCTCAAACTGAAGATGCCTGGTCCCAGAGGAGTGATCACTATCTCTAGAAATCGGAAGAAGGCAGAAGAGTGCTTCCAGAAGGGCTCAAAGATCACCGATGCCTAGATGGCCGTGGTAGAATTGCAGGAATACCAGAAAAATGCAGATCCGAGTGACTTGCTGCGAGCCAAGAAGCCAGCCACAGATTCAGCATTCCAGTCATCTGGTGAAATGAAGTCGATTCACATTCACCCGATGGATCCCAACGCAGCTCCGACTCACATTTCAACCACACTCGACTCCAAATAGGAAGAAGCGCTCATCCAGTTCCTCCGTGAGAACTGGGACATCTTTGCATGGAAACCTTCTGACATGTCGGGTGTTCCCAGGGGACTGGCTGAGCATCGTTTGTGAGTCGACCCGAAGGTGAAACCAGTCAAAGAGCATCTTTGAAGGTCCGCTGTCCAGAAAAGAAAAGCAATCGGTGAAGAGGTGGCTCGGCTTTTGGCAGCTGAGTTTATCCGAGAGATTTACCACTCCGAGTGGTTAGCCAATGTTGTCATGGTCCCAAAGAAAGACGATTCACTTCGCATGTGTATTGATTTCAAGCATATCAATCGGGCCTGCCCGAAAGATCACTTCCCTCTCCCTCACATCGATCAGATAGTCGACTCGACTGCAGGGTGGGAGCGTTTGTCCTTTTTGGACGCCTACTCCGGGTACCACCAGATCCGTCTGTACGGACTCGACGAAATAAAGACACCTTTTATCACCCTGTTTGGGTGCTTCTATTATGTCACAATGCCATTCGGCTTGAAGAACGCCGGGGCCACATTCATGCGGATGATTCAGAAGTGCCTGCTCACTCAGATCAGTCGGAATGTGGAAGCATACATGGATGACATTGTGGTCAAGTCATGTAAAGGTTCCGACCTACTGACTGACCTTGCTGAAACCTTTGCCAACCTCAGAAGGTATGATATCAAGCTCAATCCATCAAAGTGCACGTTTGGAATTCCGAGCGGAAAGTTACTCGGTTTCCTTGTTTTCGAACGAGGAATCAATGCTAACCCAGAGAAAGTGGGCGCTATACAATGAATGAAACGCCCTGTGCGTGTGCGTGATGTCCAGAAGCTTACTGGTTGCTTAGCCGCCCTAAGTCGATTCATTTCTCGCCTCGGTGAAAAGGTGCTGCCTCTTTACCGACTGATGAAAAAACCAGACAAGTTTGAGTGGACCCCAGAAGCTGATGCAGCGTTTGCAGAGCTAAAAGCCCTACTTTCCACCCAGTCGGTGCTTGGTGCTCCAATCAGTAAAGAGCCTCTACTGCTTTGTATAGCAGCCACTGGACAAGTCGTCAGTACAGTACTTACGGTCGAGCGGGAAGAAGAAGGAAAAGCTTATAAGGTTCAACGCCCAGTTTATTATATTTCTGAAGTCCTGACCCCGTCAAAGCAGAGATATCCTCACTATCAGAAGCTTGTCTATGGGATTTACATGACCACGAAGAAGGTTGCACACTATTTCTCTGATCACTATGTTACAATCGTCAACGACGCTCCATTGTCAGAGATCCTGCACAACAGGGATGCAACTGGTCGAGTGGCAAAATGGGCGATTGAACTCCTTCCCTTGGATATCAAGTTTGAGGCAAAGAAAGCTATCAAGTCCCAAGCAATAGCAGATTTCCTCGCTGAGTGGATCGAACAGCAACTGCCGACTCAAGTTCACTCGGAGCACTGGACCATGTTCTTTGACGGATCCAAGATGCTGAATGGGTCTGGTGCTGGGGTAGTTCTGGTATCCCTCCGAGGAGATAGGCTCAGATATGTCCTCCAGATTCACTTTGATTACTCCAACAATGAAGCAGAATATGAAGCACTCTTGTATGGGTTGCGCATGGCCATCTCACTCGGTGTCTGTCGCCTCATGGTCTATGGCGACTCAGATTTGGTAGTTAATCAAGTGATGAAGGAGTGGGATGTCAGAAGCCCAGCCATGACTGGTTACTGCAACGCGGTGAGGAAGCTTGAGAAGAAGTTCGAGGGGCTAGAGCTCCACCACATCCCCCGATTGAAAAATCAAGCAGCCAATGACTTGGCAAAGATAGGTTCCAAGAGAGAAGCCATTCCCAGCAATGTGTTTTTGGAGCATATTCACACGCTAATAGTTCAGGAAGATCCTTTCACTGAAGAGCCCCCGCAACCTAAGAGCGCCACAGATCCGACTGAAGTCGAGGTCCCAGCCGTGGTCGACCTGATCATGGAGGTTCTGGCCATTACTCCCGACTGGAAGGTGCCCTACATTGCATACATCCTCAGGAAAGAACTCCTAGAGGATGAAGAAGAGGCTCGACAGATCGTCCGTCGATCCAAGGCCTTTACTGTGATAAGAGGGCAGCTGTTCAGGGAAAGCGTGACTGGGGTCGGTCAGAAATGCATAAAACCAGAAGAAGGTCGAATGATCCTCAATGACATCCACTCGGGGACCTGTGTTCATCATGCGTCCTCTCGGGTCATCGTGGCTAAAGCATACCGAGCTGGATTCTATTGGCCACGGGCAAATGAAATGGCGAAAGAAATAGTCGATAGATGTGAAGGTTGCCAATTTTACTCCGACATGTCTCACAAGCCAACGTCAGCCCTGAAGACCATCCCCCTCATCTGGCCCTTTGTTGTTTGGGGACTGGATATGGTTGGACCGCTGAGAACTGGCAAGAGCGGCTTCACTCATGTGCTCGTTGCAGTCGAAAAGTTTACCAAATGGATCGAAGCTAAACCTATCAAGAACCTTGATGCTAGCACCACTGTCAGTTTTATCAGAGAATTGACATTCAGATATGGAGTCCCACACAACATCATCACGGACAAAGGGTCAAACTTCGATTCCGATGAGTTCAGAGCTTTTTGCTCCTCTCAGGGCACTCGAGTCGAGTATGCTTCTGTCGCTCACCCGCAGTCGAACGGACAAGCAGAAAGAGCCAATGGCCTAATTCTCAAAGGATTGAAACCCCGACTGATGCGCGATCTCAAACACGCAGCGGGTGCTTGGGTTAATGAGCTTCCGTCAGTTCTGTGGGGTTTAAGGACAACTCCAAATCGGTCGACCGGACAAATTCCTTTCTTCTTAGTCTATGGAGACGAAGCTCTTCTGCCAAGTGACCTGATCCACAATGCACCCCGAGTTGAGATCTTCTCCGAAGAGGAAGAAGAGCAGGCCCGGCAAGATTCCGTCGATCTCTTAGAGGAGGAAAGAGAGATGGCCTTGATCCGCTCGACCATTTATCAGCAAGACTTGCGTCGATTCCACGCCAGAAATGTGAGAGGTCGAGCCTTTCAAGAAGGAGACCTGGTTCTTCGAGTGGATCAACAGAAACCACACAAGCTTGCCCCGACTTGGGAGGGCCCCTTCATCATCACCAAAGTTCTCCACAATGGAGCATACCATCTTTACAGTATTGAGCATCAGAAAGACGAGCCACGGGCTTGGAACGCGGAGCTGCTCCACCCCTTTTATACTTATGCACTCATTCGAATAAAATGTAATAAGAAACACCTTTTGTAATTTGTTTATCAAAGACAAGAGCTTAAGGTCCTATCATTCGATTGTTGTGTTCTTATTTACTTCTGAAATCCCCTAGTGGGTGGGCTTAGTCGCGAATCCGTTTCGGCTAAGTTTGAAAAAATCCTACCGAGTGAAGAGCAATCCTCCCACTCTGGGGCTTAGCTGCAGTCCAGCACTCGCCTAAGTTCTCTCACTAGGAGGCTTAGCTGCAGTCCGGTACTCGCCTAAGTTTGAAAAAATCCTACCGAGTGGAGAGCAATCCTCCCACTCGAGGGCATAGCTGTAGTCCAGCACTCGCCTAAGTTCTCTCACTAAGAGGCTTAGCTGCAGTCCAGTACTCGCCTAAGTTTGAAAAAATCCTACCGAGTGGAGAGCAATCCTCCCACTTGGGGGCCTAGTTGCAGTCCAG
>NC_041388.1:251076177-251077118 GCF_002162155.2 Triticum dicoccoides
CTTGGACGAAATATACAAGATGCCACTTCATAAATTTCGTCCCGAGGCTATTATAGGTGCTGCGTCACCTTTTTATTGGGCCAGGCCCATGTAATTTCGAAATACATAAGTATAGGCTATTTTTAGAGTCCGTATGTGTGGGGAAACAAGAGATAGGGTTGATTTCGGACCCCTCCACCAAGGGCCACGAAATTCCCCCTCTCTTCCTCCATATATACAGCCCTTAGGGCACCGTTTAGACTTTGGGTTTTGTTTAGATTAAAAGTTCGCCATAGCTGGAACTTCGCGTACTTCGTTTGTGTTCAACGACCAGACAAAGGCGTCACAGAACCCCACCTTGATCAATAAAGCTTTCATCTTATATTCGCAATATCCAGATTGCAATCTTAGTTTCTTGCTTGTTCTTCGTTTGCTCGCAGGAAACAGACCCTCGTGGTCAGGTTGATCGTGCTCCGGCGTGGTCAATAACCTCTCGGAGTTGGTTTAGCGATTGCTAAGGCGCGACGTCCTCGCACGTTCGTAGTCGGATCGTCAAAGTCGACTTCCACCAAAGCGATATCCATCATCTCATCGAAAGACGGGACACCTTTGCCTATATCAGAGTGGAGAGCAATCCCCCCACTCGAGGGCTTAGCTGCAGTCCAGCACTCGCCTAAGTTTGAAAAAATCCTATCGAGTGGAGAGCAATCCTCCCACTCGGGGGCTTAGCTACAGTCCAGCACTCGCCTAAGTTCTCTCACTAAGAGGCTTAGCTGCAGTCCGGTACTCGCCTCAGTTTGAAAAAATCCTACCGAGTGGAGAGAAACCCTCCCACTCGGGGGCTTAGCTGCAGTCCAGCACTCGCCTAAGTTCTCTCACTAAGAGGCTTAGCTGCAGTCCGGTACTCGCCTAAGTTTGAAAAAATCCTGCCGAGTGGAGAGCAATCCTCCACTCGGGGGCTT
>NC_041388.1:251077141-251117089 GCF_002162155.2 Triticum dicoccoides
AGTCCAGCACTCGCCTAAGTTCTCTCACTAGGAGGCTTAGCTGCAGTCCAACACTCGCCTAAGTTTGAAAAAATCCTACCGAGTGGAGAGCAATCCTCCCACTCGGGGGCTTAGCTGCAGTCCAGCACTCGCCTAAGTTCTCTCACTAGGAGGCTTAGCTGCAGTCCAGCACTAGCCTAAGTTTGAAAAAATCCTACCGAGTGGAGAGCAATCCTCCCACTCGGGGGCTTAGATGCAGTCCAGCACTCGGCTAAGTTCTCTCATTAGGAGGCTTAGCTGCAGTCCAGTACTCGCCTAAGTTTGAAACATACTCCTATCCGCAAGGACAACGAGGTGCAGGTCGACTGCAACCCTCTCCTTCGGAGCTACGACACAAGTACAACGTCCGCTCCATCCCTATCCGCGAGGACGACAAGGTGCAGGTCGACTGCAACCTTCTCCTTTGGAGCTACGGCACAAGTACAACATCCGCTCCATCCCTATCCGCAAGGACGACGAGGTGTAGGTCGACTGCAACCTTCTCCTTCGGAGCTACGGCACAAGTACAACGTCCACTCCATCCCTATCCGCGAGGACGACGAGGTGCAGGTTGACTGCAACCCTCTCCTTCGGAGCTACGGCACAAGTACAATATCCACTCCATCCCTATCCGCGGGGACGACGAAGCGCGGGTCGACTGGAGCCGCCACCTCAGAGCTGCGTCTCCAACGCAAGGACTATTCCAAGCAGTGAGCAAAGTCCATTCGAAGGCAAATGCAAGCACATTCGGAAATAAACCAAATTTAGATAAATCCTAAAGATTCCAAGCAGCAAATCAAAAGTACTCAGGCATCAAGCCCGAAGGAGTTCAACGGTTACAGCAATCACTCGGCATTCCGAGGCAAATTTAAAGCAGATTCAAGTTTCATAAGTTTGTTCACTCGGCCGGAGGAGGGCTGGCAGGCTCCACGAATGAGTCCAGGTCGATCCCATCAGCGATCTGAGTGGCGGCAGCAATGAAAGTCTCCATGAAGGATTGGAAGTCATACTTTTCGGTGTTAACAACTTTGAGCGCGGCCAGCTTGTCTTCACGAGCCTCCTTGCAATGGACTCGCACCAAGGACAGCGCCACATCAGCTCCACACCGGGCGGAGGATTTCTTCCATTCTTGCACTCGGTCAGGGATCTCGTTCAGTCGAGTCATCAGGGATTCCAGGTCATTCAGAAGCGTCGCTCCCGGCCAAAGCGATGAGTCGATTCGGGAGACTACCTCCTTCAGGCGCACGAGGTAGCTTGTGGCGCTGGCGATACGGGACTCCAGTCGGAGCACGTTCATCGCAGTTTCGTCGCAGACTGGAGAAGCGATAGGGTCCAGACCCGTCTCGACCCTTCCAGCTTCCTCGTCGAAGTCTTGGCAGAATTCTGCAGCCAAAAATTAGTCAATCGACCGAGTAAGATCCGATCGCAAGCATCAACATAGTCGGATTAAAAGAAATACCTTCCAGCATGAGATAAAGCTTCTTGGCAAGAGTCCTCAGATAAGCTTCTGTGTCATTCCTCTTGCGGATCATAGACTCCAACTTTTCATTCAGAATGACCTTGTCCTTCTTCAGACTGGTCACTTCGCGGTTAGCTTCATTAAGACAAGATTTCAGGTTGTTCACCTCTCCTTCCAACGTCCCGATTGAAGCAAGCTTCTGGTCTGCGAGAGCAGTTTTGTCTTGGGCTGCTTTCTGCGCGGCGGCAAGGTCCGAGTCCTTCTTCTCCAGAGCCAACTTCATTTTCTCTGCAAAAGAAACAATCGAATCAAAGAAGAGATCAAAGAAATATATTGAAAGTCAGTCGACAGTCAGTTACCTTCCATACCAACAGCTTCGTCTTGAGCTTTATTCAGGTTCTGCTTGGCTAATTCCAAGTCGAGGTTGAGCTGCCTCTGCTTCTCCTCAAGTTCGGCAAACTTGGAAATAAGAGTACAAGACTTCTGCAGAAGGCAAAAGACGGATCAGTCGATAAGATCAAAGGTTGTTTACTTCCGAGTGAATAAAACCTAAAGAAATTCGCTTAGACCCCAGCCGACTGCACACAGTCGACTGCGGTCTCAGGGGCTACACCCAGCGGGTGCACTTGGTGTGCCCTGGCTGACTAAGACTCAACTCGACCGGTCCGCAAGGACCAGTAAAAAAAGCGGTTCATACCCCAGTCGACTGCCAGCAGTCGACTGCGGTCTCGGGGACTACACCCAGTGGGTGCACTTGGCGTGCCCCCACCGGTTCGGATCCTACTCAACCGGTCCACCGGAGTCGAGTGTAAGGACTAAAAGGGAATATAAGGAAGAACTAAGACCCCAGTCGACTGCCAGCAGTCGACTGCGGTCTCAGGGACTACACCCTGTGGGTGCACTTAGCGTGCCCCCGCCGGTTCAGATCCCACTCGCCCAGACCGAGTGGAAGATCGAAACCACCAAAAAACAACAAAACACTCAGTGGGTGCTCTAATTTGACGCAAACAATAGCAGATTATGTAGAAGAAGATTTTTTCGAGTAACACTTCCTCACAGAGCAAAAACAGTCAGAAAGTCTACTCACCTGGACATTGGCCCGAAGGGCAGCACTCGCGTCGTAGGCAGCCTGGCTGTTCTCATGCACTATCTTCACCCGCTCCATCATCATGTCAGCTTGTCTGATGGCTTCCGCAGCTGCTTCCGACTAGTTATCCGGGACGGGGTAGCTGGTGAAAAAGTGAGCAGACGACCCAGGTGCGGCGGCTTGGAGCTCAGTGGCGTGGAGTTGAATGGCCAAAGGAATCACAGGCGCAGTCGACGGTGCGGGGCGCTCACTCGACAAGGGTGCAGCGAAGGTCACAGAAGCCATGCCCCTGTCCTCAGGTTGATAGACGGGAGGTGTTGCAGTTGGTTCTTGCCGAGACATCCTGCCAGCTGCTACCTTCTTGCTCTTCCTGGGCTTAAGAGCCACATCTTCATCGTAATATGGAAGATCTATGACGTTGGGTGGAGCTGCAAGGCAGATCATTCGACTCCAAGTTAACTACTCGAACGCAATCGACCAAAGAATCAAGAACAAAATCGCAAGAGTTTGTACCTGGGTTGGAGGTTACCGCATCTTCCATTTCCTCGTCCCGATACTGGAAAGAAGAGGTTCCTGACGTAGCAGCACTGCAAAGACCCGCATTCAATCGGTTATGCCCAGTTAATCGAGTCGACGAAAAGGAAAAGTTAGATGGTTACCCGGAGATAGTAGGAACGGTCACTTTGATCCTGGGCAAAGCTTTTGGCAGTTTGGAGGAGGTGGCTTTCGACGCTTTCGGTGCTGGAGGCGGCGCAACTTTGGACTGCTTTGGAGCCTTCTCAGTCGGCGCTGGGGAAGACGTCCTGGGACACTTCGAAGATTGACCAATCGGCGCGGCCACCAAGTCAGGAGCACTCGCCGGGTCATGAGCGTATTTGGATCTCCTCTCCCTGCGAGGAGGCGAGTCGACCTCTTCGTCATCAGTCGATTCGTCGCTCCCCTCGTCCTCCTCAGCATCCGAATGCTCCTCGCCGCTCTCGCCCCACTCGCTTCTTCCTCGGCGTCTTGGTCCTGGACTCCGTTCGGCATTGAGTACATGTCGATGAGGGCCTGAAGAGACAACGATCAATGGAAATTCAGTCGACCATAAACAAGATATCACATGGTGAATCGGAAAAGTACTTGACAAAACAAAATTATACCTGCTCCGGCTGGTGCGAGTTGTCGAATGGAATCACCCTCCTAGACCCCCGGGGGTTGTCTTTGTTGCTGGTGATCCCCCTCAACCACTTCTCCAAGGTCTCCTCGCTGACATCCTCTAGGTGGATTCGAGTGGAATCCTCGAGCCTAGAGTACATCCACATCGGATGATCACGCGCCTGAAGCGGTTGGATGCGTCGACCGATAAAGACCTTCAGCAGATCCATCCCGGTCACCCCGTCGCGAACAAGTTGGACGACCCGCTCGACCAACACCATGACATGCGCCTTCTCTTCTGGAACTAGCTTCAGGGGGGCGGGCTTCTCCACTCGAGCCAAGGAAAAGGGAGGAAGTCCAGTCAACTGACCCGGGGTTGGCTGATCCTTGCAGTAGAACCAGGTCGACTGCCAGCCCCGGACCGAGTCGGGCATGATCATGGCTGGGAAGGTACTCTTGCTCCTCATCTGGATCCCCAGACCCCCGCACATATGGATCACCTGTGTCTTCTCGTCACTCCACTTGGCCTTTTTGACCGACTGGGAGCGGCAAGTGAAGATGTGTTTGAAAAGCCCCCAGTGCGGTCGACAGCCCAAGAAGTTTTCACACATCGACACGAAAGCAGCCAGATAGACTACGGTGTTTGGAGTGAAATGGTGGAGCTGAGCCCCAAAGAAGTTCAAAAAAACCCGAAAGAAAGGATGGGGAGGCAGTGAGAATCCGTGATCTACGTGGGTGGCGAGGAGAACACACTCACCCTCCCTTGGCTGCGGCTCGGTCTCGTTCCCCGGGAGCCGTGCCAACTTGTGGGGGATCAGTCCCCCCTCCACCAGGTCGTTGAGGTCATCCTGGGTGATTGCCAAGCGGATCCAGTCGCCTTGGATCCAGCCCGCCGGCAGGCCGGATCTCGACGAGGATCCGCCCCGGCTGGTCCGCTTGCCCTTCGCCTTTGTGGTCTCCTTCTTCGCACGTTCCAGCGCCATCGTCTTCTCCTTCCCCATGGCGACGGGTCGAGCTTGAGCAAAGGTCCGCCGACGAGGGCGAAAGCGAGCGTGGAGGAGAGATCAGGAGGAGAAGAAGAGAGAATGGGAGTGCACGGGGCAGAGGCCTGGTTCGGGCCCTTTTATAAGGTCGTTCCCAGAGTGACTGACTGGTGGACCCAGACGATCTAAACAAATCCCGCAATAGTCGCGCGCGCAGTACGTGGCGAAAAAGGTGGCGCGGGGATCGAGGAGACTTGCCTAATCCGTCCCGATAACCTCGGTTCTGTCCGTCTGGCGCACTTCCCAAAATTCGAATCCCGCAAGATCCGCGGAGAGCAGAGCAACCTGTCAGACTGAAGACAAACATCATCTACATCATCATTCAGAATTCTACCATGAAAACCTACTCGACAAAAACCAAGAATGGACCAAGGCGACTGAGAAAGGAGTCGACATCGTCACCTCAACTCATTGTTCCAGAGCAAGATATACTCATAGCACAAAGAATGGGTCGGAAGTGTTCCCAAATCCTTCCTCACTCAAACCCTGATCCATTCGGGGGCTAATGATGAAGCTATGTACCTAGGGCAGGGTCATGGATCTATCCAACATACCCTCCCCAAGGACATCTCTACAAAGAATCAGAAGCAGTCGAAGAGAAACCATCATCCACTCGACCGTGATGATGTGCTCACTCAACCACCAGAAGACACTCGACCACCTTGAAGACACTCGACCACCAGAAGATGAGAAACCCTCCACTCTGCAACGGTCAGGACTTAAACCATAGCATTATGGGCATTTATAATACTTTACTTTAGATGTTACCAGTAACGCCCCTCCTTTATGAGCATTGAACCTTGTGTAACGAAGGGGAGCTTGGGTCCTGGCGCACTCTATATAAGCCATCCCCCTCCTCTCGGACAGGGGTTCGCACTTTCTGTAATTCACACACATATATACAGTCGACCACCTCTGGGATCCGAGACGTAGGGCTATTAATTCCTCCGAGAAGGGCCTGAACTCGTAAACTCGTGTGTACAACTCCTCCATAGCTAGGATCTTGCCTCTACATTCCTACCCCCCCTATTCTACTGTCAGTCTTAGGATCACGACAACGCCCGCCCCCAAAGCTCTGCCGCCTCCTTTTTCTAGGTGGCATGATGGGCTTCACAGGCCGCCTGGTACCTGGCTTCCTCCTCCGCCATCTCTTTATTGAACGCCACTTGCCTGGCTTTCTTAGCCGGCGGCAGCGACTTCCATGGACAAAGATTGTATTGGCCCCAAAACCAATCCAAAGTTGGGGGGTCCGGCGCAACCTCGTCAGGTGGCGCGTAGGGGTCCTCGTTGCTGCTAATAGAGTGAGCATCCTCGGGGGGCGGCGAATGCTCGTCGGCGCGTGGGCAGACCGGCGGCGCCATGGCGGAGATTTGAGGGAGGGGGGGCGAGCGAGGGGATGATGTAGATGAGAATGCAGGTGGGACGACGTGAGCAAGGTAGTATTTATTGGCGGCTGGAATCTAAATCGACGGGGACAGTACACACACCGGTCGCCAGAATTTACGAGTACTGTAGTTTGAATTACACACAATTCCCGCAGCAAATCCATGTGTGAACATAGTAGCCAAAATCCGTGTGTGAACATAATAGCTGACGATTTCCAATGCAGAACCGTGTCTGATTAATGATCTCCGCCATTCACTTACCAAACCTCGAGCCGCGAGATAGACTGCCAATCATGTGGGGGCCGGTTGTCGTGCCAGATCTTTACATTTTCTTTTTTGAACACCAGATATTTACATCGTCTAATGATTTTTTAACTCGCACACAAGTACACAAAAATATGATTTTTCAAACCATTTAGGTTAGGCGTTGCATATAGATGTAGTTCAAATTTAAATTACGGTCATTAAATGGTTAGAAAATCACTTAAATGTCTTTAAAAGGTCAAATGACCCCTAAAAATTTCCATATTTTCACATGACAGTTGTATTAGTGCACATTAAACGTAGGAAAAAAATTGAAGGCCGTAAGAGGAAGCTATGTCCCGTCCGTCAGCAAACATGCATTGTTCCCTCTTAGAACCACGAACCTTCTAGTGAGTTGCTCCGGTTTGTGAGGGGTGTGTGTCCAAACTTTCGTCAAACAGGTCAATTTTTTACCACATCATCTTGGTGGTATGACATTAAATCAAGCAAGGTTTCATGTTTTCTGATCATTTTTTAATTTTTTGGAATTAAAATGCCATGGCATGCACTCCATCCATGTGCCCATGCCTTGACATCAATATGTTTGAAAATTGATTCGAATTTACTGCACATGGAATTAACTCGCTCACAAGTACACAAAAATATGATTATTCAAACCATTTTGGTTAGGCGTTGCATGTAGATGTAGTTCAAATTTGAATTACGATCATTAAATGGTTAGAAAATCACTTAAATGTCTTTAGAAGGTCAAATGACCCCTGAAATTTATCGAATTTTCACATGACAGATGTATTAGTGCACGTTAAACATAGGAAAAAATTTGAAGGCCGCAAGAGGAAGCTATCTCCTGTTCGTCATCAAACATGCATTGTTCCATCTCGGAACCACAAACCTTCTAGCGAGTTGCTCCGGTTTGTGAGGGGCGTGTGTCCAAACGTTCGTCAAACATGCCAATTTCTTTACCATATCATCTTGGTGGCATGACATTACATCAACCAAGGTTTCATGTGTTTCTGATCATTTTTCTATTTTTTTAATTAAAATGCCATGTCACTCCATACATACGTATGCATGTGCGTGAGACCAATATGTTTGAAAATTCCTTCTAATTTACTACACATGGAATTAACTCGCACACAAGTACACAGATATGATTTTTCAAACCGTTTTGGTTAGGTCTTGCATGTAGATGTAGTTCAAATTTGAATTACGGTCATTAAATGCTTAGAAAATCACTCAAATGTCTTTGAAAGGTCACATGACCCCTAGAATTTTCCAAAATTTCACATTACAGTTGTAGTAGTGCATGTTAGATGTTGAAAAAAATTCAAGGCCGTAAGACGAAGTTATCTCCGTTGTCATCAAACATGCATTGTTCCCTCTCAGAACCACGAACCTTCTAGCGAGTTGCTCCGGTTTGTGAGGGGTGTGTGTCCAAACTTTCGTCAAACATGTCAATTTCATTACCACATGATCTTGGTGGGATGACATTACATCAACCAAGGTTTCATGTGTTTCTTATTTTTTTGGAATTAAAATGCCATGGCACTCCATGCATACGTATTCATGCATATGTGTCCATGTCGTGATACAAATATGTTTGAGAATTCCTTCTAGTTTACTGCACATGGAATTAACTCGCACACAAGTTCACAAATATGATTTTTCAAACCGTTTCGGTTATGCATTGCATGTAGATGTAGTTCAAATTTGAATTACGGTCATTAAATGGCTAGAAAATCACTTAAATGTCTTTAAAAGGTCAAAAGACCCCTAAAATTTTCAAAAATTTCACATTATAGTTGTAGTAGTGCACGTTAGATGTAGAAAAAAATTGAAGGCCGTAAGAGGAAGCTATCTCCCGTTCATCATCATACATGCATTGTTCTCTCTCGAAACCACGAGCCTTCTAGTGAGTTGCTCCGGTTTGTGAGGGGCATGTGTCCAAACTTTGGTCAAATATGCCAATTTTTTTACCACATCATCTTGGTGGCATGACATTACATCAACCAAGGTTTCATGTGTTTCTGATTTTTTTTGGAATTAAAATGCCATGTCACACCATGCTTAATTGTGTCATAGCCGCTACACCAATATGTTTGAAAATTCCTTCCAATTTACTACACATGGAATCAAATCGCACACAAGTACACGAAATATGAGTTTTCAAACCGTTATGGTTAGTTGTTGCATGTATATGTAGTTCAAATTTGTCATTAAATGGCTAGAAAATCACTTAAATGTATTAGAAGGTCAAATAACCTCTGAAATTTTCCAAAATTTGACATGACAGTTGTATTAGTACTACAAAATTTCTCGTTCATTTAAAACACCATCCGTTGGCACTTTCTTCCAAATTCGTCTTTCACAGCTAATAAAAAATATCGACAACATCACACACAGTTGTTTTCTAGGAACCGTTTTCGATGAAAATATTTGGGTCTATTTAAGTCTCCCTTCTTAAGCTTTGCCGGCTTGTCTGCTCTAGTGTCGGCAACCCCGAATCCACGAATCCCGATCCCCATTCCCGCACCCCCTTCTTGCAAAGATGACGCCATGGAAACGCTTTGTGAAGGCCCGTACGATGGACGTGTCCCCCCCGAGCGCCGTCGCCTGCGCCAAGAGCGCGGCCGCCTACACTGAGAGTGCCGCCACATCCACATTGAGCGCGGCCGTTTTCGCCGAGAGGGCGTCTGCGGCAGCCGACGGGGCAGCGGCAGCAGCCGAGACGGCTGCAGCTGCTGCTGCGACGACAGATGCAAACGCCGACAACGCTCGAGCTGCCGACCGTGCCGCTGATGTCGCCCTGGCCCGGGTCGAGGCCATCCATGCCAAGATCGAGGATGCACATGCCAAGATATTCCAGGCCACCTCGGACTCCAGCATGCAACCCACGTCTGAAAAAGGCGGCGGTGGCCATGGAGCACCTGCTTCCTCATGAGGTCGCCGAGCGGGAGCTGGAGATGCAGGAGGCGGTGGAGATCGAGGAGCGCCGGGAGGAGGAGTTGCGCGTGGCTGAGGTCGAGGTAGAGAAGCATCTGTCCGTTGAGGAATCGGCGGTGGAGTATGAACATGAGCTCTAGCGCAGCCACTACTACGAGTACTACAACCTTGAGGGTGGCACCGAGGATGAGGACAAGGACGCGGTCGACTTCAGCATGGGGAACGTGGAGTCCACCAATGGTGGCATGTCGCCAGGACAAGTCATCGACGTCTCATCTCACACCGGCGATGCATAGGCCGGCGCGGTGGCAGATTTTTAATTATGCGTACTTAGGCTTTGTTTTTAATGCTGGTCTTTTGTTAGAGCAATGTTTAGGTCAACTGGCTCTGTGTAATTACTGAAATTGCTCGATTCAGTAAGTGTGGTATGTCTGTTGTACGCTCTTTTGTGTGCCCGAATTAGCAAGCGATGTTAAATTATGCAATGACATACCCGGGGAAATTTCCACCAAAATTTGAATTATCAAACTCATCCCACGCGCATAAAGCAGAAGAATCATTTGCGATGCACACAATCGTTCAAAGTGAATGGTATGGCGGCACCGCGCGCGTTCAAAGTGAATGTGCCCATGCCTTGAGACCAAAATTTGAATTATCAAACTCATCCCATGTGTGTAAAGCAGAAGAATCATTTGCGATGCACACAATCGTTCAAAGTGAATGGTCCGGCGGCACCGCGCGCAAAGTTTCCCTCCACATTTCCAAAATTTTGGCCTACCGCCAAAATATCTACCCCGCGATGCACACAATCATTCAAAGTGAATGGTCCGCGGCACCGCGCGCAAAGTTTCCCTCCATATTTCCAAAATTTTGGCCTACCACCAAAATATCTACCCCCGCCCCCTTCCCCCCTTCCCCACCCCCTTTTATCCCCAACCACAAGTCACATTTCCCCTGTTTCCTCCTTCCTTCCTTCCTTGCTAAGCTATAGCCGCTTCCTCGCTCTTGTCGTCTTGCATCCTACCGTCGGGGTCGCCATGGTCTTCTTCAAAGACATCTCCAGTGGTTCCTCCTCCGACAACTACTCCTTCACCACCCGGGTATGCCTCTCTTCTCTCTCTCTCTCTCTCTCTCTCTCTCGGGCTATGACTTGGAATGAAGGATTTCTACCCGGAGGTCGATTTGAGTTGTTTCTTCCTCTTGTAGCTCCATAAGACCATCAGTGGCAACGAATGGAGTGGGGTGGCTGAAGATCTATCTGCTCGTTGTCACCATCAATCTCCATGCGTGAAGCTACTTGTGTTTGATTCTGTGGACACTAGGAGGAAGTTTCTGGCATGTGCAGAGAAGGTTAGACCCTCTTCCGTTGTTACAAATCATTTGTTAGATGTGATTCAGACACTATCATGGTCCCAACCCATTTATACCACACCTTCAACCAAACTCATCCTAAGACAGTGTCACAGTTTGTACCTAGTATCTTATAGTTGCCATATCATCAGTGGTGCCATTAGAAAATTATTTGGCACCGCTTCAAAAGTTTGTGCAGCCAACTTTGGTCCACACATCCAAGCAGCCAAGCAGTAAAATATTAAATCTTTATGGCACGGAACTGGGCATCGGAGCAACTACGTGCTCCGGAGTCCGGGTCCCTAATTTTTTTCCGCTGCATCGGCTCGCCGGTTCAGGGCACCGGTGCGAGATGTAGCAACAGTTGTCTTTACACCAGTTTTGGCATACATAGTGGAGGGCCTTAGTGCTATTAGTTCTATGTTACTAAATTTGTGCATGTACACACCTGTTAGTATCAATTTGATGTCATACAAACACTGTGCTATGCTGTTGCAGTTATATTTACCTTCCTCATAAAATGTTCAATTTGTTATTTATTGTACATGAGTAAGAACTTGTAGCGTCGTTGTAGTTAATTATAGCTTCTGATGTTCAAGAATTTGGTTGTTGTCTCATTACCAATTATTTCATTTGCACATTGACCTTTTTGAGAAGATATGTCATAATTAACATGTTTCTTTAGTTTTTCAAAATAAGCATTGGTGATTTTCTATGTTGCTATAAACCCATTTCCCCTACAATTGTTACTGATCTAGTTTTAAATATTATAGGATGAACAGAAGTGTTCTTACTTGGAGTGGGTTCATCAAGAGTGGCCACAGTCTTTGAAGATGTGCCTAACAAAGCTCTCGAGCATGTATGAGGAAGTGAACACAGCTAGGCTTAGAGAAAGTCTTGTCAACGCTGAAGCATATTTCAAGGTGCGGGATAAAAAGTTAAAGGTGGAGAATGATCTCAGATTTTTTTTAAAAGACTCTGCTAAGATGGTGTTGACAAAGGAGGAGGCACTTTCGCAGTTGGCCCGTGCAAAATAGGTTCTTACTGAACTAAAAGCAGAGGTGGATAAGACGAGCCTGGATGATCTCGATTAGCGAAATGAATATATTGTTCTTATGAACTTGAACTAGCTATATGTTGTATTTTGCTATTTTCATGTAGCTACTGTACTGTGATGTTATAATATATTTATGTGCCTGATATGAAATTGGCAAACAACTGTTCGATATGAAATGTGAATTTTCTTAATACTGGAATTATTAATTGTAAACTAATAAACCTGCTAAATGTGTCATGGAACTTTGCAAACGGTTCTAGCAGTAAAAGCGATTGCGATGGATAGCCCAATGCCACACGGTTTTCTTCATCAAATTGTGTGTGACATAGTTGATAAAAGCAAACAGTTAACCAAGGAAGACCGTGTGTGATAGTTACACCTTTCACACATGAGCCTACACATAAAACTATATGGGATTTACGTCCGAACAGAAATGTTTTCCCTGGATTAACTGCGTGGGATGTACATAAGAACGGAAACATATTCTTGGATTGACTGTGTGGGATTTACATACCTACAGAAATGATTTCTGGGATTCACCGTGTGGGATGAACATACCTACGGAAATGATTTCTGAGATTCACCATGTGGGATGTACATACCTACAGAAATGATTTCTGGGATTCACCGTGTGGGATGTACATACCTAAGGAAATGATTTCTGGGATTCGCCCTGTGGGATGTACATACCTACGGAAATGATTGGGTTTCCATGCCTCGCCCTATCGCACACGGCCCCAGCCTAGGTCCCACGAGGGCCTATCCCCGACGATTTCTGGGTCGTATGGGAAGGACCCCCCTATCACCCACACCCACTTGGTGACGGTTTCAAATGCCGTCGCAGAAAGGGGTAAAAAACCGTTTGTTTATGACCTACGTGCACCAGTGCTAGGTAATTCTTTATCATGAGGTTTTCTATGAAACTTAGAGAAATTAAACTCATGATACACATCACCAAAACTAATATTGATAGTTTCTTTCTCACAATATATCTTAGCATTGACAGTGTTCAAGAAAGGTCCACCAAAAAATATGGGACAAAAATCATCTTGTGGGGAACCAAGAACTAGAAAATTAGTAGGTATTTTATTTTCCCACACAAGACTTCAACACCTCTAACAATCCCAAGTGGTGTGATAGTATCTCTATTAGCAAGTTTAATTATAACATTTATGTCTTCTATTTCAGCGGGTGCTATATCATTCATAATTTCTTGGTATAAGTAAAAAAGGAATAGCACACACACTAGCACCCAAATCATATAAGCCATGATAACAATGATATCCTATTTTAACAGAGACAACAGGCATGCCAACAACAGGTCTATGTTTTTTTATCAGGTTCTTCAATTCTAGCTGCTTCATCACAGAAATAAATAACATGCCCATCAATATTTTGACCAAGATATCTTTAACCATAGCAACACTAGGTTCTAATTTAATTTGTTCATAGGGTTTAGGTGCTTTAATATTACTTTTGTGAACCACTATTGATACCTTAGCATGTTCCTTTATCCTAACAGAGAAAGGTGGTTTTTCAATATAAGCAGTAGGCACAACTGGATCAACATTGTAAATGATAGTTTCATCTTTAACTATGACCGTTTCTTTAATTTCTTATTTAATAGGGGTGATATTTAAACCACTTCTCCTTAGGGAGATCAACATGAGTAGCAAATGATTCAAAAAAGGAGGCTAATATCTCAGAGTCAAGTCCATATTTAGTGCTAAACTTGTGAAAAACATCGGTATTCATAAAAGATTTAGCACACTCAAACTCAAGCTTAATACCTGACTCTTTACCTTTGTCAAGTTCCCAATCTTCAGAATTGCGTTTAATTCTTTCTAAAAGATCCCACCTGAATTCAATAGTCTTCTTCATAAAAGAACCAGCACAAGAAGTATTGAGCATGGATTGGTCATTACGAGAAAGCCGAGCATAAAATTTTTGAATGATAATTTCTCTTGAGAGAGCATGATTGGGGCATGAATATAACATTGACTTAAGCCTCCCCCAAGCTAGAGCGGTACTTTCTCCTTCACAAGGCAAAAAATTATATATATAATCCCGATCACAATGAACTAGATGCATAGGATAAACTTTTGGTGAAATTCCAATTTCAATCGATTACAGTTCCACGATCCAATATCATCGCATAGCCTATACCATGTCAATGCTTTCCCCCTCAAAGATAAAGGGAAAACCTCCTCCTTAGCTTCATCTCCGGGTAAACCTATGAGCTTAAATAATCCACAAATTTCATCCACATGTATCAAATGCATATCGGGATGCTTCATTCCGTCTCCTACATAAGGATTAGCTAGCAGTTGCTCTATCATACCCATAGGAATTTCATAACTAATATTTTCACTAGGTGCAGTAGGTTGAGGGGCAACTCTTTGTGTTTCCGGTCGAGGTGAAGATACCTCGAACAAACTCCTCAAAGGATTGTTTTCCATAGTAGCAAGTAATAATAAATTTCAGCATGTAATATAAATTTTTCCTTACCGATTTCCACTTACCAAGAGCACTTCACTCCCCGGCAACGGCACCAAAAAAGAGCCTTAATGACCCAAAAGTAAAGGGGATCAATCGTAGTCCTTTCGATAAGTAAGAGTGCCAAACCCAACGAGGAGCAGAAGGAAATGGCAAGCACTTTTCAGCAAGGTAATTTCTGCAAGCACTGAAATTGTCGCTAACAAGTAGTTTGATAGTAAGATAATTCGTAATGAGCAAGTAACAGAAACGTTAAATAAAGGGCATCAATATATCCCAATCCTTTTTGTAGCAAAGGATAGGCTGGAATAGTCTCTTATAATAAGCAAAGCGTTCTTGAGGGCACACAGGAATTTCATCTAGTCACTTTCATCATGTTGGTTTGATTCAAGTTCACTACTTTGATAATTTGATATGTGGGTGGACCCGTGCTTGGGTGTTGTTCTTACTTGAACAAGCCTCCCGCTTATGATTAACCCCCTCGCAAGCATTCGCAACTACGAAAGGAGAATTAAGATAACAATCTAATTAACCATAGAATTAAACATATGGATCCAAGTCAGTCCCTTACAAAATAGCGCATAAACTAGGGTTTAAGCTTCTGGCACTCCAACAACCCATCATCTAATAACTACTCCGCAATGCATTCCCTTAGGCCCAAAGATGGTGAAGTGTCATGTAGTCAACATTCACATAACACCACTAAGGAAATTACAACATACATATCATCAAAATATCAAATGAATATCAAATTCAAATGATTACTTGCAACATGACTTCTCCCATGGCCTTAAGAACAAGGGCAACTACTCACAAATAATATTCATGCTCAATATCAGAGGGATATTAAATAGCATAATGGATCTGAACATATAACATTCCACCAAATAAACAATCTAGTATCAACTACAAGATGTAATCAACACTACTAGTCACCCACAGGAACCAATCTGAGGTTCCGGTACAAAGATTGAATACAAGAGATGAACTAGGGTGATTAGATGATATGGTGTAGTTGAATATGTTGATGAAGATTGGCCTCCCAAAGATGAGAGGGTTGTTGGTGATGACGATGGCTTCGATTTCCCCTCCCAAAGGGAAGTTCCCCCGGCGGAATCGCTCTACCGGAGGGCAAAAGTGCTCCTGCCCAAGTTCTGCCTCAAGACGACATCGTTCTGTTCCAAAAGTCATCTCCTTATTTTTTTTCTAGGTCAAAATACCTTATATACTAGAAGATGGGCACCAGAGGTGGGCCAGGGTGGCCACTACCCACCAGGGCGCGTCAAGGGGGTCTGGCACGCCATGGTGCATTGTGGCCACCTGGCTGCCCCCCTTTGGTAGTTCTTCTCTCCAATATTTATTATATATTCCAGAATAATTCTCTGTAAAGTTTCAGCTCATTTGGAGATGTGCAGAATAGGTATCTCTGACATAGCTTTTTCAGGTCCAGAATTCCAGCTATCGGTATTCTCCCTCTTTGTGTAAACCTCGCATATTATGAGAGAAAAGGCATTAGAATTACTCCATATAAAGTGTTATAATGCATAAACACTATATATAACAGTAGGAAGACATGATGCAAAATGGACGTATCAGAGTTCTATTCGATGTAATCACTTTTTGCGGTGTGTTTGTTGGGGTCTAATGAATTGTGAGTTTATGATAAGATTATCCATGAATATTATTTGAGTCTTCTCTGAACTCATTTATGCATGATTATTATAGCTTTGTATTTCTCTCTGATCTATTGATTTGGTTTGGGCAACTAGACTGATTTTTCTTCCAATGGGAGAGGTGCTTTGTAATGGGTTTAATCTTGTGGTGATCTATATCCTAGTGACAAAAAGGGACAAGACACGTATTTGTATTTTTGCCATTAAGGATAAAAAGATGGGGTTTATTCATGCGTGAGTTTACTTTGTCTACATCATGTCATCTTGCTTAAGGCGTTACTCCGTTCTTTATGAACTTAATACTCTAGATGCATGCTGGATAGTGGTCGATGTGTGGAGTAATAGCAGTAGAGGCAGGCAGGAGTCGGTCTATTTCTCTCGGACGTGATACCTATATACATGATCATAGCCTTGGATAACGTCACGATTATTCACTTATCTTCCCACCGTATGCTATTTTCAAGAGAGAATCCTCCGGTGAAAACTATGGCCCCCAGGTCTACTTTTTATCATATATCAAAATCCCAAAAATACTTTGCTGCAATTTTCTTTATTTTATTTTTATTTTATTTTGTGTTTTATCTATCTATCTATCAATACGAGATTTGATCCTTGCAATTAACCGTCGAGGAGTTGACAACCCCTTGTTTGTGTTGGGTGCAAATATTTATTATTTTGTGTGTGGGTACTGCTAACAAGGTGTTGCTTGGTTCTCCTACTGGATTGATAACCTTGGTTCTTAATTGAGGAAAATATGTATCTCTTTTGTACTGCATCATCCTCTCCTCTTTGGGGAAATCCCAACGCAGCTCACAAGTAGCACTTACCAATCATCCACTGACCCCCTTTGTAGATAAGATCTCAGTCGCGGTGCCCTCTAGTTTAGCAATGAACAGATTCTCATCAACTGAGTTAAAGGATAACCTTTTGGTTTACCCCTTGTAGGCCTAAGAGCATCAGCCATAGTGTTCACATGCAACACCCTTCAATGCAACACTTTCCCCACGAGCACCCACTTCGAAAGGGCCCCATCATCCTCCTGATTATCCACCACCAACATTGAGCTTTCTGATAGAGGCGAGGGTGTCCCGATCTTTCGATGAGATGATAACTATCGATTTGGTGGAGTCGACTTTGACGATCCGACTACAAACGTGCAAGACGTTGCGCCTTAGCATTCGTTAAACCAACTCCAAGAGATTATTGACCACGCCGGAGCATGATCAACCTGACCACGAAGGTCTATTCCTGCAAGCAATCGAAGAACAAGCAAGAATATGATAAAGCAATCTGAATATTGCGAATATCGATGAAGTATTGATAATGGTGGGGATCCGAAAGCGGTCTTGGTCTGGTCGTTGGACACAAACGAAGTACACGAAGTTGCAATGACTAACTTTTAACTAAAAAAATCCCAAGGAAAAAGCTACTAGATGGATCTATTTATATAGGAGCAAGGGGTGGCAGCCAAGGAGGTGAGGGGACATCCCAAGGCAGCCTAAAACTAACCCTAGGTCGTACAAGACTCATGGGCCCAAGTGGAGGTGATGCAACACCTTTGGGCTTGTAGTTTGACTCGGATTCTGCTGCAATGTCAGATTGTTTCGCCCATAACTCAACGCTCCAGACGAATTTGAAGGTGAATCCAATTGTGTTGGAAAGAGCACAAAATCTACTTTCGAACAAAAAAAGAATCACCCAATTCGGAGTCCGTATGAAAACGTTGTTGGCGTTTTAAGTCAGGTATGTCTGTACAGTCCGAATCTGATTCCAGAACGTGAGAGACTTGGACTCTATCTTCCCTTGGCCCAAAAGTGACGTGAGAGGACTTTTTGAACATCACCTAAACTTATATTTTTCTCTTATCTTCATATGTGGATTGTACAAATGTCCCATACACCTGCAATTAGACATGGCACAAAAGTTTGTGAAGTATTTTTTGTCCTGGATGACATAAATAAATGATTGCATAGTTTGCATTAGAAATCACCTCACAAATATACATGTATGCAATATTTTTGGTCGTATCCAAGGTAGTCATGTCCTCATCATCCTCCCTTTCTTGAAAACAAAGCCATCCTCGGCGTTGCTTAATCTGAAATGTGGCTAACAAAAGAGACAAGGTGTACATGTTGTATATGTATATGTCATCCATTTTTACTTCCCTTGGTTTTTGCACAAATGACACATGTATACATGAGTAATTTTCATAGTTCATAAAATCTGAAGCCAAAATATTATCACAAGAAGTAGAAGGCATGAAAATATTGAAACACAGTTTGCACATATAAGTGAAGCTCTTATTCATATCAAAGGATTGGTAATGTTCATCATTAAACCATCCCAACATTGGTGAATAAACCTTACTTGCATCAAATTTACATGCTATAACATGCTTAAAATATTCGCAATATTCATCTATATTCGCAATATTCAGATTGCTTTATCATATTCTTGCTTGTTCTTAGATTGCTTGCAGAAATAGACCTTCGTGGTCAGGTTGATCGTGCTCCGGCGTGGTCAATAACCTCTCGGAATTGGTTTAGCGATTGCTAAGGCGCAACATCAGATTGTTTTGTCCGTAACTCAATGCTCCGGACGAATTTGAAGGTGAATCCAATTTTGTTGAAAAGAGAACGAAATCTATTTTCAAAAAAAAAAAGAGTCACCCAATTCGGAGTCCGTATGAAAAAGTTGTTGACGTTTTGAGTCAGGTATGTCTGTACAGTCCAAATCTGAATTCAGAACGTGAGAGACTTGGACTCTATCTTCTCTTGGCCCAAAAGTGGCGTGAGAGGACTTTTTGAACAGCACCTAAACTTCTCTTTTTCCCTTATCTTCGTATGTGGATTGTACAAATGTCCCATACACCTGCAATTAGACATGGCACAAAAGTTTGTGAAGTATTTTTGTCCTGGATGACATAAATAAATGATTGCATAGTTTGCATTAGAAATCACCTCACAAATATACATGTATGCAATATGTTTGGTCGTATCCAAGGTAGTCATGTCCTCATCACTTCTGCTCTCTCATAAATCCATCTTCTCCATCACCCTCTTGACTCCCTCTCTTGCCTAAATCGACTCAACAACAGCCATCATCCACTATGCCCTGGACCCTAAGACATGCCCTAAAACCACACACCCAAGGGTGGGTAAAGACTCAAAGGTCCCCTTGGATCACCCCGAAGGCAACCGTCGAGAATAACAAGCACCAGCATTAGGAACAAGGGACCATGGTGATACGAATCCTTGCGACATTGCCGGTAGTTCAGAATTGCGTGCGCGCCGCCTCTCCAGCCGCTAAACCCTATAAAAATGGTTTGGGCTGCATTGCCATACCAACTCGGATGTCTATGTGACGCCTTGATCATGGGGCATAATAGAAGCATCTTAAATAGACATTCATGTAAATATACATGGACCATAAAGCAAAATAAACATTTGCTTAAGTTCACATGAACCATCATTCTTAGACTGGTCACCACATTATTCAGCAGCCCAGCCTCAAGTTCACAATGTTCAATCTTTGGCATTCCAACCAAGTATTTTTTTATTAATAGTTTTCTTTTCTTCTCCTTTTACTCGAGTTGACCGGCAAGTGTGATTTGTACCAAACTATGTCTATAATCGAGGATGCAGCTATTTGAATAGTTTAGACACTCTTTAGAAGTTGTACACTTTTCCTATACAATGAAGCTATCCCTAATGTCATGGGCCTTCACCGTACCTACTTACTCTAATCTAGGAAGGTGTTAGGCCCCCAAGTGCAGAGGTTTGTATCAAGCAACAAGTTCCCTCAAGTGGACAACCTTAAGCTTGATCGAACAAATAGGAGTACTTGTACTACGTTAATGATTAGTACCTGCAGACACAAATACATAACTTGCATTGCCCCCTCCCCCAAAAAATTGTAGGATTGTCAGTATTACTAGCTAGCTTTGCTAGTTTCAAGGATTAATACAACTTGGATTTACAAGTATTAATTACAAAAAAGAAAGAAAGAAAAGTTCAGACTATAAATGGAATTAAAAGGACGTTGGTCGAGGTTGAGAGCAATATGGGTGAATGGACTAGGATCCATAGTTTCACTATGGGCATATCTCCATAAAAGATAACATGGCATGATGAAACATGGTGTGAAGCTAGAGCGGCGACAACACTCATCTTCCTTGGGCCCTCATCGTTGTGCTCGATTGGGCACGTCCCTATGTGGAAGAAGGGTCAGGGGGAGAGGAGGGTCGAGGCAAAGTGAATAATGATAAAAGGGGAAGTGAAGGCTCAGAGGTGGCACTAGAAATTCCCTGTCGGAGTTCTCTTGGGTGGCGGCAGTGCAAGATCGATTCCGAGCGGCCCGACGGCTCTTTCCTACGAGAGGCATGGGGGAATGAGAGAGGGGATGTCAAAGGTCAAATAGAGGGGGTCAGGGTGCTCAGGCGTAGCCGAAACATGGAGATTGTGGGGTAGTGCTCACGGTCGTGCTCTGTATCATGGGCGTGGTCAACATTGGAGAGAGGTTAACGAACCAGACACATGGGCCCGTGTTATCAATGACTCAGCATGAGTGCGCAAGACAGAGAGAGAGACGGGGAGGGCAGCGTGGCGTACTGAGGTGCGTTCGATCGTATTAAAATCGGACATTTGTCACGCCTCTATACCTATTCTCCTTTTAAAAAAATAGAATCTATTCTCTTTTTTAATGGGGATGGGTCGTGTTGGGTTGGGCTTTAGCTAGGTTAGATTAGGCTTCGTTTTTTCTTCTTCTGTTTTCCTGTTTTTTCTTTTAAATTTGCATTTGATTCAAAGATCAAATCTGCTCCAAACTTTTGGGGAAAAAATCAACCAGGTCCAAATGAATATTTCGAACTTAGGGAGTTTACATTTCACACCAAAATTAAATAAACAATTATTCACACTAGTTGGGATATTCCCCCAATTGAATCTTTGGGTTCAATTAAATTCCCCAAAATATTTTGGGTTTCAAATAATATTTGGAATTTAGGGAAACAAATTTACTGAAAATGTTAACAGGGACACTAAAAATGAGATGCCCGACTTTTAGGAACGGCAAATCTGAGGTGTTTCATGGCAATTTATATTGGCATGATGATGGCAAATTTAGTTTGCAAACACAATAATTTTCTGACAAAAAGTTGAACTGAGATGAATTTGCCATGCTTGCCAACTAAACTTGTCATCCTCGAAGAACATAAATTTTCATGAAAACGTTCGATTCGCATTGGTCAAAAATCTGACGTCAGATTCATAGTAGAGTCCAATATTAAAGAGAAGTCACACACATTTTGTAGCTAATTTTGGCATTATAAATACAACCTAAACATGATTTTATGGTTCTTAATGATTCCAAAATTACTTCGAGTTACAAACTACAATCAATTTATTCAACTCCTTGTCAAAACTAGCTTTGATCAAGCAATTAGAAGCAAAACTGATTTCTAACATTCCAAAATTGAAATTTTTGGGGATGTGATCAACATTTGGAAAACAACATGACTCATGACTTAGGGGACAAGCAAGCATTGACAATTTGAACACTAAGCGCATCATATAGGGAAAATGATAGCAGACATGTTGTGACAGACTCGACATAGGCAGCAGCACACACACGAGCAGGGGAATATCCTTCCTATGTTACTAGACAATAGACACAACAGAAAGAAGCAGCAGGCTCGGTGCAAGAAGCATCACACACTCACCAAATAGGGGAACACTCTCCTAGGTTAGAGCAACTCTAGTCGGTCCCTAAAAATAGAGGTGTATCCAGCCGAGTAAAGTTAGTGGCGTAAACTTTTACTCCTCTATAGGTGGCCGCACCTAGACGATTCCCTAAACTTAGTGGAATAAAAAAATTGCATAATTTTTTTGTCCTAGCCGCGTGAACCTCAAACACTTCACAATATATATCATCAAACATGCATAACTCATCCATTAACACGGATATAGTTTCATAACATAACCGTTAACAAGCATATAGTTCATCCAAAAGACATCATTTCACTAATCAAGTTTAATCCAAAATGACCACAAACATAGCATGTATTATGTTGTGGATCGAGGCCAACCAATGGCATGCACAAACTCAAACAACATTCTAGCCGAAGAAATCACCACCGCCACCACCGTACACATGGCCACCATCACCATCACCACCATCCTGTCGGCCATCATCACCACCACCACCATCACGGCCACCACCACTCTCTCGGCCACCAACTCTCTTGATCCACTTCTATTTTTGCAAAGCTTTTTGTAGCAATGATACAAAGCAAAGGGCTTGTGGCCAAACTTCTTGTTCCTATGCTTGAAGAGTTCTTGGATGTACGGGTCATACTCCGTGACTTGCACACCGCTAGGTGATGCATGATTCACTTGATTGATGCAAGCAGACCATGCATCAGTTGCAATGTCATGAATGGTGCCCTAACGATGCCCAAGAAACCCTTGTGTACGGCTTGCTGTCACCTCCACAGAATTGTTGTAGTGCTCCGCAATTCTCTCCCAAAACTTGTCCTTGGTTTGATCCTTCCAACTGATGCATCCATGCAGATGTTCATCCAAGCATAGCATAGAGAAATATCTTCAACTTGATTGTAATTGTGAGTTCATGACCTTGGTGTCTTCATGCTTGCTTTGGTTACCTCCTCAAGTTCTTCTTCATCGGCCACCTCCTCTTTAGCCACCTCCTCTTTGGTCACCTCTTCTTCTGCCACATCCGATCCTCATGATTTCAAGTCAAATTGTAATTGAGATCGTCTAGCCCAAGCATAGTCGAGGACTCCAAAGACACCAAGAATTCGGTTGTGTTCATCTTCACACACTACTACAAGATGGTGCAAACACGACACTACGATCAGAGACCCTTCGACGAAACTGTGTGTGATGCCATAATCGCAAATGGTGGTGTAAAAGAACCGTAAAAAATGTGCAAAACATTTGCGATGATGGATGCATCAAACACAGTTCAGATTTTAGTTGCGTGTGCGATGCAGGGCATATGGTTCAGTTCAATTAACTGTTTGCAATGAGGAGGAAGAGAAGAAACGGGCAGCCAGATGAAGGTGTGTGTGATATACAACATACGGTTCACTAGGATGAACTGTGTGTGATTAGGCAACACAATGGAAATGGTTCAACTGAACAAGATGTGTGTGATACGCGGCAAACAGGTTCGTAATCAGAAATGTGTGAAGATCAATAATAACACACATGATTGCTTCTAATAAGCCATGTGATTTGCTTTGTCTACAGAAGAATAACATGTATATATGTATATATATAACTGATATAAACGTCCAATTACATAAGTGACTATATAAATCATTCGCACACACCTCAATAAACAATTGCATGCATTCTAAAGTAGGAGAAACGATCGTCTAGTCATCTACTTATTGTGACACTCCCGCCACTGCTCTGTGGCTCGATCCCTCGTCTGGGGCAGGAAGAAGACAGTTCCTCATGTCAACGATCCACTTGTACATCTCGTTGCTTGTGTACGCGTCCTTGGCCACGTAGTTGACGTGCTCTTCATCCAGTCTCTCATGCCAAACACTATTCCAAGTGTTCTTGTCCTTCTTACTCTCTTCCTTCATCTTCGCATATTAGGGGTCGATGATGGCCGAGGCGAGGTCATCTAGGGAGTTCAGTTTGTTGTTGTCGCTCCCCCAGACCTTGTAGTGGTGCTGGATGTTGACAAGATTCGAGCATTTCAAGCCCGAAACCTTGAGCTCTTTTAGATCGTTGGTGGTGTCCACCGTAGCGAAACTGTAGTTGGAGTTGTTGATAAACCTGGAGAAACGCTCGCAAGGCCTTGTGGCCAGGTTGTAGTGGTAGACAAGGACGTCATGTCTCACGCACAACTGGGCGATGACAACCTTCTGATCATGCCTGGCACGACCCATGGTGTACTCAAGGTCGAAGCCGACCACTTGGTACTTGTCCTCGGCAAGGAACTGCTCCATAGTTTGGATGGAGCTCTCCACTGAGACTGGATCGTTCGTGTACACCACCGAGAGAGCCTTCCCCCTCACGTGGGTGTCCACGACATGTTGCGTGGTGAACTACCCACCATTGTCGTCGTCGGCCGCTGGGAGCGCCATTGGAACCGCTGGATGTCCTCTCTGTATGTGTCCTTGTGGGTGTGCTTATTGTGTCGTGTGAGACGAGAGATGAAGGTAAATGGCCGCCGGAATAAAAGGTTTCTGTGCGGCGTGGATTCTCGGTGCATCTGCATGGTAGTTTTTGCAACGGGTAACTGCATCGTCGTGCCACGCCCGGCGCAACGGCATGCACACAAACGTGCGTGATCGTGCGCCGGGCCCAAACACCGGCATCGCGCGTGGAGGGACGAGGGTAGAGCACCCGGAGGGACACAAGGGCAGAGCGCGCCGAGCCGCCTGAACCGCAAGCAACCACACGTATAGAGCAGTTGACCACGCAGGAAATGGTCGCCTACAAGCCGACCGATAGTTGCGTCGCTGCGTAGAGAGCAGCCGTGTGCTACTACCTCCGTCTAGTCTATAGTACCCTTTATATTATGTGCCATACTTTGCCCTCAAATTTAACCAACAAAATGTTAATGCATGTTATAAAAATTATATGATTGGAAATTATGTTCAAATATGAATCCAACTATATAATCTTTGGTGGCATGCATTCGTATTTTATTAGTTAAATCATACTTATAAACCAGGACGGGGTATAGTAGGTAATTAAATCGCAAACGCTTTTTTATTAACCATATGTATACGTGGCCTTTCATCCTCCTCTCGCACGTCTTGTCACCCCGCTGCCGCAGACGGCTTACAACGCAAGCTTGCGTAGCGCGGGGGCGTTCTTTTGGCCAAACGGTGGCGCCAATAAATCGTTGGTGAGCCCATTCCCGCGCAACCTCGCAGGTTCCCGCGCAAGCTTCCCGCCCGATGATAACCCACAAGTATAAGGGATCAATTGTAGCCCCTTTCGATAAGTAAGAGTGTCGAACCCAACAAGGAGCTAAAGGTAGAACAAATATTCCCTCAAGTTCTATCAACCACCGATACAACTCTACGCACGCCTAACGTTCGCTTTACCTAGAACAAGTATGAAACTAGAAGTACTTTGTAGGTGTAACGGGATAGGTTAGCAAGAATATAAAGAGCACGTAAATAAGAACAAGGGGCTGTTTTAGATAAAGAAGCAATAAAGTTAGTATAGCGAGTGTGGAAAAGCGGTGGTAGGAGTTACGAAATTGTCCCTAATCAATTGACTACTTTACTAGACCGATAGAAGTTTTATGTGGGAGAGGCCACTGCTACCATGTCATCCCTGACTTGGAATTCTATGCACTTATGATTGGAACTATTAGCAAGCATCTGCAACTACTAATGTTCATTAAGGTAAAACCCAACCATAGCATTAAGATATATTGGTCCCCCTTCAATCCCGTATGCATCAATTTCTGTGCTAGGTTGAAGCTTCTGTCACTCTTGACATCCAATACATAGTCCTATCGACATACAACTAACCCTATGGTGTGATCCATGTGCATGCTCATATGATGGGCACCAAAGGACAGCAACATAACCACAAGCAAATTAAACCAATCATAGCAATTCACCAATTATCGATAGGACAACGAAAATCTACTCAAACATCATAGGATGGCAACACATCATTGGATAATAATATGAAACATAAAGCACCATGTTCAAGTAGAGGGTACATCGGGTTGCAGGAGAGTGGACCGTTGTATATAGATGGGGGAAGGTGATGAAGATGTTGGTGAAGATGACGGAGGTGTTGGTGTAGATCGCTGTCACGTGATGATGGCCCCGGCCGCGTTCCGGCGCCACCGGGGGAGAGGGGGAGAGGGGCCCCTTCTTATTCTTCTTCCTTGACCTTCTCCCTAGATGGGAGAAGGGTTTCCCATCTGGTCCATGGCCTCCATGGCGGCGGAGGGGTGAGAGCCCCTCTGAGATTGGATCTGTCTCTCTGTCTCTCTCTGTTTCTGCGTTTCAGATTTTGGCCTTTCACCGTTTCTTATATTCTCGGAGATCCGTAACTCTGATTGGGCTGAAATTTTAACACGATTTGTATCTGGATATTGGCTTTCTTGCAGCGAAAGAAGGGCACCAATCGCCTTACGGGGTGGCCACAAGGGCCTAGGGAGAAAGAAGGGCACCAATCGCCTTGCGGGGCGCCCCTGCCCTGTGGCCCCCTCGGGCATCGTCTCACGTTGATTATTCTTTCCAAAAATCACATATATTCCAAAAAAATCTCTGTAAGTTTTTATCCCGTTTGGATTCCGTTTGATATGGATTTTCTGTGAAACAAAAAATATGCAACAAACAGGAATTGGCACTGGGCACTGGATCAATATGTTAGTTCCAAAAATAGTATAAAAAGTTGCCAAAAGTATATGAAAGTTGTAGAATATTGGCATGGAACAATCAAAACTTATAGATATGACGGAGACGTATCAGCATCCCCAAACTTAATTCCTGCTCGTCCTCGAGTAGGTAAATGATAAAAAAGATAATTTTTGATGTGGAATGCTACCTACCATAATCTTTATCATGTAATCTAATCATGGCATGAATATTAAGACATGAGTGATTCAAAGCAATAGTCTATCATTTGACATTAAGACAATAATACTTCGAGCATACCAACCAAGCAATTATGTCTTCTCAAAATAACATAGCCAAAGAAAGCTCATCCCTACAAAATCATATAGTTTGGCTATGCTTCATCTTCATCACACAAAATGCTCCCATCATGCACAACCCCGATGACAAGCCAAGCAATTGTTTCATACTTAGCATTCTCAAACTTTTTCAACTTTCACGCAATACATGAGCGCGAGCCATGGACATAGCACTATACGTGGAATAGAATATGATGATGGAGGTTGTGTGGACATGACAAAAAAAGGAGGAAGTCTCACATCGATGCGGATAATCAAAGGGCTATGGAGATACCCATCAATTGATGTCAATGCGAGGAGTAGGGATTGCCATGCAACAGATGCACTAAGAGCTATAAGTGTATGAAAGATCAAACTGAAAACTAAGTGGGTGTGCATCCAACTTGCTTGCTCATGAAGACCTAGGGCATTTGAGGAAGCCCATCGTTGGAATATACAAGCCAAGTTCTATAATGAAAATTCTCACTAGTATATGAAAGTGATAACTCAAGAGACTCTCTATATGAAGAACATGGTGCTACTCTGAAGCACAAGTGTGGTAAAAGGATAGTAACATTGCCCCTTCTCTCTTTTTCTCACAAAGTTCTTTTTGTTTTTTTGTTTTGCTGGGCTTCTTTGGCCTCTTTTTTTGGGCTTCTTTGGCCTCTTTTTTTTTAAGTCCGGAGTCTCATCCCGACTTGTGGGGGAATCTTAGTCTCCAACATCCTTTCCTCACTGGGGCAATGCTCTAATAATGATGATCATCACACTTTTATTTACTTACAACTCAATATTACAACTCGATGTCTAGAACAAAGTGTGACTCTATATGAATGTCTCTGGCAGTGTACAGGGATGGCAGTGATCTAGTGTATCAATGACATCAAAAAATAGGCAAGCCATGAAAACATCATGCTAGCTATCTTATGATCATGCAAAGCAATATGACAATGAATGCTCAAGGCATGTACATGATGATGATGGAAGTTGCATGGCAATATATCTCAGAATGGCTATGGAAATGCCATAATAGGTAGGTATGGTGGCTGTTTTGAGGAAGATATAAGGAGGCTTATGTGTGATAGAGCGTACCATATCACGGGGTTTGGATGCACCGGCGAAGTTTGCACCAACTCTCGAGGTGAGAAAGGGCAATGCACGGTACCGAAGAGGCTAGCAATGATGGAAGGGTGAGAGTGCGTATAATCCATGGACTCAACATTAGTCATAAAGAACTCACATACTTATTGCAAAAATCTAAAAGTCATCAAAACCAAGCACTATGCGCATGCTACTAGGGGGATAGATTGGTAGGAAAAGGCCATCGCTCGTCCCCGACCGCCACTCATAAGGAAGGCAATCAAAGAAACACCTCATGCTTCAAATTTGTCACACAACGGTTACCATACGTGCATGCTATGGGACTTCCAAGCCTCAACACAAGTATTTCTCAGTTTCACAATTACTCAACTAGCACGACGCTAATATCACCACATTTATATCGCAAAACTATTGCAAGGAATCAAACATATCATATTCAGTGATCTACAAGTTTTATGTAGGATTTTATGACTAACCATGTGAATGACCGATTCCTGTCATCTCTCTAAATAGATATAAGTGAAGCAAGAGAGTTTTATTATTTCTACAAAAGATATGTCCACGCTCTAACAAATATAAGTGAATCAAAAGAGCATTCTACAAATGGCGGTTTTCTAAGTGAAGAGAAACAGGCAATCCAAACTTCAAATGATATAAGTGAAGCACATGAAGCATTCTATAAAACCATACTCAAAATATATAAGTGAAGTGCAATGAGCATTCTATAAATCAACCAAGGACTATCTCATACCAGCATGGTGCATAAAATAAAAGTGAAAACTAAATGCAAAAGACGCTGCAAGATTTGCACATATCGCATGAACGAAACAAATCCGCAAACATACCGATACTTGTTGAAGAAAGATGGGATGCCTTACGGGGCATCCCCAAGCTTAGACGCTTGAGTCTACTTGAATATTTACTTGGGGTGCCTTTGGCATCCCCAAGCTTGAGCTCTTGCCTCTCCTCCTTCTCCTCACATCGAGACCTCCTCGATCTTCGAACACTTCATCCACACAAAACTCAACAGAAAGCTCAGTAAGGTTGTTAGTATAATAAAGCAAATCACTACTCAAAGTACTGTTACAAACCAATTCATATTTTGTTTTCGCACTGTAGCTACTATAATATAACTTTTCCATGGCTTAATCCACTGATAGAAATCGATAGTTTCATCAAAACAAGCAAACTATGCATCAAAACAGAATCTGTCTTAAACAGGACAGTCTGTAGTAATCTGAACATTCACCATACTTCTGGTACTCAAAACATTCTGAAACAATTAGGAAAAATAAACAATTTTTATAGAAAGACAGTGCAAAAACTTTCAGAACCGCTTGACATTCCAGTAAAAAACTTAAAATTGCACACTACAGCCGAAGTTTCTGTTTTGCACCGCACAAACCAACAAGCAACGTAAACATCCTAAAGGAAAATCTTGGCACATTATTTTTATTTTTAAACTTTATAAAAGCACACAACAGAAATAAATGACTCTCTGAAACTTTCGGGTTGTCTCCCTGGCAGCGCTTTCTTTAAAGCCATTAAGCTAGGCATATAGTGCTCAAGTAATGGGTCCACCCAGATCCCAAGGTATATCAAAGCCAATTTTAATTAACAATGATTTGTGATTTAGTAGTGAGCACAAAGTAACATATATCATGCAACAACAAAGTCTAACTCTCTTCCTATGCATCGGCATGTCATAAAAGAACAATTCATGCACACATAGTAAATGCCAATGCATAGTATAAACAGTTTCTTGCAATTTTATCATGTGGGAAACATAGAGAGGCGGAGATGTAATTCCTCTCTCATGATAATTGCAAGTAGGAGCAGCAAGCACATGCATATTATATCTATCAAAATCATCATGTGTAGTAGTAAAACACAACCCATCAATATAATCCTTAATAAGGGCAAACTTCTCCGATATAGTGTAGTCGGGAGAATTCAAAGATAATAGGACTATCATGCGTGGGTGCAATAGCATCAATTTCATGTTTAACATAAGAAAATATAGCAAGTTCATCTCCATAAGCATAATTCATATTGGCATCTTGGCCACAAGCATAGCAAGCATCATCAAAAAGGGATATTTCAAAAGAATCAATGGGATCATACCAATCATCATAGCATTCATCCTTCGGTAAGCACGAAGGGAAATTAAACAATGTATGAGTTGAAGAGTTACTCTCATTAGAAGGTGGGCACGGGTAGCTAATCCGCTCTTCCTCCTTTTGTTCTTCGCTCTCCTCGTCATCTTTTTCATCCAATGAGCCCACAGTTTCATCAATTCCTTCTTCCATAGACTCCTGCAAAATGTTAGTCTCTTCTTGGACAGCGGAGGAGTCTTCAATATATGGTTTAACATAGGCACTAGAAGCATAATTATCATAACAATATTTAAGTATGGCAAAATTTTCTGATTTGTAAAGAGTAGCATCATACTTTCCAATCAAAGAAGCAATTTCATAAGCATCCTTAAAAGCAACAAATTCATCAATTTGTTGAACATCATAGTAATTATAAACACCTTGGCATACGAAGATATGATTCCATTATCACTAAACTCACATTCATAGGGAAGATGTTTCTTAGGGTCTTCAGAACAACAAGTAAAATCATATATTTCACATAAATTCCAAGCATAGCACAAACGATGAATTTGATTCAGTAAAAGATTCCCATTTTGAGATAAGCGGTGTCGCACATAACAACCATGCGCATCTAAAGATTTTCCCTCAACTAAGCTAGTTGGGGTTTTAGCACGAGCACATAGGGATCGAAGATGATCCAAGTAAAAAGCTTCAGGAGTGTCATAGATTTTGAGTGGTTCTTCCACCATTGGTGTAGTAGGTACAACTATTTTTTTTGGTATTTTGCATTTCCTACCCATAACTAAAGATAGAAAACAAGAGCACAAAATAAAAACTACTAAGTGATAAAGTAAACAAGCACACACGAGAATATTCACCCCACACTATAACTCCCCGGCAACGGCGCCAGAAAAAGGTCTTAATAACCCACAAGTATAGGGGATCAATTGTAGCCTCTTTCGATAGGTCAGAGTGTCGAACCCAACGAGGAGCTAAAGGTCGAACAAATATTCCCTCAAGTTCTATCGACCACCGATACAACTCTACGCACGCTTAACATTTGCTTTACCTAGAATAAGTATGAAGCTAGAAGTACTTTGTAGGTGTAATGGGATAGGTTTGCAAGAATATAAAGAGCACGTAAATAAGAAATAGGGGTTGTTTTAGGTAAAGAAGCAATAAAGTTAGTATAGCGAGTGTGGAAAAGTGGTGGTAGGAGTTGCGAAATTGTCCCTAAGCAATTGACTACTTTACTAGACCGATAGCAAGTTTTATGTGGGAGAGGCCACTACTAGCATGTCATCCCTAACTTGGAATTCTATTCAGTTATGATTGGAACTATTAGCAAGCATCCGCAACTACTAACATTCACTAAGGTAAAACCCAACCATAGCATTAAGATATATTGGTCCCCCTTCAATCCTGTATGCATCAATTTCTATGCTAGGTTGAAGCTTCTGTCACTCTTGCCCTCCAATACATAGTCCTATCAACATACAACTAACCCTATGGTGTGATCCACGCGCACTCATATGATGGGAACCAAAGGACAGCAACATAACCACAAACAAATTAAACCAATCATAGCAATTCACCAATTACCGATAGGACAACGAAAATCTATTCAAACATCATAGGATGGCAACACATCATTGGATAATATTATGAAACATAAAGCACCATGTTCAAGTAGAGGGTACATCGGGTTGTGGGAGAGTGGACCACTGTAGATAGATGGGGGAAGGTGATGAAGATGTTGGTGAAGATGACGGAGGTGTTTGTGTAGATCGCCGTCACACGATGATAGCCACGGCGGCGTTCTGGCGCCACCGGGAGAGAGGGGGAGTGGGCCCCCCTTCTTATTCTTCTTCCATGACATTCTCCCTAGATGGGAGAAGGGTCGCCCCTCCGCCGCCATGGAGGCCATGGACCAGAGGGGAAACCATTCTCCCATCTAGGGAGAAGGTCAAGGAAGAAGAATAAGAAGGGGGGCCCTCTCGCCCTCTCTCTCGGTGGCGTCGGAACGCCGCCGGGGCCATCATCGTGTGACGGCGATCTACACCAACGCATCCATCATATTCACCAACATCTTCATCACCTTCCCCCATCTATCTACAGCGGTCCACTCTCCTGCAACCCATTGTACTCTCTACTTGAACATGGTGCTTTATGTTTCATATTATTATCCAATGATGTGTTGCCATCCTATGATGTCTGAGTATATTTTCGTTGTCCTATCTGTAATTGGTGAATTGCTATGATTGGTTTAATTTGCTTGTGGTTATGTTGTTGTCCTTTGGTGCCCATCATATGAGCGCGCGCGTGGATCACACCATAGGGTTAGTTGTATGTTGATAGGACTATGTATTGGAGGGCAAGAGTGAGAGAAGCTTCAACCTAGCATAGAAATTGATGCATATAGGATTGAAGGGGGACCAATATATCTTAATGCTATGGTTGGGTTTTACCTTAATGAACGTTAGTAGTTGTGGATGCTTGATAATAGTTCCAATCATAAGGGCGTAGAATTCCAGTCACGCATGACATGCTAGCAGTGGCCTCTCCCACATAAAACTTGCTATCGGTCTAGTAAAGTAGTCAATTGCTTAGGGACAATTTCGCAACTCCTACTATAACATCCCAAATTTTCAATTTGGAATGTTATACATTAGATCATCATTGCATATCATATTTTATTGCATTTTGGCTTGATCCTAGAAATTCTACGCAACTCAAGGACCTACAGAGAGAGTTCGGGATTTCATTATTTTCATATTCGAGTTTTTCTCGAATTTTGAAAAGAGGATCGTTTGATTTTAATTATTTTCTCTTCGAATATTTCTTTTATAAAAATAAAAGAGAGAGGATAAAATGACTTCCTCAAAATAGAGAAATATCGAAAATTTAATATTAAAATCAAATAAGATTTTTATTTGGAGTTTTATCGCTATTTTATTTGAATTAGGAAAAATATGCGTTTTCCAAAATTGAATTTTAGGCCCAAATAAATGTTCACCTTGTCCGGTTTATTTTAATATGACGGGGAAAATTTATTGCGGGATTTTTGGAGTCCGTTTAGTGTTTCTTTTCTTTCTTTTTCTGCACGTTGGAATTATTTAAAAAAAAGTGAACCGACTTCGGGCCGTACCCGAGCGGGACTCCGCCCGGGGGGCCTTTTTAAGTTGTGCTGCCGAGCCCATCGCAACCCAAACCGCGCCACCGACCAAACCCTAACCCTAGCCGCGCTGCTGCCGATTCGCCGTCGTCGCCTTTCCTCGCGCGTTGCTGCCGCCGCCGCCTGCCGCCGCACCGGAGCCGCAACACCGTCGCCAAACCTCGTCGGACCCCGCCGGACCCGAGGTAGCCACCTCGGTTTTCATGAGAAAACCGTTTGGTTTTTTTTTCGAAACCCTAGATCCCTTTTTTAGATCCGGTTCGGTTTATTTTTTTCATTTTAGTTATTTAGCGAACGCCCGTGTTTACTTTCGTTTTAACGAATGGTTTTCACCGCTTAGCCGCACACAGCGAACTCTTGTCCGTTAGCCTGTTCGTCAGTTTTTCTTTTCTTGGATTTTCCGCGATTATTTTCGATCGCGATTTCTGATCCGATTTTTGTTCTAGTATAACTTTTCGCTCGTTTACCGGAATCAGGCGATTCAAGCACCTAGAGTTTCGTCTCGAAACCCTCTTCCCGTTTAACCAACTTAAACAAGTTTTTGCTACTGTAAAATTTGACTTTAGTCCATATTAGTAAACGAAGCTTGTTCCTTTTGCCGTTTGAGTTTCGTTGCTTCATTTGAGTTGATTCTTTTTGCAAACCAGAGTTCTTAAGTTGAACTTTCTGGTTAGACTTTTTATTTGAGTTTTACCTGTTCCCTTGCTTGATTGCTTATTGTATGCTTGTTTGATTGCGATAGAGTACCCGGAGTGCGAAGCGTGCTACATCGAGTCTCTATTTCACGGATCATCAGCAAGGCAAGTAACACTTTGATCATACCTCTTCACTACCCAGTTTTTATTGCATTAGATCAATCCTCAAACAATTGCATGGTTAGGATCTGATTTTAAATTGTGGGTTTGGGAAGTAGATGAGGTAGTACCTATTCACCTGTTTATTATCAAACCCTGGGAGTTACTTCTATGTTGCTTATTATGTTATGCTATGCTATGCTCATAGACGTGGATTGGGTTTGAGTGTATCCATGACAGATGTGAGATTGTTAATTAATGGTTCAACTTAAGATGGCAACTTTAATACACATCTGGGTGGATTGAGGCACCTGGGGAATTCCAGTGATTGCCTCTGTTTTTTTGGAAATCCCGGGGTACCGTGTGATTTTCCTATGGACCGCCACCTAGGCTCAAAGGGATCATAAGATTATTCATACTGGAAACTTCCGTGTGCAGCCACATGCCATTATGGGCTCTGGCATAGTTGATTAAGTTGTGGGAAACCTTTCCATGATGGGCTAGCATATGTAGGGGATTGTAGGTGTACCGGCCTATCTATCGGTTAAGGGGACCTCTTCGGAAAGACTATGTCTCGGTCATCCGTTTCTCAAATATTATGTAGTGCGAGAAAACCAACGGAGGAGATCGGGTCTTGTGGGGAAAAGTGCACAAACCTCTGTAGAGTGTACAAACTAATCATGGTTAGCCGTGTCCCCGGTTATGGACATCTTGAGTATATGGGTTTTGGATTATCATGTGGATCTCATCACTCTTTAATATAATTTGATTGGGTTAATGGTTACTTTTAATTGGGATTGAGAGGGGGGTTACCTTCTCAATGTTTGCAACCAACTTTGTAGTTAAATAAAATATATTCCTTTGCAGTAGGGAAAATTGGCTTTTCTCAAAACCTATTAACCATACAGCCTCCATCAGCCATATATGCATGTAGTGATAGCTTTGTTCTGTTCATTACTCTCTTGTGTTACATTGCGAGCATATTCCATGTCCTGACCCATTTTTGGGCTGCAAAGTATCATGTTGCAGACTTTTCAAACAACGAGTAAGGAGCCTTAGGTCATGGTATTTCACTCAATGATGTCGTTGGAGTTGATGAACTCACTTTATCTTCCAAGCCTTCCGTTGTTATTGTATTAGATGGCCTTAAGCCATATTTATTGCAATATGTTCTCTTTTGAGACGTTCGATGTAATAAGTGTGTGATTGCTACTCTGTTATAAATCCTCAAGTAATGTGCGTTTCAACATTACCGATCCAGGGATGACACTGATGCACAGAGATCAGACTGTTTGAGATCTGGTCACTACAAGATGGTATCAGAGCACACGCTGACTGTAGGACACGACCACTAAGCTAAAGCCCTAGATCACTACTCTTTTCTCATTTCTGACTTCTCTCCATTTTCTACTCTTCAGGATGGCGGACGCAAGGAACAAGTTTGCACAACCAGATGAAGACACACCTTTTGGACACCACTTGAAGGAAGTCACTAGGTACCTGAACATCGGAATACCAAGCTTCACCGGGAATTACAACGCCACTTTACCAGAAGAGGAGCGATGGATGATTCAAGTTCAAGTTCCAGGAAGGACATTCACGCCAGTCACTAAGCCCATAGAGTTTTCCTTTGATGCACCAACCTGGAGTCTAGGAAAGAGTATGGCAGCTCACATCACCATGGGACGCATTGGAGAAGTTTACCACAAGGATCTCAAGGATACTATCTACCAGATTTGTGCGCACCGAGATGAGCAATGGGAGATGATCAGCACCAGGAAGGATGGATCAGTTGCCGCTTTCATCTAGGTGTTAAACCAGCATATTCGCCGCCAGGAAAATCAGATGTGCGCGGGCATGATAGACCTGAAGAAGGCGATGACAAGGATCACGGAGCTTGAGGAAGAACTCAAGGCAACTCGCGAAGATTATGAGGAAGAAATCGTCATACTAGTGGAGAAGAATGACGACTTGACAAGGAAGCTAGGAGTATTCATGGAAGACCCCGCGCCAGGAGGATAAGATGACAGTTCCACTTGCCCGGAAAACTACATCATCATCGACGACACCGACTCGGACCCCGGCGATAGTGATGATGATTATGTTGATGAAGCTGGAGCGGATATCATGGAGTCTTCGACCGAACAATATTTCTAGTTGACCACCAAAACAGTAGTAGTAGTCTACCATGTAAATAGTATAGTCCAAGCACTTTGTAACGATAAGTTCTAGACCGATTTTATGCCCTTGCTTGATTGATTGAGTGATATGATTGTGTTTGTCTCATGTGCATATGGGTATTGTTTTCTCACTAGACCTCACTCTATTCTATTCTCTTCCCTCTAAACCCTCAAATGCCTCCGAAACGTGACCCCGGATTTACCCTTCCACCGGAGCTCACTCAGTTGATCCAGCAGCAGAATACCCTGATGTAGTTGTTAGTTCAGAACCAAGGCAACAACAACAACAACCCACCACCACCACCCCAGTTGACAATTTAGCCTGTTTTCTGAGGTTGCAGCCGCCGGTGTTTTCCAGTAGCACCGAGCCGATAGTGGCAGATGATTGGCTCCGCAGGATTGGAAGGGAGTTAACCACTGCAGGATGCACAGATGCTAAGAGGGTGCGTTTTGCCGAGCACCAATTGGATGGACCAGCAGCCTCATGGTGGGAGAATTACACTGTCACATATCCTATAGCCACTGTTACATGGGACCAGTTCCAGCAGGCTTTTCGCACTGCCCATGTATCAGCAGGAGCTATGGCCATAAAGAAGCGTGAGTTTCGCAACTTACACCAAGGAGGACGCACCGTTAGCCAGTATGTGGATGACTTTAGCAAGCTAGCACGTTATGCCCCAGATGACGTTGCTACGGATGCAACTAAGCAGGAGAAGTTTTTGGAAGGACTGAATGATGAGCTGAGCATGCAGTTGATAGTAGCAACCTTTAATAACTACCAACAGTTGGTAGATAGAGCTGTCATGATTGAAGGGAAGCAGCAGCAGATAGATAACCGCAAGAGGAAGTATGGACAAGGGAAATATAATTTTGGAGCTCAGCAGAGACCCCGTTTCACCCCAAACTCGAGAGGACTTGTGCATAACCATGGAGGCCACACTCACAATGGAGGAAGCTCTCACAACCATAGTGGCTCCAAGAATGGTAATGGAGGAAGCAACTGACAGAACCGTTCCAACCCAACAATGCCCGCCAAGAAAGATCTAAGCCACGTTACTTGCTACAAGTGCCAGAAGACCGGACATTACGCCAATGAATGTCCTGAAGCTAAGAACGGAAACGGCAATGGAAGCTCTGGGAAGAAGCCCAACCCTTTCAACAGGGGACAAGTGAACCACGTTAACATGGAGGAGATTTAAGCCCAGCCAGATGCAGTAATAGGTAAGTTTTTGGTTAAGTCTTTTATTGTAGTCGTACTTTTCGATACCGGTGCATCACATTCATACATAGCAAGGGGATTTGTGGATAAGTATAAACTGCCCACCAAAGTTCTTAGTACACCTATGTTAGTAAGCTCGCCAGGAGCAGAGTATATGCCAAGCCAAGGATGTTTTCAGATACCGTTGGCCATAGGTAGGCACGTTTTCTCCTCAGATCTGATAATTCTGGAGTCGCAAGGTTTGGATGTGATTCTGGGTATGGATTGGTTATCGATGTATGGAGGAAACATCGATTGCACTAGTAAGTCGATTTTGCTCACCACCCCAGAAGGAAGAAGGATCAAGTATGTATCCCGGCATGTGTCGATTAGGACTCAAGTAAATACCTTAACAGGAGTTGTACAGGAGGAAGTACCAGTGGTAAAGGATTTCCCGGATGTATTTCCAGAAGAGTTGCCAGGCATGCCACCGGATAGAGACATCGAGTTTTTGATTGAGCTTTTGCCAGGCACAGGGCCAATATCTAAGAGACCATACAGGATGCCCGCACAGGATTTAGAGGAAATTAAGAAACAGATTAAGGAGTTACTAGATAAAGGATATATTCGCCCAAGTTCGTCACCTTGGGGATCACCAGTACTTCTGGTGGAGAAGAAGGATGGATCGTTAAGGATCGTTGTTGATTACCGTGGATTGAATGAAGTAACGATCAAGAACAAGTACCCACTGCCGATGATCAATGATTTGTTTGATCAGCTGCAAGGAGCTAAGGTTTTTTCCAAGATGAATATGCGATCAGGGTACCACCAGTTGAAGATTCGAGAGCAGGATATGCCTAAATCAGCTTTTACCACAAGGTACGGGCTATATGAGTATACCGTTATGTCATTTGTCCTGAATAACGCACCTGCCTATTTTATGAACATGATAAACAAGGTGTTTATGGAGTTTTTGGATAAGTTCATCGTAGTGTTCATAGATGATATTCTGGTCTACTCGAAGAATGAAGAGGAGCATAAGGAGCACTTGCGTTTGGTACTTGGGAAGCTCAGAGAACATCAGCTATACGCCAAGTTCAGCAAGTGTGAGTTTTGGTTGAAGGAAGTTGGATTCCTTGGACATGTTATAACCGGAGAAGGAATAGCAGTAGACCCCAACAAAGTCGTCACTGTCACTAATTGGGAGGCACCCACGTCCGTTGGAGAGATCCGGAGTTTTCTTGGACTCGCAGGATACTACCGGAGGTTCATTGAGAATTTCTCGAAGATTGCAAAGCCTATGACGGAGTTGTTAAAGAAGGACGCCAAATTCAAATGGACAGAGGAATGTGAGGCCAGTCTTTAGGAATTGAAGAAATGTTTGGTTACATCACCAGTGTTGATTCTGCCAGATCAACACAAGGATTATGAAGTGTATTGCGATGCCTCTCGTCGAGGACTTGGAGCAGTGCTTATGCAGGAAGGAAGAGTTGTTTCATATGCCTCATGACATCTTAAAACCCATGAGTTAAATTATGCTACGCATGATTTGGAGTTAGCAGTCGTAGTGCATGCATTGAAGATTTGGAGACATTTTCTCATCAGAAACCATTGTGAGGTATACACGGATCACAAGAGCTTGAAGTATATCATCACATAGAAGGAGTTGAATCTCAGGCAGAGGAGATGGTTGGACTCATAAAGGATTATGATATAAAGTTGCACTATCATCCCGGAAAGGCTAACGTAGTAGCCGATGCATTGAGCCGCAAGAGTCATGTCAATACACTCATGACAGGAGAGTTACCCAAGGAGTTAGCGGAAGACCTTCGTGAGCTATGTTTGGAGATAGTTCCGAGAGGTTATGTAGCAGCTTTGGAGATTCAGTCTACTTTGATGGATAAGATCAGAGAAGCGCAGAAGACGTACAAGGAGATTGTCGAGATAAAGGAAAGGATGAGCAAAGGAAAAGCCAAGGGATTTCGGGAGGATGAACATGATACCCTATGGTTTGAGGACCGCGTATATGTACCAAATGATCAGGAGATCAAGAAGCTGATTTTGCAGGAGGCCCATGACTCACCATATTCGATTCACCCAGGAAATACCAAGATGTATCTGGATCTGAAGGATAGGTTCTGGTGGACCAGAATGAAGAAGGATATTGCGGAGTATGTAGCAATTTGTGATGTATGTCAGAGAGTGAAGGCAGAGCATCAGAAGTCAGCAGGATTGCTGCAACCATTGCCGATACCCAAATGGAAGTGGGATAACCTAGGCATGGATTTTATCACGGGATTACCCAAGACTCGTTCAGGCTATGACTCTGTGACGCCCGGGTAATCAAGCTACAGTAACCCTCTGCTAATGATGCCACGTCACCTCGATTACTGTTGCGAATCTCGCGTTAGTTCGAAACCGGTTCGAATTCAAATTCAAATTCAAGCAAACAATAAACGTTTTGAAAAATTAAAACTAAAATGTTCGGGTTGTGCCAAATAATGCGTAGGTAACTATGGTGAAGGAACCATACTTTTATAAAATGTTTAAATAACTATAAAATAAATAAAACAGTAGCTTAAACAATTAAATAAAGGCCTCTTATAATTTATAAAATATTAAACTATTTTAATTAGGTGTGAACTTTTTGTGGCGTGGTAAAACTAGCCACTCTAATTTAGGGCTTATATATGTATTTTGTAAAACAAAATTAAATGAGCATAAAGATAAAACAGTAAAGCAAAATTACTAAAATGAAAAGAAAATAAGAAAACAAATAAAAGGAAAACAACCCCCCTCC
>NC_041388.1:251118241-251256511 GCF_002162155.2 Triticum dicoccoides
CAACCTCGCCCCGCTCTGCGCCTCGCCGGCGCCCCCCCTCGGGCGCCCTGTGGGGCCGGCCACCACGCCCGCACACCGGTGCCCGTTGCCCGCAACCGCACCCGTTGCGCCCGAACCCGCTAAGGCCCCTGTGCCTATGACATGAGGGGCCCAGGCCCTAGAACGAAAATAAAAAAAAAAGAAGGAAAAGGAATTAAAAAAATAAAAAAAAATAAAAAATGATTTAATAAAATTAATTATTAATTAATTAATTAATTAATGAATTAATTAAGTTAATTAATCCGGTTTAATTAATTTAATTAACTAGTTAGGTTTAATTAAACTGTAATTAGATTAACCTAAACCCTAATTAACCTAATTAGAGGATGACAGGTGGGTCCCCCCTGGACCCACATGTCAGGTTGACCAAGTCAACTCTGTTGACTGCTGACGTCAGCATGACATCATGCTGATGTTATAAATCCATTTTTCGAATTAATTAAATAATTAATTAAATTCCAGAAATTAATAAAATCTTTAGAAAATCATATCTTTTAATCCGTAACTCGGATTAAAATATTTTCAACATGAAAGTTGCTCAGAACGACGAGACGAATCCGGATACGCGGTCCGTTCGTCCGCCACACACCCCTAACGTATCGAACCCGCAACTTTCCCCCTCTGGCTCCTCTGCCCGAAAACACGAAACACCGGGAATACTTTCCCGGGGGTTTCCCCCCCTTCACCGGTATCACCTACTACCGCGTTAGGGCACACCGAACACCGCGTATTGCCTTGATATATTTTGTGGTGCTTTGTTTGCTCTGTATTCATTATTTCTTCCCCCTCTTCTCTCCGGTAGACTACGAGACCGACGCTGCTGCTGACCAGTTCGACTACGTTGTTGACGACCCTCTCTCTTGCCAGAGCAACCAGGCAAGCCCCCCCTTTGATCACTAGATATCGCCTACTCTTCTCTATACTGCTTGCATTAGAGTAGTGTAGCATGTTACTGCTTTCCGTTAATCCTATTCTGATGCATAGCCTGTCATTGCTGCTACAGTCATTGATACCTTACCCGCAATCCTAAATGCTTAGTATAGGATGCTAGTGTTCCATCAGTGGCCCTACACTCTTGTCCGTCTGCCATGCTATACTACTGGGCTGTGATCACTTCGGGAGGTGATCACGGGCATATACTATATACTTTACACTGTTACATTACCTGTGATACTGTTCGGAGTTGGGGGCTGAAGGGGCAGGTGGCTCCATCCCGGTAGAGGTGGGCCTGGGTTCCCGACGGCCCCCGACTGTTACTTTGTGGCGGAGCGGCAGGGCAGGTTGAGACCACCTAGGAGACAGGTGGGCCTGGCCCTGTTCGGCGTTCGCGGATACTTAACACGCTTAACGAGATCTTGGTATTTGATCCGAGTTGGCTACGAGCCTATACGCACTAACCATCTACGCGGGAGTAGTTATGGGTATCCCGACATCGTGGTATCAGCCGAAGCACTTCAGACGTCAGCGACGGAGCGGCGCGCGCCGAATTGGACTGGAACGCCACTAGGCTAGGTCTGCTTTCGGCCGCCCACGCAACATGCAGGTGTGCTCAGGGCGATGGGCCCAGACCCCTGCGCGCTTAGGTTTAGACCGGCGTGCTGGCCTCTCTGTTTTGCCTAGGTGGGGCTGCGTCGTGTTGATCTTCCGAGGCCGGGCATGACCCAGGAAAGTGTGTCTGGCCAAATGGGATCGAGCGTGTTGGGCTATGTGGTGCACCCCTGCAGGGAAGTTAATCTATTCGAATAGCCGTGATCTTCGGTAACAGGACGACTTGGAGTTGTACCTTGACCTTATGACAACTAGAACCGGATACTTAATAAAACACACCCTTCCAAGTTCCACAGACAACCCGGTGATCGCTTTTCTACAGGGCGACGAGGAAAGGATCGCCGGGTAGGATTATGCTATGCGATGCTGCTTGGAGATGCTACTTGGAGATGCTACTTGAGGATGCTACTTGGAGGACTACAATCTACTCTCTTCTATATGCTGCAAGACGGAGGCTGCCAGAAGCGTAGTCTTCGACAGGATTAGCTATCCCCCTCTTATTCTGGCATTCTGCAGTTCAGTCCACCGATATGGCCTCCTTACACATATACCCATGCATATGTAGTGTAGCTCCTTGCTTGCGAGTACTTTGGATGAGTACTCACGGTTGCTTTTCTCCCTCTTTTCCCTTTTCCTCTTCTTCTCGGATGCCGCAACCAGACGTTGGAGCCCAGGATCCAGATGCCACCTTCGGCTACGACCCTTACTACACCGGAGGTGCCTACTACTACGTGCAGCCCGCTGACGACGACCAGGAGTAGTTAGGAGGATCCCAGGCAGGAGGCCTGCGCCTCTTTCGATCTGTATCCCAGTTTGTGCTAGCCTTCTTAAGGCAAACTTGTTTAACTTATGTCTGTACTCAGATATTGTTGCTTCCGCTGACTCGTCTATGATCGAGCACTTGTATTCGAGCCCTCGAGGCCCCTGGCTTGTATTATGATGCTTGTATGACTTATTTTATTTGTAGAGTTGTGTTGTGATATCTTCCCGTGAGTCCCTGATCTTGATCGTACACATTTGCGTGCATGATTAGTGTACGATTGAATCGGGGGCGTCACAGACTCGATATGGGTTGTAGTCGATCGCTTGACGAAAGTAGCTCATTTCATCCCAGTGAAGACCACTTACACCAGTGTTAAGTTGGCAAAGATATACATGACCAGGATCGTATGTTTGCATGGAGTTCTGAGAACAATTGTATCAGATAGAGGAACCCGGTTTACTCAAAGTTTTGGAATCAGTTGCATGAAACTTTGGGAACCAGGCTAGAGTTCAATACAACTTTTCACCCGCAGACGAATGGACAGACAGAGAGAGTCAATCAGATTCTGGAGGACATGTTGAGAGCTTGTGCGCTAGATTATGGATCTAGTTGGGACAAAAATTTGCCTTACACAGAGTTCTCATACAACAACAGTTACCAAGCTAGTTTGAAGATGGCCCCTTTCGAAGCATTGTACGAAAGGAGGTGCAGAACACCGTTGTTGTGGGATGAAGTTGGAGATCGACAGTTGTTTGGACCAGATTTGATTAAAGAATCGGAAGAGAAGGTTAAATTGATTCGTGATAGACTCAAGGTAGCCCAGTCCAGGCAGAATAGCTATGCGGATTTTAAACGCAAGGAGATAGCTTACGAAGTTGGAGACAGAGTGTATCTTCGGGTATCACCACTCCGAGGAGTTAAGCGCTTGGGAGTTAAGGGAAAGTTAGCACCACGATTTGTGGGACCATACAAAGTATTGGAACGTATGGGAGAAATTGCTTACAAGTTGGAATTACCTGAAGGATTGTCAGGAGTTCATGATGTGTTCCATGTTTCTCAGTTGAAGAAGTGCCACGCAGAGATGGCTGATATCCCTCTGAGAGATACAGTTCCACTGGAAGCGATACAGTTGGGTACCGACTTGACTTACGAGGAGAAGCCAGTCAAGATTCTCGAGTTTGCCAGCCGAGTTACACGCAGCAAGGTTATCAAGTTCTGTAAAGTTCAGTGGAGCCACCATACCGAGGATGAAGCCACCTCGGAACGAGAGGAAGACCTACGCAAGGACCATCCACACTTATTTTCTAGCCAACCCCAATCTCGAGGGCGAGATTCATCTTAAGGGGGGTAGGTTTGTAACATCCCAAATTTTCAATTTGGAATGTTATACATTAGATCATCATTGCATATCATATTTTATTACATTTTGGCTTGATCCTAGAAATTCTACGCAACTCAAGGACCTACGGAGAGAGTTGGGGATTTTATTATTTTCATATTCGAGTTTTTCTCGAATTTTGAAAAGAGGATCGTTTGATTTTAATTATTTTCTCTTCGAATATTTCTTTTATAGAAATAAAAGAGAGAGGATAAAATGACTTCCTCAAAATAGAGAAATGTCAAAAATTTAATATTAAAATCAAATAATATTTTTATTTGGAGTTTTATCGCTATTTTATTTGAATTAGGAAAAATATGTGTTTTTCAAAATTGCATTTTGGGCCCAAATAAATGTTCACCTTGTCCGGCTTATTTTTAGAGGACGGGGAAAATTTATTTCAGGATTTTTGGAGTCCGTTTAGTATTTCTTTTCTCTCTTTTTCTGCACGTCGGAATTATTTAAAAAAAAGTGAACTGACTCCGGGCCGTATCCGAGCGGGACTCCGCCCGAGGGGCCTTTTTAAGCTGCGCTGCCGAGCCCACCGCAGCCCAAACTGCGCCACCGCCCAAACCCTAACCCTACATGTGCCGCCACCGATCCGCCACCGCCGGCTTGCCTCGCGCGCTGCTGTCGCCGCCCGCGCCGCCATGCCCCGCCGCTGCCGCCGCCTCCCGCCGCCGCACCGGAGCCGCTCCGCCGTCGCCGGACCTCGCCGGACCCAAGGTAGCCGCCTCGGTTTTCGTGAGAAAACCGTTTGTTTTTTTTCGAAACCTTAGATCCTTTTTTTAGATCCGATTCGGTTTATTTTTTTCATTTTAGTTATTTAGCAAACGCCCGTTTTTACGTTCGTTTTAACGAACAGTTGTCACCATTTAGCCGCAGACAGTGAACGTTCATTCGTTAGCTTGTTCGTAAGTTTTCTTTTCTCGGATTTTCCGCGATTATTTTCGATCGCGATTTCTGATCCGATTTTCGTTCTAGTATAACTTTTCGCTTGTTTATCAGAATCAGGCGATTCAAGCGCCTAGAGTTTCGTCTCGAAACCCTCTTCCCGTTTAACCAACTTAAACAAGTTTTTTCTACTGTAAAATTTGACTTTAGTCTAGATTAGTAAACGAAGCTTGTTTCTTTCGCCGTTTGAGTTCCGTTGCTTCGTTTGAGTTGATTCTTTTTGCAAACCGGAGTTCTTAAGTTGAACTTTATGGTTAGAATTTTTATTTGAGTTTTACCCGTACCCTTGCTTGATTGCTTATTGTACACTTGTTTGATTGTGATAGAGTACCCGGAGTGCAAAGCGTGCTACATCGAGTCTCTAGGTTTCACGGATCATCAGCAAGGCAAGTAAGACTTTGATCATACCTCTTCACTACTCAGTTTTTATTGCATTAGATCAATCCTCAAACAATTGCATGGTTAGGATCTGATTTTAAATTGTGGGTTTGGGAAGTAGATGACGTAGTACCTATTCACATGTTTATTATCAAACCCTGGGAGTTACTTCTATGTTGCTTATTATGTTATGCTATGCTATGCTCATAGACGTGGATTGGGTTTGAGTGTATCCATGACAGATGTGAGATTGTTAATTAATGGTTCAACTTAAGATAGCAACTTTAATACACATCTGGGTGGACTGAGGCACCTGAGGAATTCCAGTGATTGCCTCTGTTTTTTTGGAAATCCCGGGGTACCGTGTGATTTTCCTATGGACCGCCACCTAGGCTCAAAGGGATCATAAGATTATTCATACTGGAAACTTCCGTGTGCAGCCACATGCCATTATGGGCTCTGGCATAGTTGATTAAGTTGTGGGAAACCTTTCCATGATGGGCTAGCATATGTAGGGGATTGTAGGTGTACCGGCCTATCTATCGGTTAAGGGGACCTCTTCGGAAAGACTATGTCTCGGTCATCCGTTTCTCAAACATTATGTAGTGCGAGAAAACCAACGGAGGAGATCGGGTCTTGTGGGGAAAAGTGCACAAACCTCTGTAGAGTGTACAAACTAATCATGGTTAGCCGTGTCCCCGGTTATGGACATCTTGAGTATATGGGTTTTGGATTATCATGTGGATCTCATCACTCTTTAATATAATTTGATTGGGTTAATGATTACTTTTAATTGGGATTGAGAGGGGGGTTACCTTCTCAATGTTTGCAACCAACTTTGTAGTTAAATAAAATATATTCCTTTGCAGTAGGGAAAATTGGCTTTTCTCAAAACCTATTAACCATACAGCCTCCATCAGCCATATATGCATGTAGTGATAGCTTTATTATGTTCATTACTCTTTTGTGTTACATTGCGAGCGTATTCCATGTCCTGACCCGTTTTCGGGCTGCAACATATCATGTTGCAGACTTTTCAAACGACGAGTAAGGAGCTTTAGGTCATGGTCTTTCACTCAGTGATGCCGTTGGAGTTGATGGACTCACTTTATCTTCCAAGCCTTCTGATGTTATTGTATTAGATGGCCTTAAGCCATATTTATTGTAATAATTCTCTTTTGAGATATTCGATGTAATAAGTGTGTGATTGCTACTCTGTTATAAATCCTCAAGTAATGTGCGTTTCAACATTACCGATCCAGGGATGACACTGATGCACAGAGATCAGACTGTTTGAGGTCTGGTCGCTACACCTACCACCACTTTTCCACACTCGTTATACTAACTTTATTACTTCTTTACCTGAAACAGCCCCTAATTTTTATTTACGTGCTCTTTGTATTCTTGCAAACCTATCCCGTTACACCTACAAAGTACTTCTAGTTTCATATTTGTTCTAGGTAAAGCGAACGTAAACCGTGCGTAGAGTTGTATCGGTGGTCGATAGAACTTGAGGGAATATTTTTTCTACCTTTAGCTCCTCATTGGGTTCGACGCTCTTACTTATCGAAAGAGGCTACAATTGATCCCCTATACTTGTGGGTTATCAAGACCTTTTTCTGGCACCGTTGCCGGGGAGTTGTAGCGTGGGCTGAATATTCTCGTGTGTGCTTGTTTGCTTGATCACTAACTAGTTTTTATTTTGTGCTCTTGTTTTATATATTTTGTTATGGGTAGGAAATGCAAAATACCAAAAAATTAGTTGTACCTACTACACCAATGGTTGAAGAACCACTCAAAATCTATCACACTCCCGAAGCTTTTTACTTGGATCATCTTCGATCACTATGTGCTCGTGCTGAAACCCCAACTAGCTTAGTTGAGGGAAAATCTTTAGATGAGCATGCTTGTTATGTGCGACACCACTTATCTCAAAAGGGAAACTTTTACTGGATCAAGAGCCCCTCCGAGATTGGATCTATCTTTGTCTCTCTCTGTTTCTGCGTTTTAGATTCTGTCCTTTCATCGTTTCTTATATTCCCAGAGATCCGTAACTTCGATTGGGCTGAAATTTTAACATGATTTCTATCCGGATATTGGTTTTCTTGTGGCGAAAGAAGGGCACCAACCGCCTTACGGGGTGGCCACTAGGGTCCAGGGCGCGCCTGACCCCCTGGTGCGCGCCCTCCTGCCTCGTGGCCCCCTCGGGCATCGTCTCGCGTTGATTCTTCTTCCTAAAAATCACATATATTCCAAAAAAAAGTCTTCGTAAGTTTTTATCCCGTTTGGACTCTGTTTGATATGGATTTTCTACGAAACAAAAAACATGCAACAAACAGGAACTGGCACTGGGCATTGGATTAATATGTTAGTCCCAAAAATAGTATAAAAAGTTGCCAAAAGTATATGAAAGTTGTAGAATATTAGCATGGAACAATCAAAAATTATAGATACGATGGAGACATATCACCCGACTCGGTGAAATCCCCCCAAATCCCAATGCTTACCGGCCTGCTATATAAACCCTCACGACCGGCGAGTCGTGCCTCGCATTTTCCCCTCCCTCCCTGTAGCTTATCTTGTCTGCTTCTCCCACAATCGCCAATGGCACTGGTCTGTCATCGTCGCTCAGCCACTCCGCCATCATCAGAGGACAACTCCAGCTGGGAGGCTACACCGCGGCGGCGGTGCAGTCCCCGGTGTAGTGTAGTGCGTGTGGCGTTCCTGTTGGGTGTGCGCGGAACACCCGCCACATGCTCCACCGCCGTTGCCTGTCGCTGTTGCCGACCGCCGTTGCCGCCACACCACCGTCGAAAGCCAGGGCCATCTCCCACTCTGCCGTCGCAGCCCAAAGGCGGGAGGTGGCCGTCGTGGCCATCACCCCACTGCCGGCCACCATGGCCATCAGCAGCTCCGCCACCACGGCCCGAAGGCAGGAGGTGGTGGTCGTGGCCGCCACTCCATCGTCGGTCACCGTGGCCGCCAGCCCACCATCGACCGCGGGGGTCATCACCCGCTCTACCACCGCCGCCCAAAGGCGAGAGGCGAAGGTGGATCCCCGCACGTGCATCAGCGATCTTGCACACTACACCGAGTTCCTGCGAGAGGAGGAGGAGCGCCTCGTCGAGCACGCAAAGAGCCTTACCGCCGTCGTGGCTGCGGCACATGCCGCCTCAGAGGCGAGGAATCAGGAGATCTATGAGGAGAACCACCGCTTTGAGAGGGGTCGTCTAGAGCGGCAGAGGGCGTTCGAGGTGGGCATCGCTGAAGCTGCAGCAGCGGCAGGCACCGTATTGCAGTTGTCTAGCTCGTCGGTAGGCTCCTCCTCTGCTTCTTACTGAGCGTGCTCGGCAGAGGAGAGGCAGCCGGAAGTAGTACAAAGCCCCTTTGTAGTAGTAGTATTTAGGGGCTATTTTGTTCAGTTCATCTGACTATAGATGTGGTGGAACTGTACAACGTACTTAAAATTAGCTATTATATATAGTTGAACTAGCTATTTCAGTACGTGGATGGCAACAATTGGGGAAAAGTTTGATCGGTTCAGCTATCGAGTTGAACTGTTTGTATAAATTAAGAACGACTGCTTAATCTATGAATGAAATCTAGGCTAAATTACTGAATTTTAGTTGCAAAAATTAGATACTGCTAGTGATTTTTAGATTCATATTTTGACAAATCGCAGTGTTACAAGGTTGACAAATGGCAATGTTACGAAATCAACAAATGTCAATCTTTCCAGTTTGACAAATGGCAACATACCCAATAAGACAGATACAAATCTTACCAAATTGTTCGTAAGTGGTTGCACACGGGTCATCCAAAAGAACCGTTTGTGTTGAAGAGATGCACAAATCCTGCTCTCATTTTGCATACGGTGTTCTATCTAAAACATTTGCGATCAAGAGCCGCAAAAATCCTGCTCGACACATTTTCCCTTGGCTTCCTGAGGAGCTCCCGGTTTGCATACGGGTGTTCTAACTAAAACGGTTGCGATGAGTGTTTTATATATATAAACTATTGAATTTTTTCCAAAAGAAAATCGTTTGACAAGTCTGTACATTAAGAGAGAAAAACGCAAGTTCACTCAAACCATATCTTTCATTTAGTCATACTGCGAATTTATATTCATATGATCGAGATACAGTATTAAACCCAAGGAAAAAACTATTTCCGGCGGAGGCGGCGTGCCGCGCCGTCATTGTCGTTTTCGTCCTCTGGGACGGTGTTGTTGAAGTCTTCAATGAAGCACAAAATGTTCCTCACTTGTAAATCAAACATCATGTCCTCCCGGGATCGACGGACGGGGCGTGGGAGGACGGAAGCTGGCAGCGCTGAGAGGTAGCGTTCGACGGCGGCGTCCCATGCCGTTGAGGGGGGCGCGCATGGAGAGGAAGTACGGCGGCCATGGAAGTCAAAGGGCTCGCTTTCCGATGAGCCTGCTCAGCATACAGCCCGCACGCTTCCCGGTGAGCTGATAACCCACAAGTATAGGGGATCGCAACAGCTTTCGAGGGTAGAGTATTCAACCCAAATTTATTGATTCGACACAAGGGGAGCCAAAGAATATTCTCAAGTATTAGCAGCTGAGTTGTCAATTCAACCACACCTGGAAACTTAGTATCTGCAGCAAAGTGTTTAGTAGCAAAGTAATATGATAGTGGTGGTAACGGCAACAAAAGTAAAGATAGCAAAAGTGATGTTTTTGGTATTTTATAGTGATTGTAACAGTAGCAGCGGGAAAGTAAATAAGCGTAAACCAGTATATGGAAAACTCGTAGGCACCGGATCAGTGATGGATAATTATGCCGGATGCAGTTCATCATGTAACAGTCATAACCTAGGGTGACACAGAACTAGCTCCAATTCATCAACGTAATGTAGGCATGTATTCCGTATATAGTCATACGTGCTTATGGAAAAGAACTTGCATGACATCTTTTGTCCTACCCTCCTGTGGCAGCGGGGTCCTATTGGAAACTTGGGGATATTAAGGAATCCTTTTAATAGAGAACCGGAACAAAGCATTAGCACATAGTGAATACATGAACTCCTCAAACCACGGTCATCACCGGGAGTGGTCCCGATTATTGTCACTTCGGGGTTGCCGGATCATAACACATTGTAGGTGACTATAGACTTGTAAGATAGGATCAAAAACTCACATATATTCATGAAAACATAATAGGTTCAGATCTGAAATCATGGCACTCGGGCCCTAGTGACAAGCATTAAGCATAGCAAAGTCATAGCAACATCAATCTCAGAACATAATGGATACTAGGAATCAAACCCTAACAAAACTAACTCGATTACATGATAAATCTCATCAAACCCATCACCGTTCAGCAAGCCTACGATGGAATTACTCACGCACGGCGGTGAGCATCATGAAATTGGTGATGGAGGATGGTTGATGATGACGACAGCGACGAATCCCCCTCTCCGAAGCCCCGAACGGACTCCAGATCAGCCCTCCCGAGAGGTTTTAGGGCTTGGCGGCGGCTCCATATCGTAAAACGCGATGATTTCTTCTCCTTGATTTTTTTTCTCTCCGAAAGCAAATATATAGAGTTGAAGTTGGCGTCAGAGGGTTTCCAGGGGGCGCGCCCCCCACCTTCGTGAGAAGGGTGTGGGCCCCCTAGTCTTCATCTTTGGGGAGGATTTTTTATTATTTTTTCTAAGATGTTCCGTGGAGTTTTAGGTCATTCCGAGAATATTTGTTTTCTGCACATAAAACAACACCATGGTAATTCTGCTGAAAACCGCGTCAATCCGGGTTAGTTCCATTCAAATCATACAAGTTAGAGTCTAAAATAAGGGCAAAAGTGTTTGGAAAAGTAGATACGACGAAGACGTATCATGAGTCTGCGCATTCGAGGACAGCTTGCACGCCTCTCGGTCAGCCTGCGCACTGGACCGCGCTCGCACGCCTCCGGTTCAGTCATGGTCAAGCAGCTGTCCGCACGGGACCTCCTACAGCCATTAAAACCAAGACACATGGTGTCACGTGAATTGTTAACAGAACGCACACGGTTTGAATTATATAAACGTTTGAGATATTAAAGTGGCAGCTATTTTTTCAAAATGCCTTTGTTGGCTTTCATTATTCGAGTGCGCCTTCTCTCAAAATGGACACGAAAAATACCACAGCATGCCGGGTGCCATTCCATGATAGCATGCCAAGTTTCGTGAATTTCAGACGAGTTTTGGATTTACTAGAATTTAAAAATAAAGTATCTCAACGTTTTGTCGGCAATCAACGGTGCCCTGGTGTTTGAAATTCATTCATATTTCCTGCATGGGACCTAAGCATACACCCAAGGATACAGATTTGATTTTTCAACCAATTATATGCACTGAAGCATGTGCATGTAGTTCAAATTTGAATTATGCACATAAATGCATTGAAAACTCAATTAATGCATAAAAATGACGTAACGAACCCCGAAAAATTACAAAAATTGACACAACGCTCCTGTTGTTATGTTGACAGTAGGAAAAATTAGAAATCGAGAAGAGGCAACGGATATCGTTTCATCCAGAAAGGTGAAATGTTCCCTACCGGAACCATCAGACTTGTTGTGAGAAGTTCTGGTTTGTGAGAAGCATATTCGCAAACCTGTCCCAAATGGGACAAAAAAATGACCACAACATGTTGATGCCGCTCCATGACAGCATGCCAAGTTTCATGAATTTCAGACGAGCTTTAGATTTACTAGAATTTAAAAACCAGGTATATCAATGTTTCCGGTCGAGTGACGGTGCAGGGTGTTTAACATTCATTCTCATTCTTGCTGGGACCTAAGAAGGCAATCAAGGACACAAATTTGAACTTTTAACTAATTTATATGCATTAGAGCATGTGCGTGTAGTTCAAATTTAAATTATGCACATGAATGCATAGAAAACTCAATTAATGTATAAAAATGTCCGAGCGAACCCCGAAAAATCCTAAAAATTGAAACACCACTTCTGTTGTTCTATGTTGACACTAGGAAAAAGTTTAAAACCGAGAAGAGGCAACGGATATCATTTCGTCCAGAAAGGTGAAACGTTCCCTACCGAAACCATCACACTTGTTGTGAGAACCTCTGGTTTATGAGAAGTATATACCCAAACATGCCCCAAATGGGAGAAAATTTTTACCACGACATGTTGATGCCACTACATGATAGCATGCCAAGTTTCATGAATTTCGGACGAATTTTGAATTTACTAGAATTACAAAAGCAAGTACGCCGACGTTTGCCGGAGAGCCACAGTGTCGTGGTGTTCGAATTTCATCCTCATTTCTTGCATGGGACATAAGCAGAAACCCATGGACACATATATGATTTTACAACCCATGTTGATGCACCGGACCATGTGCATGTAGTTTAATTTTGAATTGTGCCCCTGAAATTGCTAGAAAACTAATTTAATGTATAAAATGTTTAAACGAACCCTGAATAATTCCAATTCTTTTACGACACACATATAGTTGCATGTTCACTGCAGATAAAAGGTCTAGCAATTCAAACACCGTCCATTGCCGTTGTGACCCCATTATATAATTCAAATCAAGATGAAAAATCAAGTAGATCGCACACAATTTATTATCACCAACCATGTGAGATGCAGCACAAAATATCTTGAAGCACCATTGGTGTATAGTACGCTTATGGCTTACGCGAGAAGGTGCATTGGCTACAGTCCACAACCGGCATCTCAAGCATACTAGCTCGCTCCCCAAATATCATTTCACTATTCAATCGTCACCGGTGAAAGATGGGCACGTGGACCCGCGTCGTGAGGGCAACTTCGGTGGCCCACTCCGGCGAGCACGGCCGCAGCCGCCATGCGCGTGCTAACAATGTGCATGAGCGCGGCCGCAATCTGTGACCGGGCGGCCAAGGCAGCCCAAACGGCCACTGTTGCTTCTCAGGTGGCGGCAGCAACATCTGCCTCAGGGATAGCAACCGACGAGAGCGCCACAGCAGTTGTCCGTTCCGCAACGGTGGCCTTAGCCCATGTCGAGACCGCCCACGACCATGTCGAGGCCGCCCACGCCCAGCTCGTGGCGGTCACCGCACAAACCGAACGAAGCTTCTCCGACAACGGTCGGCAACCCACGGCTGAAGAGCTGGCAGTCGCCGAGAGCATTCGAGCAGCCGTTCGTTCCTTTGCCGCATACATTGCGACGACGGAGCCCATCCAAGCCTAGATCGCGGCCTCCCACGCCTAGCTCATGGCGGCCTTTTCCAAAGAGATGGCGGACACAGATGGCGAGATTCTTACCGAGTATGGTGTGATGGATGCCATGAAGCCCCTTCCTAGGAGACCATCGGACGCGAGCTGGACATGGACGCGGCAGCGGAGATCGACGAGCACCAGCGGTAGTAGTAATCTTTGTTTTGTTTAATTAAGAGCGCTGGTCTTTAATTTGTTAGAGTAATGTTTAGGTCAGCTAGCTCTGTTTAATTGCTGAACTTGCTCGATTAAGAAGTGTGGGCATGTTGTAGTCTCCTTTGTGTACCCAAATTATGCAATGACGTGGATGACCACTGTAGCCATGGAAATTCGAACCAAAATTTTTGACGTTCAAACTCATCACACATGGGTTAAGCTATCTAAATCGTTTGCGATGTTCACATATCGTACATAGTTCTGAATAAGGGACCGTGTCTGATAACATTTTGCGCGCCAGTTTTTTCGCTGAAGCGATTCCAAATTTTCGGCTTCCGCAGAAATATCTACCTCCCCGCCCCCCCCCCCTCCCTTACCAAAATCCACATTTCCCCTGTTTATGCCTTCCTTTCCAAGTTGAAACCTTAACTCCTTGCTTGCAGCGCCGCCTCCTCGCTGACGACCCACCTTCACGCTACTCGGTATCGTCTATCCAGGTGGGTGATCCACACTCGACCCCCATCCTCCTGCTCCTTCCACATCCTACATGCCCCGACTGCCGGCGCGAGCGCGACATCTTCCACCCAAGCCACCGACCCTTCCACCAAATAAGCGCCGCGCCTAAGCCATGGTGCATGTAGTATAGCCATGATCTCAAGAAGCATTTGGCAGCGGAGAAGCAAATCGCAGCCGCATGCGCATATGAGGTCGCGATGGCTGCCATTCGTGTCGACCCCCGGATCTTGGAGGAGCACCTTGCCATTTGCTAGCTACGCCGGTTAAGCATGCTCGTTTTACCCGTTGCGTGTGCTGCCCCTATCTTTCCTTCACAAATTCTAGTGAATTGTGCCATCTAATTTTACCATACAATCTGTTACTCTAGTGTATATGTTATATATGTCGTGTAGTGTGGTGGTCACTTATTAACTATTTTGTTAATTAGTTGTCGTCTTTAGTTAACTGCTTGGTTCAATTCTACAAATGTGATGTTCAATTCTTCAGGCTGCAATTTTGTATTGTCTTCCATGTGAGAAATAAATCGAATTTATTATTATAAAATACATGAGAAACAAATACAATTGCTATATTTTCAAGTTGCCAAGTATGCTTGGTTTGGTTATACATTGTGCAATGTGGTGCTCAGTTAATGTTTGGTTCATTTGTGTTGTGGTGTTTAGTTAACTGTTTGGTTCAATTCTGCAATGTGATGTTCAATAGTTGTGGGTGCATTCTGTTATTGTATACCATGTGAGGAATAAATTAAATTTGGTTGTAGTAAATACATGAGAAATAAATACAATTGCTATATTTCCAAGTTGTTAAGCATGCTTGGTTTGGTTAACTGTCTGATCTTCTATTAGGAGTATGTTATATTGTGCAATGTGGTGCTTACTTAATGTTTGGTTCATTTGTTGTGGTGTTTAGTTAACTGCTTGGTTCAATTCTGCAATGTGATGTTCAATTGTCGTGGGTAGAATTTTGCATTGTTGTGCATGCGAGGAATAAATCGAATTTGGCTGCACTTAATACATGAGAAACATATACAAGTGCTATATTTCCTAGTTCTTAATCATGTCTGGTTTGGATAAATGGGTTTTCCATGTGGCTTGAATTAATCTGATGAATCTGCAATGTGATTATTTTTCATCAACATATTTTACTGATAGCATATGAACCCTTACTTAACCTGATGACTAACTACCTTATATGTGTTGCAGGGAAACAATGGGAAGCACTGAGGTTTACAATCGAGGTTAGCACGTGCATGGTCCGTTGTCTAATAACACATTATTGTGCAATTGCAGGAACCATTCTAATATTTAGGTTTTTAACAATTTGGTCTTGCACATGTAGGTCCTGCTGTCAGAGGTTTTGACCCATTGTTCGACCCTTTGTGCATATTGAGAAATGAGTTGTCCATGAATATCAATCAAATTAAGAAACTCGGAAAGATTGTTAGGATAAAGAAATTAGCGACAAAAAACAACAAAATCTTTGTGTACACAATGAAGAAGATATCAATTCACTACAAGATGGTACTAACTATTATACCTTGCCTTTTTTTATTCCTTTGCCCCACTTTCAATATAGAGAAAATATTTATGCATATACTTGTTTTTAGGCCTTTCCAAAGCAGTTCACTGATGATTACATTTCAAACCACCTCTATGGTCAGCAGGCGGGAAAGGTTTTCATACAACATCAATGGTTCAATATTGAAGTGTTTCTTAAGAGGACGAAGGATGGATGGTCAATTATCCACAGGCACTGCCCTAAAGTTGCAAAGACCTTCAACATGAATGAAGGCTCAATATTCGCCTTCCGCTTCAGCAGTTTTCCAGATGAGATGCATCTGTCTATATACCGTCTATGATGATAATTTCGAAAGGTTCTACATGTTGCATGTGAAACTTGGTGCTAGTGCAGTTATGTAATGGGGTAGCTGAGTGCTGAAGCTATATCATGTTGTACTCTGATATATTATAATTATGAAATTATGCTTCCTTAATATGAAAATGAAATATATTATATGCTTAATATAAATGTCAATTAGATTAATGAATGGATTATTAATAATAGGGCAATTAGCCTGCTAATTGGGTTTTGCTATTGCAAACGGTTATTTAAAAAATACTGTGGGCGATAACCTCAGGCAATGTACAAAGTTTCTAGGAATAAACTGTGTTGGATCAATAAACAATCACACACAACTTTCTCTTAAAACCTATTTGCATTAGGCCACCTTGCGCAAACGTTTACCATAAAAAACTATGTGCGATGGACAGCCTTTGCCACATAGTTTCTTCTACGGACCGTGTGTGATGCATTTAATAACGCAAACGATAAAATTGTTAATATCATGTGCAATGGCAGCGTTATCACAAATGATTTAACGCGAAAAATTGTGTGTGATGTATCTGTGAACGGAGACGTTTTTCTTGGAGCGGCTGTGTGGAATGTACATATGAACGGAAACGTTTAGCGAGAACTGATTGTGTGGGATGTACTTGCGACCGGAAACAATTTCTCCTGTATAATTGTATTTTTTTAGCTTTACTGTATGTATTTCCATATTTGAGCGCTTGCCGGTCGCACACGACCTTATTTTGCCGAGCGTGTGTGCCAGGAGCGCATATCTCTGACGATTTCTGAGTCGTGTGGGAAAGACCTCCCCTGTAGCCGTCACTCACTAGGCGACGGTTCCAAATACCGTCGCGGAAAGGGTTAAAAACCGTTTGTATAGCACCGGCACGTACTAGTGACACTCCGATAACAAAGCCAACAAACTCCATCATCATTGGCCACAATCACCGTTAAATTCATCGGCCGAAATGAAAAAAGAAGTTTTTTTTTACCTTGTTGGCACTTGGTGGTCGCGGCCCTTTTTGCCGGCTGCAGCGGACGGACGAGCTGGAGCAGTGGCTGGAGTCGCCGCATGAGGCGCCGGACATGGACCGGGGCGGGGCGGGGGGGTGGGGGTGGAGTGGCCTTCTTCTTCTTCGTTGCCTCGGCGAGGGCCGACGTCGCGGCCGTCAGTTTTCTAGCTCTCTTGCTGTCGGCGGGAGCAGCGGGAGGGCGGCCAACCGTCGTCGAAAAGATAGTGGCCACCCCAGTGGCCTTTGTCGCGATGGGAGCCGGTGCTTGTGGCCGGTGAAGATTTTTCATCCCCAATCTCTTTTTGATGCGGGCGGCGGTGGGGGATGGCTTCCGATAGCGACAAGCCAGCGGCGATGGCCAGCAGGGTGGCAAAAGGGTCTTGGCTATCCATCCCTGTGACGGGGGCGGTCATCGGTGGCGACGGCGGCGGCGAGAAGGACGCAGCCACGCGGCAAAGAAAGTGGTGGGATGAGTTTTACTCGGCCACACAGGCACCGAGTATATTTTGGCGCTGTGGGAGGATTTTTGCGTTTACTCCCTTATAGAATTTAAAGGATTGGCTAAGTGCAGTTTAGTAAAGTAGAAAATTTACTTCACTATGAGCTTTTAGGTGATCCGCCAGAGATGCTCTTACCAGCCAAAATAGTTGCAGTAACATCAGAACAACGAGAGCTCAATCCAAGCAGTACTACCACGGTGACGCTCAGACTTCAGCCACGGCATCGAGCTCGTGGTCCGTCCATCGGCTCCACCGTGCTAGAGTAGCGTGTCTTCAACCGCCGTGGCCAGCTCGCAGTCCAGCCAGAAGAGAGCACAGAGAGCACTGGCAGCGATACGAGGGAGCTGCCCGTGGAATAAAATCAGCAAACTTGGCGATGGCACCTTCCGTGATAGTGTCGCCATCACCTTCTCTGCCATGAGTTTCAACGAGAGACTGTTGTTGCAGCTCTCTCTCAGCTCATTTATGGACAGAGGTAGGAGAAAAAAGACGACGACTGAAGTAGAGACACGGAAAGTTTTGCCAGTCAGCGCACGATGCGTCGCTTATCTTTCTTAACTCGCAGCCGTACATATACAGTCCAACTAATACAACTTAAATAGCCTAGCTAGTTGCTACATGCAGCCCATGATCCACAAGACTCGGACGCCATCCTACCTCCTCGCACGTACGAAACTGCAGCTAACGCAGCTCTCAAGAAATTGTCCTTGTCTGTCCATGCATGCAACATGCTGATCCGATTTTTCTGCTGGCTTCTTCAGCCCCGCCTGCACGCGGCGAGCACACAAATCAACTGCTAGCTACTTACAGAACTATTTACCAAACTTATACACACAACGCACGCAAACATGCCTACGCGCCTGGACGTGCACACACGTACGTGTCATAGCTTATACTATCAATCACGCCCTAAGCCATGACCTAGTGCTCCTTGACGTCATTGGCTCCGCCGCTGCAAAGGCCTCCACCTTCGCCCGACGATGCCTCCATATTATTTCTCGACAAACGCATGCCTAGCATTTTTTTCACTGGCGACACACGCTTGGCGTCCCTCGGCGCCTCGCACGTCCCGCGCGCACCCGACGCGCCCGACCGCAACAGTGTGTCCCGCACGCCCCGCGCGCACCTGGCGCGTCCGACGAGCCCGACCGCACCAGTACGTCTCGCACGTCCCGCGTGCACCCGACGTGTCTGACGAGTCCGACCGCACCAGACGCTCACCACGCGCTGCCTCCGCGTCCGCCATGTCAGCCGCCAGCGACAAACGCCAGAAGGATGTAGCCGAACTCGAGCACGGACTCGAGCACAACGGCGATATACGTCTCCTCCCAACGTCAACCGCACGCTCGTACGCGTGCCCGCGGTCCCGACGCTCCTGACGCGTCCAGTGCGCATCCATAACACGCACCGGGCGCGCCCGGCTCGCCGTCACGGCTTATTGCCCTGCACCGCTGCGGCCTCAACCGCAGCGCAGCACCTCCATGCCGCCATGCCGCTGTGTGTCGTTAAAGCCGCCGCCACGCAAGTCCTCCGCGGCCTCCTCACCGTGCTGCCGCAGCCACCGCGGCCTCCTCGCCACGTCGCGCACCTCCATAGACCGACACACGGTTCGGAGCATCGCGCGGCCGCCGGCGAACTCCGCCACCGCCGGCACGCCTCCGGCAAGGAAAACGACGCCCAAGATGAACCAGCTCTGATACCAAATATTGTTGCAGCTCTCTTTCTCTGTCAGCTCACTCATGGACAGAGGTAGGAGAAAGGAGACGACGACTGGAGTAGAGACACGAAAAGTTTTGCCAGCCGGCGCACAGAGCACCGCCACGGGCGCTCGAACACCTGAATCCTTATATCTTTCTTAACTCACAGCCGTACATAAACAGTCCAATTAGTACAACTTAAATAGCCTAGCTAGTTGCTACATGCAGCCCATGATCCACAAGACTCGGACGCCACTCCTACCTCCTCGCACGTACGAAACTGCAGCTAACGCAGCCCTCAAGGAATTGTCCTTATCTGCCCATGCATGCAACATGCTGATCCGATCTTCCTGCTGGCTTCTCCAGCCCCGCCTGCACGTGGCAAGCACACAGGTCGACTGCTAGCTACTTACAGAACTACTTACCGGACTCATACACAAAACGCACGCAAGCATGCCTACACGCCCGGACGCGCACACACGTATGCGTCATGGCTTATGCTATCAGAGACCACCAGGAGCCAACATCTTAGTGATTACTACTGAAGTTTGATCTTCAAGAGTTTAGTGATTGCTACTGCTATACGCTTAAAACTTTTGGATTTGCTACTCCAGTTTGATCCATCCTTACAAATAACGAAAACGGAACGGTTCTCTGCTTAGTGATTGCTACTGAAGTTTGATCTGCAAGAGTTCTGTTCCTCTGCCGACAAGAGGAACTGAACTTTTGGATTTGCTACTAAATTCCCAAGGAGCCGAACATGTTGTCGCCGAACCCGTAGACAACGAGCACTGCTATACGCTACTTTAAACTTTTGGCCTTCCGTTGCCAACTAATATTTTCCTTTTGGATGCTCGACAACTAACTTCATTTGTAGCCACAGCCATAGGAAACAGTAGTGGTGCAAGCCCCATCTTCTCTGGCCAAACTAAGAGCGTTTTATCTCCTTTCGCAGGCACAAGATTTTCTCTTGGAAACTTCCAGATTTGAGTTCAAACGAATGCTTTGCACATGTGCTACCTCCCTTTTAGGCTCTATAGTTAAATCTGTAGCTATTGCGAGGGGGAAAAAGGTTAAAGCTCTGCAGCACCATTGCTTGCCAACGCAGGCTTAGGCTCTGATGTCAATGAATTAGTTTAATTAAAAAATCATCTTAGTTTGTAGATATGGTCCAAAGCAAATGTTCAGCTTGCCCTCATATTTTACTGAAGGCCCTGATCTTACACATGCCGTGGAAACTGTTTTGAGCAGCTGGAGGTTGCACATGCCGTGGGACCGTTTCCATCGACCACAACATTTTCTAAACAAAATTCCCTAAGCATGGAAGCATCAAAGAAGACGAGCTCATTTCCAAATCAGGGAGCAACCTCTGGACATCCGATCGGATTTGCATGCATTTGTTAACTTCCTATTGGTTTTTGTTTGCTGAGAAGACCTTGGACACAGCTGCAGAGTAGTATTTGAAGTTTAAAGTGTCGGCCAAACTGTCTGAAACAATAAAACTCGTCAGCTGGTTAGAACAGAAAGTCAAGAAAGGCCCCCTTTGCTGGTATTTGGCTTTTTTGGATACAATTTTTTAGGAATTAACATAAAGGTTATATGTCGCTCAAACACAAATGTGCCGGCAATAAAGAATAAATTGTGCGTCAAAGAACTGAAGTTATGCTATTACTACTACTTTTCTGCCAAGGATAACAGTCTGTGGGAAGCCCCGCATTGTCTGATATCCCATAAGAAGAAACCAACAAACTGATCTGCAGTACTCCTACTAGCATTTGTTTTATGTTGCTGCCTGTTGCTGTTGCTGAAACTTGAAAGCTAAAGTATTGCTGTCTATTATTTTCAGGGATCTTGCCTTCCTTATTTTCAGGCCACTGGTCCGTTTTTGCTTAATCAGTCATACGGGGAACAGGTTCTTTTTCCCCACAGGATATAAAAATCAGAGTCATCACTTGTCAAAGGAAAAATTAATGCTAGCAAAGTCAACAGAACGATACACTGGTTTTATAATCCTTCTGGGATCAAGTGCCCGGTTTCGCAGATGCATGAGTCACATTCTCGCTTGTCATCGAGGGGCGTTCTCACTTCACAGATGCTAGTAGTACTAGTACATATTTTCTCTGAGTTGACCACATTCCCAGCCTAGTTCCGTCTCGAACCATGAATTCTCATCGCTTATAATCACATTCTCACTTGTCATCGAGGGGCATTCTCACTTCTAGTACATTCTCCATCCCGAAATAAATGTCTCAACTTTAGTAGTATAACTTTATTTCTTTTGCAGGTAAAAAAAATGTATCTGTACCATTTGATCGAACCTATTCGCGTGAAATTTCTTCAAATTCCCTCGACGAGGCGGTCAAAACGGACCCTCAGTTTCTTGGACTCAGATTTGAGTCATTATTGATGGACCGTGATCTTGTGCAGAGTCTGCAGCTGCAGCAGGTGAGCCTCATTAGGGCATGGCCAACGGTTAGCCCCAGGGGTGCTGCTCCACAGGCCAACTAGGCTCGGATGCCATCGTGGCGTAAAAGCGGTCGCCTGCAGACGACAGGTGACTCCTGCAGAAGAGCCGGCTTCCTCGAGAGAAAAGCAAGAAAAGATGGGAAAAAGCAAGAGAGTGCCTGTGAAAAGGATGGGAGAAGTTGGCTCTACCCGCGGACGATGCAGGAAGCGACGCACCCGGCGCTGCAGGACACGACCATGGCCATGGCAGCTCGAGAACAGAAGCACTAGTTCCAGATCTGGAACATGGAGCGGTCGAGGCGGAAATACATGAGGCGACCGTTCCGCCCGAAGTGCTCCTCCGTGTGCCGGCCAGAGAGCGGCGACGATGATGCCGAGCTCGGAAACGTGGCCAAAGCCGGCACCACCAGCATGAGCTCGGTGGCACATCCATGGAGGACACCGTGAGATTGGAAAAGGGCCATGGCCGGCGGCGCGAGCTCAAGGCCGCAGCTACGCATGCCCAATGCCACTCTGCTAGTGCTAGCAGAGGTCGATTGAGTAAAAAAAAATCAGGCGTAAAGGTTTATTTCCATTTATTTGGTATGGATTTGAGGAAGATTGGGGAAGAAGATGCGCAGGGGAGGCGAGATGAACGGGAGTAGTTCTGAGGATAGAGATGATGTGGGTCCCAGTGAGGTGTAGCCTCAGGCTGATGCGTTGGGGTATTAAAAATCAAACCAAGTGCCTCACACTTTTTTACCTACGTGGATGGACCATTGTACATGCCCTTACTGCCGCCTATTACCCAACCTAGCTGGCACATTCTACTGTACCCGTTAGTTAGCACCATGATTCAGCCAAAAAAAAGGGCCAAGATTTATTATGCCTTCACTCACGGTCACGGTGGTGTCTCCGTGCGACACTTTTCACCTGCTATGTGTTTTCTTGTAGTTTTGCATTTTAATTGCGGTTAGTACACACCTTAAATGGTCAATCAGCTCAGGACAGAGGACAGTGGCAACCAAACAAGGTAGTAGCACGTTTTCGCTTCGTTTTGAATCTTTAATTTCTCCCTTCCTTTTCTTCGGTTTGGTGTGGTTTATTTATTTGTTAATCATCAATCATTAAGAGCTGAAACTTTTTTGGTTGCCATTATACTAACTAGATGATACCACGCACGTTGTTGCGAGAATATTTCAATGTGATTCTATATACGAAACATGAATATTTTTAGTTTTTGCTTTTTATATTATTACTTCAAATATTAAACTAATAATATATTTGAAGCCAAAAATTAAATGATACCACACACATTGTTGAAGTAATAATATATGGCAACTCCCTCTCTAGGGTAGTGGACCTGGATGATGACACACTTCATCATTTCTAGACTGTCGAGGGATGGCAGTTTTGCCCATTGGTATGGGTACACACGAGTACCCTGTCCAACAATGACGGGCATGGGCAAAACTTGGCAAGATTTGATACTCACAGGTAATGAGTATCCATACCCGTAAAATATATGGGTAAGGTATGGGTATAAAATTACGCCTATGAGTAATCCAATGGATACTCAGGAAAATTAATAAATGAAAATAACTTGTATGACATGTGTGGTCAACATCCAACTCTTATGGCCCAAACTGAAATCCCTTATTCCCTAAACCAGCCATAGCTCATCAGCCTGCAACCACCAGCTCAGCACTCCTCCTACATCCTATGTGACTCATCGTAATAATGAAATCTTGACTCTTCACCGTCAGACTGTATTGCAACCCTCAATCTAGCGATCCCCAATTCCCATCGTTGCCTTTCATTGTGTCGGAACTCCACCAACCGCTGCTCATACTCCCTTGTCGCGCCCAAGAGGCCAGCCACCGAAGGAGGTATCGTCGTTGCTAGACCGCTTGGCATCATCAATTGAATTTTTGACTCATTTCTCTATTTTTCAAAATGTAAATGTTATATATTGTACCCAGTGAATACCCATTGGGTATAGGATACCCGATGGGTATGGGTATGGGTGTTAATTTGTGGCCATGGGTATTGAAGTGAGTGGGCATAGAAAGTTTCTGTGGGTCTGGGCGGATGGGGGATGTACCCTCCCATACCCTTCCCATTGCCATCCCTTTGCTCTGATGGTATTCATGTTTGTCGGGCATACATTAGGGCGAAATCCATGCTTTGTTAGCCGATCCAGACACCATCGACACATGATGGCGACATATCCTCCTATATTGGTGTTGTCATGGTCCTCACCCATGCCCTTCCTCGAGCACTGGAGGAAACCATAGGCCCAGCTAGCCACGCCATACAGCAACGGCGCCATGGCATCATCCCTGCACGGGAACACCACCTGAGTTGTTCACGGAGTCCCGATGTGGCTGATGGACATGTTGGCCATTTCCCGTCTCACCGGCGAGGCTCAATGGCATCACTTCGTGTCAGTGTTTGTCGCTGCTCAGGACATGAGATTTTTAGGAGCAATGTATGTCGTCGGTCTCGCTTCATAGAGGAATCCTTCATCATGTCTGACCGGATCGTACCACTCAGTTGTCGACTCCTCTAAAAGCATGTATGGGGCTGAGGTGCTACGTTGAACTAGATAATTTTGAAGTTATCGCGCTATGAAGGTGGTTGGCATTGGTCATGCCACGAACTTAATGTTCTACCATCTACTCGTCACTCATGGCTAAAGGCTAGGCAAAGCAAGTTTTTTATGAGAAGTAACCACATATATTTCATTACACGAACGGATTACAAAGAGTACACACATGGTCACTAGAAGAGCACATATATAGATGTTTTACAATATTGCACCAAAGACTCCGCAAGAAATAAAACAATAATTTCAATTCATCGGAATCTTGTGCCACGCTGAAATGTCACCTGACATTGTCCTCCGTTGCCGAGGCAACGCTGGAGAAAGAGGGGAAGTGTTGTCATACATAGATTTGGAGGAGCACCTTCGCATGCGAGGATGCTTTTTGAGCCAATGAACCAAACTGCCATAAGCGACGAGACTAAGGTTTTGTGGCATGTCGACCTGGGTCTTCCCCTTGTCCGTTATATCCCAGTGCCGTCAACTTCATACAGTGTGGTCGAAGAAGAGGCTTGCCACCGTCCACACACCCCCACTACAAGACACCAGGCACAAACGCAACAACCGATCTATGCCACCCGGGAGATTGTCATGCGCCGACCACCAGACACAAATCTCTTGGATCCAGAGACTGGCAAGAAGATAAAGCCACCTGCTTCTCGGCACCGCCCCTTAGAGCACTACTGAGATGGGGAAGAGGAGAAGAGGATTATTTTGCAATGACGTCGCCCCACCATTGATGCAGCACCTCTGAAAAGCAAACTACACACATCCTATCTTCATACCTGAGAGAAAATCGTTAGGGTGTCTACCCTGTTTGGCCGCGGGAATGGCTGATGGAGAGGACGAGGACCCATAGCATCGTCGATGTTGAGAGAAGGCAAGAAAATCTCCTCCCGATCACCTCTCTGGAGCGGTTTCTGAGAGCGTACTGATACATCTCCAACATATCTATAATTTTTTATTATTCCATTCCATTAAAGTATCAATCTTGGATGTTTTATACTCATTTACTAGCAATTTTATATCATTTTTTGGGAGTAACCTATTGACATAGTTCCCAATGCCAGTTGTTGTTTTTTGCTTATTTTTTTACTTCGTAGAATATCAATACCCAATGGAGTCCAAATGCCATGAAACTTTTTGGAGAATTTTTTTTCTGCCCAGAAGACACCCGGGAGGCCTAAGAAGTGCACCAGAGGGAGCTTGTGGGGCCCACTAGGCACCAGGGCCACCAGGCGCACCCTGGTGAGTAGTGGAGCCCACAGGCATCCCCTCCACAGACCTTTGCCTCTATAAATACTCTAAAATCCGACAAACCCTAGGGGAGTCAACAAAACACAATTCCAGCCGCCGCAAGTTCTAGAACCACGAGATCCAATCCAGAGGCCTTTTCCGGCACACTGTAGGAGGGGTCAACGATCACGAAGGGGTTCTTCATCATCACCCTTGCCCCTATGATGATGCGTGAGTAGTTTATCACAGACCTACCGGTCCGTAGGTAGTAGCTAGATGGCTTCTTCTCTCTTTTTGATCTTCAATACAATGTTCTCCTCAATGTTCTTGGAGATCTATTTGATGTAATGACTTTTTGCGGTGTGTTTGTTGGGATCCGATGAATTGTGAGTTTATGATCAAATCTATCCATGAATATTATTTGAGTCTTTGCTGAACTCTTTTATGCATGATCTTTATAGCCTTGTATTTCTTCTCTGAAATTTTGGTTTGGTTTGGCCAACTAGATTGATTTTTCTGCAACGGGAAGAGGTGCTTTGTGATGGGTTCAATCTTGCGGTGCTCAATCTCAGTGACAAAAAGAGACATGACATGCATGTATCGTTGCTATTAAGGATAACAAGATGGGGTCTATTCCTACATGAATAGATCTTGTCTACATCATGTCATCGTTCTTATTGCATTACTCTGTTTTTCCATGAACTTAATGCAATAGATGCATGCTGGATAGCGATCGATGTGCGGAGTAATAGTAGTAGATGCAGGCAGGAGTCGGTCTACTAATCTTGGACATGATGCCTATATCCATGATCATTGCCTTGGATATCGTCATAATTATTTGCTTTTTTATTAATTGCCCACGAGTAATTTGTTTACCCACCGTATGCTATTTTCTCAAGAGAAGCCTCTAGTGAAATCTACCGCCCCCGGGTCTATTTCCTATCATATTAAAACCCAAAAATACCCTGCTGCACTTTTTCTTTCTTTATTTTATTTTGTGTTTTTGCTAGATCTATTTATCAAATCTCATACAATTTAATCTATCTCAATAACGAGGAGGGATTGACAACCCCTCTTACGCGTTGGTTTGCAAGTTTTTGTTGTTTGTGTGCAGGTGTTGTTTCATAGTGTTGCTTGTTTCTCCTACTGGATTGATAACCTTGGTTTCATAACTAAGGGAAATACTTACCTTTGTTGTGCTGCATCATCCTCTCCTCTTCGGGGAATTACCAACGCAGATACAAGCAATCACGGACGAAGCGATAACTACATGTTGTTCATAGGCAATGCAAGTTCTTTTGTTATGATCACAGCAGGAGTGGTTTCTAAGGGGGTCTCCAATGCCATACATCAAAGTGAACACACCAAACATCCGTGGAAATGTTCGAACGTGTCTGGGGAAGCTGATACGGGGCCGCCATCCAGACCGGTGCACCAAATGTCTGCTCTGGGTCTGGTCACCTTCATTTGACATGCATATGTAGATCGATATCAATTTAGTATATGTATAACTAGATGCAAACATATGCAATCACAACAAAAAAGCATTGAATGTTCATCAAGTTATTATAAAATGATCTCAAAAGATGCCAGTCTGGTTGTTCATGCAAAAGGCGCTAATTTTTGCCTCCCAATCCGGTTGTCCATGCCAAATTCTTCGCTCTTTAGTTGGCCGCCTCAAAGCGTCCATGTGGCGCTTCAACATACTAGCATGATATGCTTGCACAATCTTTGCTGCATCAGGATTCAAGTTTGACATCTTCTTGGTCAATATCTTAACATCAATCTTCCTCTCCCGAAGCTTGATCTTCTTGTCATGCTCCTTCATGAATTTGTCAAACCTCTGGATCTTCTTTTCCTCCTTAACTTTATTGCGCTTCAAACATGCCTCCTCCTTATTCACCATTATGTCCTCGAACCTCTCTATCATGTTGGTTGCTGCTACCTCTTGAGCATGCGTTGGTTTTCCCTTGAAGAGGAAAGGGTGATGCAGCAAAGTAGCATAAGTATTTCCCTAGGTTTTTGAGAACCAAGGTATCAATCCAGTAGGATACTACACTCAAGTCACCTAGTACCTACACAAACAAACGAGAACCTCGCAACCAACGCGATAAAGGGGTTTTCAATCTGAGGGAGTCCTGGATTCGGGGGTATCCGGACAGCCGGACTATATCCTTTGGCTGGACTGTTGGACTATGAAGATACAAGATTGAAGACTTCGTCCCGTGTCCGGATGGGACTCTCCTTGGCGTGGAAGGCAAGCTTGGCAGTACGGATATGTAGATCTCCTTCCTTGTAACCGACTCTGTGTAACCCTAGCCCCCTCCGGTGTCTATATAAACCGGACGGTTTAGTCCGTAGGACGAACAACAACAATCATACCATAAGCTAGCTTCTAGGGTTTAGCCTCTTCAATCTCGTGGTAGATCAACTCTTGTACTACTCATATTATCAAGAACAATCGAGCAGGACGTAGGGTATTACCTCCATCAAGAGGGCCCGAACCTGGGTAAACATCGTGTCCCCTGCCTCCTGTTACCATCCGCCTACACGCCCAGTTCGGGACCCCCTGCCCGAGATCCGCCGGTTTTGACACCGACATTGGTGCTTTCATTGAGAGTTCCTCTGTGTCGTCATCGTTAGGCTTGATGGCTCCTTCGATCATTGATAGCGATGCAGTCCAGGGTGAGACTTTTCTCCCCGGACAGATCTTTGTATTCGGCGGCTTCGCACTGCGGGCCAACTCGCTTGGCCATCTGGAGCATATCGAGAGTTACACCCCTGGCCACCAGGTCAGGTTTGGAAGCTTAAACTACACGACCGACATCCGCGGAGACTTGATCTTCGATGGATTTGAGCCCTTGCCGAGTGCGCCACACGGTCACGATGAGCATGATTTAGCTCCACCATCGGACAGTGTTTGGGAAATCACACCGGCGACCGCTCCGACCCTCAATTCGGAGCCAGTTGCGCCATCCAAGGATGGGTGGATAGACCCCACCACGGAGGTCGCATCTTCAGCGGCGATCGAGCCAAATACCGACCTTACCCTTCATGGGAGCCGTGACGCCAAACTGCCGGATTCTTCCCCGGCCACGGACTCTGAACCGCCTGCGCCCGTGCCTATCGAATCCGACTGGGCGCGATCATGGAGTTCACCTCCGCGGATATCTTTCAGCACTCGCCCTTTGGCGACATACTGAACTCATTAAGGTCTCTCTCCTTGTCAGGAGAGTCCTGGCCAAACTATGTCCGGCAGGATTGGGATGCGGATGACGAAGAAATTTGCCGCCCACCCACCACCCACTTAGTAGCAACTGTCGACAATTCGACCGACATGCTCGACTTTGACTCCGAAGACATCGACGATATGGACGACGATGCAGGAGACGAACACGAACCACTTCCCACAGGGCACTGGACAGCCACCTCATCATATGATATATATGGTGGACACACCCAAAGAAGGTAGTGGCGACGGGACAGCGGAGGATGACCCCTCCAAGAAGCAACCCAAGCGCCGACGTCAGCGGTGCCGCTCTAAGTCTCGCCAAGGCAAAAGCGGTGATACCGGCACAGGAGATAATAGCACTTCGGACAATGCTGAAGATGACAACAATCCCCTCTAGCAAGATTTAGAGCAGGAGGATGGAGAAGCCAGCCCTCCCGAGAGAGCGGCAGATGGAGAGGCGGAGGATGATAATTACACGCCTCCCTCCAAAGACGAGGCAAGCCTCGACGATGACGAATTTGTTGTGCCTGAGGATCCCGTCGAGTAAGAGCACTTCAAGCGTCGGTTTATAGCCACGGCAAATAGCCTTAAGAAAAAGCAACAGTAGCTTCTAGCTGATCAAGATTTGCTAGCTGACAGATGGACTGAAGTCCTTGCGGGCGAGGAATATGAACTCGAACGCCCCTCCAAGAGTTACCCAAAGCGCATGTTGCTACCCCGACTAGAGGAGGAAGCATTAAAACCTACATCTCCAGTGTATGACGCGGCTGATCGGCCACCTTGTGGCCACGATAGAGAGGCATTTCAGCCAAAAGCTCAGCCCGCACCCCGACGCCACTCAAATAAAAATGTCAAGGCACGGGGAAACGCGCTAGACCTACGAGACGTATTGGAGGACAAAGCAAAACATGCAAGATCGATCTACGGATCACGAGAGCGCGCCACTACGCGAGACGATAACCGTCACGCCGGATACAGTAAAAGTAAATCCGGTCGGGCCGAACACAGCGGACAAAACTCATTTGAGCTGCGTCGTGATATAGCCTAGTATAGAGGCGCCGCACACCCCCTATGCTTCATAGACGAAGTAATGGATCACCAAATCCCAGAGGGTTTCAAACCCGTAAATATCGAATCATACGATGGCACAACAGATCCTGCGGTATGGATTGAGGACTTCCTCCTGCACATCCACATGGCCCGCGGTGACGATCTACACGCCATCAAATACCTCCCACTCAAACTCAAAGGACCAGCTCGGCATTGGCTCAACAGCCTGCCACCAGAATCCATTGGTTGTTGGGAAGATCTGGAAGCCGCATTCCTCGACAACTTCTAGGGAACTTATGTGCGACCACCAGATGCCGATGACTTGAGCCACATAATTCAGCAACCAGAAGAATCGGCCAGGCAATTCTGGACACGGTTCCTGACAAAGAAAAATCAAATCGTCGACTGTCCGGATGCAGAGGCCCTAGTAGCTTTTAAGCACAACATCCGCAACGAGTTTCTCGCTCGGCACCTTGGCCAGGAAAAGCCGAAATCTATGGCAGCCCTCACGACACTCATGACCCGCTTTTGCGCGGGAGAGGACAGCTGGCTGGCTCGCAGCAATAACATATCAAAGAACCATGGTACTTCAGATACCAAGGATAGCAATGGCAGGTCACGTTGCAACAAACACAAGTGCTGCATCAACAGCGACAATACCGAGGATACGTCAGTCAATGCAGGATTCAGAGGCTCTAAACCCGGTCAGCGGCAAAAGCCATTCAAAAGAAGCACTCCAGGCCCGTCCAGTCTGGACCGTATACTCGATCGCTCGTGTCAAATACACGACACCCCCGACAAGCCAGCCAACCACACCAACATGGATTGTTGGGTGTTCAAGCAGGCCGACAAGTTAAATGCCGAAAACAAAGATAAGGGGTTACATAGCGATGACGAGGAGGAGCCCCGGCCGCCGAACACTGGAGGACAGAAGAAGTTCCCCCACAAGTGTGGACGGTGAACATGATATACGCAACCCACATCCCCAAGAGGGAGTGGAAGCGTGCGCTAAGGGACGTATATGCGTTGGAGCCAGTCACTCCAAAGTTCAACCCATGGTCCTCCTATCCGATCACCTTCGACCGCAGGGACCACCCCACTAGTATGCGTCATGGCGGATTCACCGCACTGGTCCTAGACCCAATCATCGACGGATTTCACCTCACTCGAGTCCTTATGGACGGTGGCAGCAGCCTGAACCTGCTTTATCAGGACACAGTGCGCAAAATGGGTATAGACCCCTCAAGGATCAAACCCACAAAAACGACCTTCAAAGGCGTCATATCAGGTGTAGAGGCCCATTGCACAGGCTCAGTCACACTAGAAGTGGTCTTCGGATCCCCGGATAACTTCCGAAGCGAGGAGTTAATCTTCGATATAGTCCCGTTCCGCAGTGGCTATCATGCACTGCTCGGGCGAACTGCATTTGCGAGATTCAATGTGGTACCGCATTATGCATACCTCAAGCTCAAGATGCCAGGACCTCGGGGGGTCATCACAGTCAATGGAAACACAGAGCGCTCTCTCCGCATGGAGGAGCACACTGCGGCCCTCGCAGTAGAAGCACAAAGCAGCCTCTTCAGGCAATCCACCGGTTCGGTGATTAAACACCCGAACACCATTAAGTGAGCCCGGAGTAATCTGCAAGAAGACCTCCTGGCACGTTCTGAGCTCGCATAGCAATGCGGCCCCCACCCCAGTCCCAGCCAAACGGCAAAATCCGTGCCACGCGTACATAATTATGCATTGAAAGTACAATGGGCATAGGTGGGGGGGGGCACGACTACGACGTGCCCCAAAACGTGGCTCAACCGCACTAGGGGCTTCCCGCCTTGTTATTTTTTCTCTCTTTCAGGACTTTACTCTCTGGAAACCTCGTCCGGCAGTACGATTGTCGGACACACGATACAACAACTAAGGAGGCAGAAAGCTACATCGCACCATGGAACTCCCAGGTGGTCTCTGATAATGAGTGAAATACCTGCTTTAAATACCATTCCTCAGCTTGCCCTTGGATGGGACATGTCAAATAGTCCTACTTTTTGCTTATCGTAGTACTTGTATCATTCTGCTTCGACTCACCTTTTTGAATAAACAATGCATAGCACTAGACTATTACCGCATTCTCTATTCCTTATATATATATGTTCATTCATGACATTCAGCACCCGTACACTCTGGTACAGCTAATACGCCAGGGGCTTAAGCGTACCCCATAATACGACGTGAGAAGTCCGAACACTTTCGACAGTGCGGCACCCCGAACTTATAGCATTATATGCATCAGCTCTGAATCATGTCTTGGGTCAATAGTTGGGTTTGCCCGGCTCCCATGTTTTGGTACCTTACGTTCCGCTATATCAGCTAAGGTAGCACTGGGAGAACTACTGCGATTGTGCCCCGGTTCATCTGGGCAAGCACTTCAGTAGAGAAAGCTAAAACTGACTGTCATGATAAGGCGAGAGCTGGTCGTTGTTCGAGAGGTCTCGAGTCCCTAAATACTTATGCCGCTTAGGACGAGGAGTCGGCTTTGTCCGGCTTAGGCATGTATAGTGCCCCGAATTCGGCCTTCTGAATACTAGGGGCTTCGCCAAAATTTAAAATTGTAGACTTCTATGGCTAAGTGAGAGTGATAAAGCATTATAGTTTGATTTCCTTGTTCGTTGCGCTGAGCACCTCCCTCGAAGGACCCAACAATGGGAAAAAGAGTGCTCAGATTTATCACGAACACCCCAGCACTCGTGGCATGGGGGCAGAAGCCGACGACTGGCCAGCTCTCAGATTTGATAAACAGCCGCACAGAAGGTAATATTTTAAATTCAAACAAGCGTTGCATAGCGCACATGAACAAGTTTTCATAACACAAGATCACACGAGCAAGTTCATTCAAAAATTACATCCTTCGCACACTCGTCCGCCACAAGACGGGCACCCTTGAGGACACCCTCATAATACATTTCAGGGTGGTGATGCTCCTTGCCCTGCGGTGGCCCCTCCTTCACTAGCTTCTCGGCGTCCATCTTGGCCCAGTGCACCTTCGCATGGGCAAAAGCCCGGCGCGCACCTTCGATGCAGACGGACCACTTTATGACTTCCAGCCATGGGCAGGCATCCACAAGCCACCTCACCAGGCCGAAGTAGCTGTTGGGAAGGGAGTCGCCAGGCCACATCCGGACTATAAGGCCCCTCATGGCCTGTTCGGCCGCCTTGTGCAGCTCGACCAGTTGCTTCAGCTGGTCGCTCACAGGTATCGGGTGTTCGGTCCCAGTATACTGAGACCAGAACAACTTCTCCGTCGAGCTTCCCTCCTTGGCTGGTAGTACTTTGCGGCATCTGACACGCTGCGGAGCAAATCTGCGAATGCTCCTGGAGAGCTCCGGACTCGGGTAAGTAACAAGTAATTTACTTTCGCATGCTTGCTTTGCATAATGAATGTCTTACCCGCCGCTATCTTCCTCATTGCCTCAATTTCCTGGAGGGTCTTTTGGGCTTCAGCCTTGGCATGCTTCGTGCTCTCAAGGGCCGCGGCAAGCTCAGACTCTCGCGTCTTCAAGTAAAGCTCCAAAGTCTCGTGCTTCTTCACGAGAGCCTGGAGCTCTTGTTGCACCTCGCCCACCCGTGCCTCTTGTTTTTCCCGCTAGGTGCGCTCCTTGGCCGCATTGTTTTTGGCCTCGGACAGCGCTTGCTTCAGGGTCGCCACTTCGGTCGTGGCCCCTGGCACATCCATGATGATCCTATCATTTTGCAACCACATCTTTATATATATATATAGACAAGGTATTACTTACCTTTGTTCTCCTCGAGCTGCCTCTTGGCAAAGCCGAGCTCTTTCTCGGACCGCTCGAGGTTCTGCTTCAGTGCGGCGACCTCCGCAGTCAGTGTGGCAGAGGTCAGCAGCGAAGTCTGCATACGCATATAGACATAATTGTATTAGACTCCTGCAGATATTATTTGATCCTCTATTCGGCTTTTCTTTGTGAACACCAAACAAAGCATCAGGAGCTACTGTCTATGCGGTAATATTTTCCTATATTTTAAACATTTACCTCAAAGCCTGTTAGAAGGCTGGCACATGCTTCAGTCAGTCTGCTCTTGGCGGACTGAACCTTCTTGATCACCGCACTCATAATAGTGCAGTGCTCTTCATCGATGGAAGCGCCGTGAAGCACTCCCAGCAGGTTGTCCAGTGCCTCTGGATGGACAGAGGTCACCGGCACGGACTGCTTGCCCCTCTTGGAAGGGGGTCGCCTGCCGAAGTCCGGAACCACTGGAGGTTCCGGCGCGGTGTTCGGCTGAGGGCCGAACTTGGAGCCCTAGGGAGTCTTGCTCCCTTTGCGCCTGGAGTCCGGAAGGTCGCCTTGAGGCGCCTCCGGGACTATCTCCCACCGACTCGGTGCCCCTTGAGACAATACCTCGACATTGTCTGTAGGGCGTGCAGAGGAGGCGGTTGGAAGTGTATCACTATTCATATCCAACGAGTCCAAGGAACCGTCCGACGAGGATACGTCGATACGGGCTCGGGGCGGACTGCATGATCATATTCGACGTTAGGAGAAGCAGTGCAATAAAAGTATGCTATGAGTTACTCTGGTATCCGAATACTTACGACTTCGCCAGGGGCTTGTCCCTGAGTAACCACTCGTCTTCGCTGTTGGCGGCGGCAGTGGAACAGTCCGGAAGGATAGTTTGTCCCTTCTTGGACCCTTCGGCCTCTCCGTTTGGGGCGGCCTTCCTTTTCCTGTCTCCCCCGGCTGGAGGGGGAGAACCTTCATTTTCCCCCTCCTCGTTTTCACGGGAGGAGTGTGTCTCGGAGTTATCGTACGATGAGTCCGACACCACCTGGCACAAGGAACTCTTTTGGGTTCCCGTGGCCTTCTTCTTGATCTTCTCCGGCACCTCAGAAGGAGCCGGAGTCCGCATCTCCGTCAGCAGAGCGTCTGCAGGGTCTTCGGGCAGAAGGGCCGGACAGTCAATCTGCACCGATGTCTCCACCCAGTCCTGTCAAAGGCATGGGAGCTCAGACCCCGCACATGGTTAAGCTATGGGAAATAAATACCTTACTAGATGTACAGAACTTACCGGATTCACAGGGCGCTTCGCGCTTAGCCCGCGGTCCTCAGTAAGGGGAGGGGGGACCTCGGCGCCCTTGAACAGCAACTTCCAGACGTCCTTATGCGTCGTGTCGAAGAGCTCATGTAGAGTCTGGTGTTGGGCCAGGTCGAACTCCCATAAGTTGAAAGCCCGTTGTTGACACGGGAGGATCCGGCGGAAGAGCATGACCTGGACTATGTTGACAAGCTTGAGTTTCTTGCCTATCATGTTCCCGGTACACTTCTGGAGTCCGTCCAGCTCCACCGATGAGCCCTAGGACAGGCCCTTCTCCTTCCAGGAAGTGAGCCGCGTGGGGATTCCGGATCGAAACTCGGGGGCCGCTACCTAGTTGGTGTCGCGCGGCTCGGTGATGTAGAACCACCCTGATTGCCACCCCTTTATGGTCTCCACGTAGGAGCCCTCGAGCCATGTAAAGTTGGGCATTTTTACCACCATGGCTCCACCACATTCCGCTTGTTGGCCGCCTACTACCTTCGGTTTGACATTGAAGGTCTTCAGCCACAGGCCAAAGTGGGGCCGTATGCGGAGGAAAGCCTCGCATACGACGATGAACGCCGAGATGTTGAGGATGAAATTCGGGGCCAGATCATGGAAGTCCAGCCCATAATAGAACATAAGGCCGCGGACGAATGGATGGAGAGGAAACCCCAGTCCGCGGACGAAGTGGGTGAGGAAAACCACCCTTTCATGAGGTTCCGGGGTAGGGACGATCTGCCCCGTGGCTGGCAATCGGTGCGCGATATCTGCGGCTAAGTATCCGGCCCCGCACAACTTTTTGATGTCTCCCTCCGTGACGGAGGAGACCATCCACTTGCCTCCCGCTCCGGACATGTTTGGAGAGGGTTGAGGAGAAGGATGTGGACTTGGGCAATGGAGCTCGAGTGCGCGAGAATGGATGAGCAAGGAGGAAGAAGGCGTGGGTAGAAAAAGGTGAACCCTTATCCCTTTATAAGGGCGGACTAAACTATGCGCCCCCACCAGCCTGGTAAAACTCGCTTATCCCCCAAGCGCCGTAATTGATGGCGCAGTTGGGTTACCCACGTCCGTATTGATGGGAATCCCGTAATAAGGGGACACAATCTCTGCTTCGACAAGACGTGCCAAGGAAACCGCCTCGCGAAACACACTGAGGTTAGTTGTGAAAAACGATTCGAATGGTGACCTGGCTGTGGTGTGATGTGACACTGCGAAATGCGTCGGCAGATTAGATTTGTGAAAACATTATTCTCTCTACAGTTGTATGTGGAACTTGTTTTGCAGAGCCGGACACGATCCTCGTGTTCAAAATCTTCTATGAAATATTCAGAGGAGGAACCCGCCTTGCAACGCCAAAGATAATCTGCGCGCCGGACTCATCGTCATTGAAGCCTGGTTCAGGGGCTACTGAGGGAGTCCTGGATTCGGGGGTATCCGGACAGCCGGACTATATCCTTTGGCTGGACTGTTGGACTATGAAGATACAAGATTGAAGACTTCGTCCCGTGTCCGGATGGGACTCTCCTTGGCGTGGAAGGCAAGCTTGGCAGTACGGATATGTAGATCTCCTTCCTTGTAACCGACTCTGTGTAACCCTAGCCCCCTCCGGTGTCTATATAAACTAGAGGGTTTAGTCCGTAGGACGAACAACAACAATCATACCATAGGCTAGCTTCTAGGGTTTAGCCTCTTCGATCTCGTGGTAGATCAACTCTTGTACTACTCATATTATCAAGAACAATCGAGCAGGACGTAGGGTATTACCTCCATCAAGAGGGCCCGAACCTGGGTAAACATCGTGTCCCCTGCCTCCTGGTACCATCTGCCTAGACGCACAGTTCGGGACCTCCTACCCGAGATCCGCCGGTTTTGACACCGACACAATCCCTTCACGGTCACTGACGAAAGTGATATCTGATAGAGATAATAAGATAAATAGTTTTGGTATTTTTGTGGTATAGATTGGAAAATAAATATTGCAAAATAAATAGTAACTAGAATTGTAGATTGGAAACTTATATGATATAGAGTAGACCCGGGGGCCATAGGTTTCACTAGTGGCTTCTCTCAAGATAGCATGTATTATGGTGGGTGAACAAATTACTGTTGAGCAATTGATAGAAAAGCGCATAGTTATGATGATATCTAAGGCAATGATCATGACTATAGGCATCACGTCCGTGTCAAGTAGACCGAAACGATTCTGCATCTACTACTATTACTCCACACATCGACCGCTATCCAGCATGCATCTAGAGTATTAAGTTCATAAGAACAGAGTAACACATTAGGCAAGATGACATGATGTAGAGGGATAAACACAAGAAATATGATATAAACTACATCTTCTTATCCTCGATGGTAACAATACAATACGTCTCATTTCCCTTTCTGTCACTGGGATCGAGCACCGCAAGATTGAACCCAAAGCTAAGCACTTCTCCCATTCCAAGAAAGATCAATCTAGTAGGCCAAACTAAACCGATAATTCGAAGAGAGTTGCAAAGATATCAAATCATGCATATAAGAATTCATAGAAGAATCAAATAATATTCATAGATAATCAAGTTCATAAACCCACAATTCATCGGATCTCGACAAACACACCACAAAAAGAGTTACATCGAATAGATCTCCAAGAAGATCGAGGAGAACTTTGTATTGAGATCCAAAGAGAGAGAAGAAGCCATCTAGCTAATAACTATGGACCCGGAGGTCTGTGGTAAACTACTCACACATCATCGAAGAGGCTATGGTGTTGATGTAAAAGCCCTCCGTGATCGAATCCCCCTCTGGTAAATCGCCAGAAAAGGCCCCAAGATGGGATCTCACGAGTACAGAAGGTTGCGGCAGTGGAAAAGGTGTTTCGTGGCTCTCCCCGAAGGTTTCAGGGTATAAGAGTATATATAGGCGAAAGAAGTAGGTCGGTGGAGCTACGAGGGGCTCACGAGGGTGGGGGCGTGCTTGGCCCCCCTGGGCGTGCCCCCTGCCTCGTGGCTTCCTCGCTGCTTTCTTGACGTCCACTCTAAGTCTCATGGATTGCGTTTGTTCCAAAAACGGTCCTCACGAAGGTTTCATTCCGTTTGATATTCCTTTTCTATGAAACACTGAAATAGGCAAAAAAACTGCAATTTGGACTGGGCTTTCAATTAATAGGTTAGTCCCAAAAATAATATCAAAAGGTATAATAAAGCCATTAAACATCCAAAACAGATAATATAATAGCATGGAACAATAAAAAAATTATAGATACGTTGGAGACGTATCAAGCATCCCCAAGCTTAATTCCTGCTCGTCCTCGAGTATGTAAATGATAAAAATAGAATTTTTGATGTGGAATGCTCCCTAACATAATTTTCAATGTAATTCTCTTTATTGTGGCATGAATGTTCGGATCAAAAAATTCAAGATGAAAGTTTAATATTGACATAAAAATAGTAATACTTCAAGCATGCTAACCAAGCAATTATGTCTTATCAAAATAACATAGCCAAAGAAAGCTTATCCCTACAAAAATCATATAGTTTGGCCATGCTTCATTTTCGTCACACAAAATGCTCCCATCATGCATAACCCCGATGACAAGCCGAGCAATTGGTTCATACTTTTTAACGCGCTTCAGCCTTTTCAACCCTTACACAATACATGAGCGCAAGCCATGGATATAGCACTATAGGTGGAATAGCATATGATGATGGGGGTTATGTGACAAGACAAAAAGGAGAAAGTCTCACATTGACGCGGCTAATCAACGGGTTATGGAGATGCCCATCAATTGATGGCAATACGAGGAGTAGGGATTGCCATGCAAGGGATGCACTAGAGTTATAAGTGTATGAAAGCTCATCAAAAGAAACTAAGTGGGTGTGCATCCAACTTGCTTGCTCACGAAGACCTAGGGCACTTTGAGGAAGCCCATCATTGGAATATACAAGCCAAGTTCTGTAATAAAAAATTCCCACTACTATATGCAACTGACAAAATAAGAAACTCTCTATCATGAAGACCATGGTTCTATTTTGAAGCACAAGTGTGGAAAAAGGATAGTAACATTGTCCCTTCTCTCTTTTTCTCTCATTTTTTGTTTGGGCTTCTTTGGCCTCTCTTTTTTTTATTTGGGGTTCTTTGGCCTCTTTTTTTATTTCACTTTCCTCACATGGGACAATGCTCTAGTAATGACGATCATCACACTTTTACTTACTCATAACTCAATGTTACAACTCGATACTAGAACAAAAATATGACTCTATGTAAATGCCTCCGGCGGTGCACCGGGATATGCGATGAATCAAGAGCGACATGTATGAAAGAATTATGAAGGTGGCTTTGCCACAAATACGATGTCAACTGCATGATCATGCAAAGCAATATGACAATGATGAAGTGTGTCATAATAAATGGAACGGTGGAAAGTTGCATGAAAATATATCTCGGAATGGCTATAGAAATGCCATAATAGGTAGGTATGGTGGCTGTTTTGAGGAAGATATAAGGAGGCTTATGTGTGATAGAGCGTATCGTATCACGGGGTTTGGATGCACCGGCGAAGTTTGCACCAACTCTCAAGGTGAGAAAGGTAAGAGTGCGTATGATCCATGGACTCACATTAGTCATAAAGAACTCATATACTTATTGCAAAAGTTTATTAGCCCTCGAAGCAAAGTACTACTACGCATGCCCCTAGAGGGATAGATTTGTAGGAAAATACCATCGCTCGGCCCCGACCGCCAATCATAAGGAAAGAACTCAAAGAATACCACATGCTTCAAATTTGTCACACAACGTTTACCATACGTGCATGCTACGGGACTTGCCAACTTTAACACAAGTATTTCTCAATTTCACAATTTCCCAACTAGCACGACTCTAACATTACCACCTTTATATCTCAAAACATCTATCAAGAATCATAGTATTCAATGCACTCTATGAAAGTTTTTATCATACCCATCTTGCATGCCTATCATATTAGGACTAGTTTTATAGCCAAAGCAAATTACCATGCTGTTCTAAAAGACTCTAAAAATAATATAAGTGAAGCATGAGAGATCAATAAATTTTACAAAATAAAAACCACCACCGTGCTTAAAAAATATAAGTGAACCACTAGAGCAAAATTATCTAGCTCAAAAGATATAAGTGAAGCACATAGAGTATTGTAATAAATTACGATTCATGTGTGTCTGTCCCAAAAGGTGTGTGCAGCAAGGATGATTGTGGTAAACTAAAAAGCAAAGACTCAAATCATACAAGACGCTCCAAGCAAAACACATATCATGTGGTGAATAAAAATATAACTTCAAATAAAGTTACCGATAGACGAAGACGAAAGAGGGGATGCCTTACGGGGCACCCCAAGCTTAGGATTTTGGTTGTCCTTCAATTTTACCTTGGGGTTCCTTGGTCATACCCAAGCTTATGCTCTTGCCACTCCTTGGTCCAAAATCCTTCAAATCTTTACCTCAAAACTTGAAAACTTCACAACACAAAACTCAACAGAAAATCTCATGAGCTCCGTTAGTATAAGAAACCAAATCACCACTTTAAGGTACTGTAATGAACTCATTCTTTATTTATATTGGTGTTAAACCTACTGTATTCCAACCTCTCTATGGTTCATACCCCCCGATACTAGCCATAGATTCATCAAAATAAGCAAACAACACACGAAAAACAGAATCTGTCAAAAACAGAATAGTCTATAGTAAACTGTAGGTTTCGAAATACTTCTGTAACTCCAACAATTCTACCAAATTAGGACGACCAGGGTAATTTGTATATTAATCTACTGCAGTTGGAATTGGTATGTTATCGCTCTCTGGTAAAAAATGAAAATTATTCTCGTGAGCGCATACTTTCTGGTTTTTTTCAGCAGGATCAAACAACAATCATCCAAAAAAATCCTAAAGGCTTTACTTGGCACAAACACTAATTAAAGCATAAAAAAACAATCATAACAGAGGATATATGATTTATTTATTACTAAACAGGAACAAAAAGCAAGGAAAAAAATAAAATTGGGCTGCCTCCCAACAAGCGCTATTGTTTAACGCCCCTAGCTAGGCATAAAAACAAGAATAGATATAGGTATTGTCATCTTTGATATGCAATCCATAAGTGGCTCTCATAATAGATTCATAAGGTAATTTAATTTTCTTCCTAGGAAAGTGTTCCATGCCTTTCCTTAATGGAAATTGGAATCTAATATTTCCTTCTTTCATATCAATAATTACACCAATCGTTCTAAAGAAATGTCTACCAAGAATAATAGGACAAGTAGGAGTGCAATCTATATCAAGAACAATAAAATCTATGGGCACATAATTCCTATTTGCAATAATAAGAACATCATTAATTATTCTCATAGGTTTCTTAATGGTGAAATCCGCAAGATGCAAATTTAAAGAACAATCATCAAATTCACGGAAACCTAGCACATCACACAAAGTTTTTGGAATCGTGGAAACACTAGCACCTAAATCACATAAAGCATAGCATTCATGATCTTTAATCTTAATTTTAATAGTAGGTTCCCATTCATCATAAAGTTTTCTAGGGATAGAAACTTCTAATTCAAGTTTTTCTTCATAAGATTGCATTAAAGCATCAACGATATGTTCAGTGAAAGCTTTGTTTTGATCATAAGCATGAGGAGAATTTAACACGGATTGCAACAAGGAAATACAATCTATCAAAGAGAAATTATCATAATTAAATTCTTTGAAATCCAAAATAGTGGGTTCATTTCTATGTAAATTTTTGACCTCTTCAATCCCACTTTTATCAATTTTTGCATCAAGATCTAAAAACTCTGAATCATTGGGATGCCTTCTAACTAAAGTTGACTCATATCCAGTCCCATCTTTATCAAGACTCATATTGGCAAACAATGACTTAATAGGAGACACATCAATCAATTTTAGATCTTCATCATTATTATCATGAAAACTAGAAGAACACGCTTTTACAAAGCAATATTTTTTAGCACGCATCCTAGCGGTTCTTTCTTTGCACTCATCAATGGAAATTCTCATGGATTTGAGAGACTCATTGATATCACGCTTAGGTGTCATAGAACTAAGTTTCAAAGAATCAACATCAAGAGAAATTCTATCCACATTCCGAGCCAACTCATCAATCTTAAGCAATTTTTCTTCAATCAAAGCATTGAAATTCTTTTGCGAATTCAACATAATGAGTTATGTTTTCTTACATCCGAATAGAAGTTATATTGTTTTGAATCATCCAACATGTTGAGCTTGCCTTTCCCCCTCATGCTAGCCAAATTCTTTGCACCAAGTAGAGATTCTACTTGTGCTTCCGAATATCCCTAAACCCAGTTTTTCCATGAGAGTCCACCATACCTACCTATGGATTGAGTAAGATCCTTCGAGTAAGTTGTCATCAGTGCAAGCAATAAAAATTGCTCTCTCTAAATATGTATGATCTATTAGTGTGAAGAAAATAAGCTTTATACGAACTTGTGATATGGAAGAAATAAAAGCGACGGACTGCATAATAAAGGTCCTTATCACAAGTGGCAATATAAAGTGACAATCTTTTGCATTAAGATTTTATGCATCCAACCATAAAAGCGCACGACAACCTCGGCTTCCCTCTGCGAAGGGCTTATCTTTTACTTTTTATCTTCTACCCTTATACAAGAGTCATGGTGATAATCACCTTTCCTTTTTACACTTTTTCTCTTGGCAAGTTCTATGTGTTGGAGAGATCCAGATATATATCCACTCGATGTACATTTTCATAGAGTATTATTGTTGACATTACCCTTGAGGTAAAAGGTTTGGAGGTGAAACTATAAGCCCCTATCTTTCTCTGTGTCCGATTGAAACTTTGTATCCATAAGTATCACGTGAGTGTTAGCAATTGTGAAAGATTATATGATAGTTGAGTATGTGGACATGTTGAAAAGCTCTTATTTGACTCTTTCCGATGTTATGATAAATTGCAATTGCTTTAATGACTTAGATAATAGTTTTTTAGTTTTCAATGAAGTTTCTGATTCATATTTTACCTTGTGAACGAATTGTTACTTTAGCATAAGAAATTATATGACAATATATGTTGCTGTTTTAAAGATGATCATGATGCCTTCATGTCCGTATTTTATTTTTATTGACACCTCTATGTCTAATCATGTGGACATATTTATCGATATCGGCTTTCGCTTGAGGACAAGTGAGGTCTAAGCTTGGCGGAGTTGATACGTCCATTTTGCATCATGCTTTTATATTGATATTTATTGCATTATGGGTTGTTATTACACATTATATCACAATACTTATGCCTATTCTCCCTTATTTTACAAGGTTTACATGAAGAGGGAGAATGCCGGCAGCTGGAATTCCGGACTGGAAAAGGAGCAAATATTAGAAACCTATTTTGCACAACCCCAAAAGTCCTGAAACTTCATGGAGCTTATTTTTGGAATATATAAAAAATAATGGGCGAAGAAAGAACCAGAGGGGAGGGCACCAACCAGCCACAAGGGTGGAGGGCGCGCCCTACCCCCTGGGCGCGCCCCCGACCTTTGTGGGCCCCCTAGCAGGCCCCTGGTGCCATCTTTGGCTATATGGTGTCTTTCACCCTCAAAAAAAATCAAGAAGAAGCATTCGGGACGAAGCACCGCCGCCTCGAGGCGGAACCTGGGCAGAACCAATCTAGGGCTCCGGCGGAGCTGTTCTGCCGGGGAAATATCCCTTCGAGAGGGGGAAATTGTCGTCATCGTCATCACCATTGATCCTCTCATCGAGGGAGGGTCAATCTCCATCAACATCTTCACCAGCACCATCTCCTCTCAAACCCTAGTTCATCTCTTGTATTCTATCTTAGTCCCAAAACCTCAGATTGGTACCTGCGGGTTGCTAGTAGTGTTGATTACTCCTTGTAGTTGATGCTAGTTGGTTTATCCGTGTGACGCCCCCGATTTAATCGTACACTAATCATACACGCAAACTACGATCAAGATCAGGGACTCACAGGAAGATATCACAACACAACTCTACAAATAAAATAAGTCATACAAGCATCATATTACAAGCCAGGGGCCTCGAGGGCTCGAATACAAGAGCTCGATCATAGACGAGTCAGCGGAAGCAACAATATCTGAGTACAGACATAAGTTAAACAAGTTTGCCTTAAGAAGGCTAGCACAAACTGGGATACAGATCGAAAGAGGCGCAGGCCTCCTGCCTGGGATCCTCCTAAACTACTCCTGGTCATCGTCAGCGGGCTGCACGTAGTAGAAGGCACCTCCCGAGTAGTAGTAGTCGTCGTCGTCGACGGTGGCGTCTGGCTCCTGAGCTCCAACATCTGGTTGCGACAACCAGGTAGAAGGGATAGGGGGGAAAGAAGGAGAAAGCAACCGTGAGTACTCATCCAAAGTACTCGCAAGCAAGGAGCTACACTACATATGCATGGGTATATGTGTAAAGGCCATATTGGTGGACTGAACTGCAGAATGCCAGAATAAGAGGGGGATAGCTAATCCTGTCGAAGACTACGCTTCTGGCAGCCTCCATCTTGCAGCATGTAGAACAGAGTAGAGTGAAGTCCTCCAAGTAGCATCGCATAGCATAACCCTAACCGATGATCCTCCCCTTGTCGCCCTGTGAGAGAGCAATCACCGGTTGTATCTGGCACTTGGAAGGGTGTGTTTTATTAAGTATCCGGTTCTAGTTGTCATAAGGTCAAGGTACAACTCCAAGTCATCCTGTTACCGAAGATCACGGCTATTCGAATAGTTTAACTTCCCTATAGGGTGCACCACATAACCCAACACGCTCGATCCCATTTGGCCGGACACACTTTCCTGGGTCATGCCCGGCCTCGGAAGATCAACACGTCACAGCCCCACCTAGACCAATAGAGAGGTCAGCACGCCGGTCTAAACCTAAGCGCCCAGGGGTCTGGGCCCATCACCCTTAGCACACCTGCACGTTGCGTGGGCGGCCGGAAGCAGACCTAGCCTAGCACGCGTTCCAGTCCAATCCGGCGCACGCCGCTCAGTTGCTGGCGTCACGAAGGCTTCGGCTGATACCACGACGTCGAGTGCCCATAATTGTCCTCGCGTAGATGGTTAGTGCGTATAGGCCAGTAGCAAGACTCAGATCAAATACCAAGATCTCGTTAAACGTGTTATTTTGAAATAACCGTGAACGCCGACTAGGGCCAGGCCCACCTCTCTCCTAGGTGGTCTCAACCTGCCCTGTCGCTCCGCCACAAAGTAACAGTCGGGGGCCTTTAGGAACTCAGGCCCACCTTTATCGGGATGGAGCCACCTGCCCCTTCAGCCCCCAACATCGGAATCACTCGCGGGTACTCCTACGAGCCGACCCGTCTTTAGTCAGCACATGTATCATATATTATGTATATAAGTATATACCCGTGACCACCTCCCGAGTGATCATGGCCCGATAGTATAGCATGGCAGACGGACAAGAATGTAGGGCCACTGATGGCATACTAGCATCCTATACTAAGCATTAGGATTGCAAGTAAGGTATCAACAGTTTTAGCAACAATGACAGGCTATGCATCAGAATAGGATTAACGGGAAGCAGTAACATGCTACACTACTCTAATGCAAGCAGTATAGAGAAGAGTAGGCAATATCTGGTGATCAAGGGGGGGCTTGCCTGGTTGCTCTGGCAAGAGAGAGTGGTCGTCAACACCGTAGTCATACTGGGTAGCAGCGGCGTCGGTCTCGGTGTCTAGCGAGAGAAGAGGGGGAAGAAACAATAAATATAATGCAAACAAAGGCATGACGATGCATGACATGACAAGGCGTGATGCTAGGAGTGCCCTAACGCGGTACGAGGTGGTACCGGTGAAGGGGGAAAACATCCGGGAAAGTATTCCCGGTGTTTCGCATTTTCGGACAGATGAACCGGAGGGGGAAAGTTGCGTGTTTGCTGTGCTAGGGATGCGTGGCGGACGAACGGGCTGCGTGTTCGGACTCGTCTCGTCGTTCTGAGCAAATTTCATATATAAATTATTTTCATCCGAGTTACGGTTTATTTTATATGATTTTCTAAAGATTTTATTAATTTCTGGAATTTAATTAATTATTTAAATTAATTCGAAATGGATTTATGACATCAGCATGATGTCATGATGGCGTCAGCAGTCAACGAGGGTTGACTGGTCAACCTGACCAGTGGGTCCCACTGGTCAGTGTCACATTTTAATTAAACAGTTTAATTAAACTAATCAAAATTAATTAGGGGGTGGGCCCCACTGTCATACTAATTAATTAGCTAATTAACAGTAGCTAATTAGGTTAATTAATCATTAGGCTAATTAATCTTAATTGGTTAATTTAATCAGAATTAATTAAGTTAATTAATTAAGTAAGTAATTAATTTTATTATTTATTATTTTATTTATTTTTAATTATTTTTTTATATAAGTCTTTTTTTCATTTCATTTTTTTAAAACGTTCTAGGGATGGTCCCATGTGTCTGTGGCCCAGAGGGGCCAAACGGGCGCGGGCGACGAGCGATGGATGCGGGCGTACCCGAGCGGGCACTCGCCCGCAGGGCAGGACGAGGCCGCCGGGGCAAGAGGCGAGGCCACCGGCGACATGGAAGCATGCCGGGCGGGGCAGTGGGGAGGCGACCGCGGGTGGCGCAGAGCAGCGGGTGGGCGGCGGAGGAGGAGCCGCAGCTGCTGCTGCGTGGTGGGGCGGGACGGTGCGGTGCCATGGAGGGTGCGGTCAGCGCCGACGAGCGCGAAGCGCTGGAGGCGAGGACAGTGGCAGGAAAGCGGCGACGCGCATTGATGGAGGCGAGGCGGCTGGCCGTGCCGGGCGAGGCGGGGAGGAAGAGGCCACGGCGGAACGGGCGGCGCGTGCGGCAGGTACAGGCGCGACCGGGATGGCCCTAGGTCACGGTGAGCACGGTGGGCGCAGGGAGGGGGAAGGAGCAAGGCTCATGGCGGGGTGCAGGGTTCGTGGCAGCGGGGGTCGGGGTGGTGGTCGGAGACGATGGCGTCGACGTAGACGAGGCAGACTGGCGAGGGAGCGCTCCGGGGAGGCCATCCGGCGAGGAGCTTCGGCGGCGGCGACGTTCGGTCGCGAGGCGGCGGTTGGCGCTGCGAGCCCCGATCCGATCTGGATCGGGGGGGAGGGGGCGCGTCATGGGGAGGGGAGTGGGGGAGTGATTGGGTTAGGTTACGGGAGGGAGAGGATAAGGGGTAGTGTGGGGAGTGGCCGGCTGGGCCAGTCGGCTGGGCCTTTGCCCAGTTGGGCTGGCTAGCTGGGCCACAGATGGCCCAGTGGGGGGGAGGGTGTGCCCCTTTTTTTGTTAGATTTGTCTCTTCCTTTTATTTATTTCCTTTTCTGTTTTATTTCACTTTAATATAATTAGACATTTTCTAGAAGGGTGTTTGTTGCACTATAATTACCTAGGCATTTAACTGCACACTCCGAACATTTTAGTTTAATATTTTGAAAACTTCTATCGTTTCTCTTGAATTTTAATTTTTAATCCGAATTGGTTTCGAACTAACACGAGATTAGCAATAGTAACCATCGTGACGTGGCATCATTAACAGAGGTTTACTGTAGCTCAAATACCCGGGCGTCACAATTCTCCTCCACTACAAGAAATCTTGTCCCGAGATTTAAGAGGGGAGTAAGGGGGAAAGATCTGGTTACGAAATTCTAACGAGTCTTCTCGGTCTTGCTTTCTCTTCTCGAAATGGTCGATCCATTACGTTGATGTTTTCATTTCTCCGCTTCAGGTCATCATGGTGAAGTCGTCCTTTTCTTCGGGAACTCCAACGTACTTACGAATAGGTAAGGGGCAACTTGGCTACGACAGAATGCTTATGAGGGAAACAATCTAGGGATAACCCATGAATGAACATAAGATTTTCTCTCGAGTTGAACATATAAAATACATCAAGAGTAAGGTACGAAGGTACCATGAGAAGTTTCAAACGGATAGGCAATCATTCGATGTCTGAAACAACACGCGAAAGGGGTGCAGAGAAACGAGATTGAGTATTGCGTCTGTTACCAGAATAGATCAGTAGGACGGTGGTCCGTGAATTACATACAAGGCCACACACGAGGAATAACTTTAGGAACAGGGGGTGTACAGGAGAGTCAGGTTTCGATCCTGTGGAACTGTGGGCTATGGGCCCACCATGTGGGTTAAAGTAGGAAGGGCAGTGACATCCTGCAAGATCATGTAAGCAAGGCATGTCAGAGGATAGCCTGTCAGCTATGTCGGCAACAACATCGATACCAAGGGCGAGGGACGAAGAGAACCATTTTCCTGCTCGTTGAACGAGGTGGGCCAATAGGCAAGGTTCTCGTCCATCGGTGGCTACCGAAATGTCATCAACAATAGTAACAGGGTCTTGCTGACTGAATTGTACACCGAGGTGTTTACATAAGCAGGAGAATATTACCGCTTAGATCATATAGATCACAAGACGCGTTAAACCAACCAATGGAAAGGCAAATATGATTATCAGATTAAACAGAACAATGGAAAGGAAAATGGGTTTAAACACATATTTCAAAGGTATATCCTTCCCAAGGACAAGTAGAGCATGATATCCATGACAGGATATAATGTAGAAAACTCTTTAGGTACGGGAGAGAATTTTCATGACATTACCCATACAATGGTGTTTGGATAATTGAGAAAGTAACATTTAGCATTAGGCTTCAAATGTTCTTGTTGAAAATCAGAGTACCACAGACATGCTTCGAGATAGCATTGCATGGTCTTCAATCAAAGGTCAGACTCTGGATACACGAAGGGATTCATCATTAAGCCAAGGAGAGGATGAGGAGGTGGCTGATGGACTCAGCGATAATACAACGAGGTATCCAAAAAGATGGATTTCCACAGTTATGTGAACAAGGAGATAACATTTGTCGGATCAAATGATATAATGATGTATGCTCAAGGAAAAAAAACATACACAATTAAACATTAGTGGAAAAGGGTGCCCAAAGTAGGGCCTTAGGTAGCATGATCAAATGTTAGAATGGTGATTCAGTGATCAATAGTCCAAGAATGAACGTTCGACCATTAACTTCAAAGCAATAGGGTTGCTAGAAGGGCAGAATCCAAACAGCACCGTTCACCTGTTGGTATCCCGGTTAGATCCAACACGGGGACCAAGAAAGAATGGTGATGGTGATAAGTATTACCTGTATCAAGAATTCTTAGGAGGTGGTGAAATTCTCACAACATTCTTGACATAAAATATGGTAATACTCCAAGGTATCGAAGAATAATTGCTGGATAGCACGGGTCTCCAGGTATAACACAAAACACGAACAAGTTTGTGTTGGAGGGAAAGCAATAATGTTGTCGGTGATAACACAAATCATCGAGGGACAAGGATGGTTACCTGTCATCATCCATTTGGTTGATATTCTGGAAGGAATCAAAATGTTGTTTGATGACCACGACAAATTTAGTCGAGAGGCTCCACGAAGATGTAATCGATCGGCAATGACATCAAGTGAAAGGAATGATGAAGCGAATGGTTATTGGAACCATGGGTATGACACAAACTCGAAATCAAGTTTGCTGTTCAGGGAGAAATGATATGATGAGGAAAATCGACGTAAGCTTAGCTCATCATCGAGAATTGTGCTCCGTGAAGAAGGACCAGGTAGCACAGTTAAAATTTAGCACAATGATGATATAGCCGACCAGGCTAGGAATGACTTAAATGTTTATTAACTCGTAAGCAACAACATTTACTTAAGAGTTATTGAATCAGAGTGCGGACTCGATTCACTATTCGGTGTTCTCGGTTGACGACAACCCAGAACCTAGGAACAATTGGATCCGGCGAGTGATAATAGTTTATGAAGAACCCATAAGAAGTTATGATGTCCCATGATATTCCCGAGATACCAAGGTGTAATACTCGACGGTAGATCAAAGTAAAGGTTGGACTGGTGTATTGGTCCACACAAGACAAGTGCTTAAACTTGCCTGAGAAATGGGATCAAAGAAGAACATATGGTCGGAACCACGATTGCAAGGATCAATTCACAGATACCAAATGATATTATATCAACGTGGATAGTTATTATTACTAGAAGCTTCCATGATAGGATATACATCGTGTCCATGGGCATGAACACAAGTTCAAGGTCGACTCCCACTTCTTCAATGCATAACCTTTCATTCACTGCTCTAGATAAAAATGATTTCAATGTCAAAACCTACCTGGTGAATTACCAGAGGAGTATGACCCGTGAAAGCTTTTGGGTTCACACAGATTAAGAAAGGCATAGGTTCAACCCGTTAGGGTATCGTGGAAACATATACCACACGCTTCAATCGTAAATATCACCAGCTCGAAAATAGAGCATGGTTGAGAAAATAGAGGATACAATTTACCAAAAGCATTATGTATCAGAGGAAAGGATCACGAGGTTATTGAATAAGGAGGACACTGTCAAATAATAATCCAATAAAGGATCTGACGGTCCATAGCAGAGCTGATGTGAGCATCGGCACACAATCAGTTGAAGAAAGGATGCAAGGAGATCAGATTATAGAAACAACTGACTAACTCAAAGCTCAAATGCAAAAGAATTATGATTTCTGATCAAGGGATCAAAAGCAAACGCTCTGATTAAGGATGGATAAGTTGCGTAGACTTAAGGGTATAATCGGTGGCAATCTGATTGGTCGAGAACAAGCTCATGTTCAAAAATAACGTCTGAGCCAGAAAGATAATTTAAAAGGATCAACTGATGATTGCGTGCATTCGCACCAATGTTGAATCAAAGGGATCAAAATGACGGTGCCTAAGGATACTAACGAATATTGCCAGACATATGGAAAGCATCCATCATGCAAGCAGACAAGTATTGCAGAGCAATAAGCTACTAAGGATTTTTGGAGTATCGAATAGTATTTTGATGGCCATTGTGAAACACATGAACAACTGGGGATGAGCGGATACTCGATAAGGGCGAGATATTATCCGTAGGGGTATTCAGGTGGCAAGGAACTGCAAGGCAGTAGGCACAAAATATTCTCGGAACAATACAGAGAATTTTCGGTGTATCTTGTAATAACAAGATCAATGGGATTTGAAAGGGAAAGTGGATGTAGTTATCCATAATGATATAACAGTGGTAGGGAATTTGCAAAGGCGATGGGCACAAAGTCTTGAAAGAGTAGCAGAGAGTAACTACGAAATCTTCTGGTGCAGCAGGCGATCATCTGGCCTGAATGGGGCTCTCCGGGAGGAAGTATTTTCGAGAACCTAAAGTTAGATTTTAGCAAAATTATTTAACCCGAATAGAAGAGAGATCAGAGTAAGGATCAAGGAGTAAAAGATCCTAATACCACCCAGATGGTGACGTGGGACCATGGGCCGCACAACCATGTTAGAAAAACAGTTTTCATCGACTAGACTCAACTTCGGCCAAGGAGTTGGAAAGGGGATTCCTACAGGCAGTCAGCTCTGATACCAACTTGTGACGCCCCCGATTTAATCGTACACTAATCATATACGCAAACGTGTACGATCAAGATCAGGGACTCACGGGAAGATATCACAACACAACTCTACAAATAAAATAAGTCATACAAGCATCATATTACAAGCCAGGGGCCTCGAGGGCTCGAATACAAGAGCTCGATCATAGACGAGTCAGCGGAAGCAACAATATCTGAGTACAGACATAAGTTAAACAAGTTTGCCTTAAGAAGGCTAGCACAAACTAGGATACAGATCGAAAGAGGCGCAGGCCTCCTGCCTGGGATCCTCCTAAACTACTCCTGGTCGTCGTCAGCGGGCTGCACGTAGTAGAAGGAACCTCCCGAGTAGTAGTCGTCGTCGGCGGCGGTGGCGTCTGGCTCCTGGGCTCCAACATCTGGTTGCGACAACCAGGTAGAAGGGATAGGGGGAAAAGAAGGAGAAAGCAACCATGAGTACTCATCCAAAGTACTCGCAAGCAAGGAGCTACACTACATATGCATGGGTATATGTGTAAAGGCCATATCGGTGGATTGAACTGCAGAATGCCAGAATAAGAGGGGGATAGCTAATCATGTCGAAGACTACGCTTCTGGCAGCCTCCGTCTTGCAGCATGTAGAAGAGAGTAGACTGAAGTCCTCCAAGTAGCATCGCATAGCATAACCCTAACCGATGATCCTTCCCTCGTCGCCCTGTGAGAGAGCGATCACCGGTTGTATCTGGCACTTGGAAGGGTGTGTTTTATTAAGTATCCGGTTCTAGTTGTCATAAGGTCAAGGTACAACTCCAAGTCGTCCTGTTACCGAAGATCACGGCTATTCGAATAGTTTAACTTCCCTGCAGGGGTGCACCACATAACCCAACACGCTCGATCCCATTTGGCCGGACACACTTTCCTGGGTCATGCCCGGCCTCGGAAGATCAACACGTCGCAGCCCCACCTAGACCAATAGAGAGGTCAGCACGCCGGTCTAAACCTAAGCGCCCAGGGGTCTGGGCCCATCGCCCTTAGCACACCTGCACGTTGCGTGGGTGGCCGAAAGCAGACCTAGCCTAGCAGGTGTTCCAGTCCAATTCGGCGTGCCCCGCTCAGTTGCTGACGTCACGAAAGGCTTCGGCTGATACCACGACGTCGAGTGCCCATAACTGTCCCCGCGTAGATGGTTAGTGCGTATAGGCCAGTAGCCAGACTCAGATCAAATACCAAGATCTCGTTAAACGTGTTATTTTGAAATAACCGCGAACGCCGACCAGGGCCAGGCCCACTGTCGGTGTCAAAACCGGCGGATCTCGGGTAGGGGGTCCCAAACTGTGCGTCTAGGCCGGATGGTAACAGGAGGCAGGGAACACGATGTTTTACCCAGGTTCGGGCCCTCTTGATGGAGGTAAAACCCTACGTCCTGCTTGATTAATATTGATGATATGGGTAGTACAAGAGTAGATCTACCACGAGATCAAGGAGGCTAAACCCTAGAAGCTAGCCTACAGTATGATTGTTGTATATGTTGTATATCTATTGACTAGCCTGGCCTCGGTTTATATAATGCACCGGAGGCCTAGGATAACAAGAGTCCTAGCCGAATACGCCGGTGGGGAGAAGTCCTTGTCTTGATCGCCAAGTCTTGTGGAATCTTCCTTGTATGCGGCAGCCGTCCGAACTGGCCCATGAGTATACGGCCACGGGGGTCCTCGGCCCAATCTAATAGATCGGGAGACGACGTGGTGAGTTCCCCCTAGTCCAGGACACCGTCAGTATCCCCCTGAACCGGTCTTCAAGTTAGGGACGCTCCTCGATTCTTCCGAACTGTTCTTCATCTTCGGTTGCCGGTCTTGAAAACTGGTTCAACAAATCTTCTTTATCTTCGATCTTGAGGATCGCCGAAATGCATTCGACGAGTTTACACGCCGGGTATCCGAGGAGCCCCTTTAAGTTTCCGGCCTTTATCAATGCCTTGTTTATTTTTATGCCACACCTCGGGTTTGAAGTTGTTCCCGAGAGGCAGGGTCCTCTTGCGTCCGAGCTCCAACGCCGGACTGCATTCAAGGTATCTTTTGCAGCCGAGCACCAACACCGGACCGCTTCCCAGCTCTAGCGCCGGAATTTATCCGAGCTCCAATGCCGGACTATGTATCCGAGCTCCAACGCCGGACTGTATATCCGAGCTCCAACGCCGAAATATATCCGAGCTCCAACGCCGAACTGTGTCTAGGCTCCAATGCCGGACTATATCCGAGGTGTCATATCACCTTGGTTCAAAAAAGTTGAAGGAGTTTAGCCGAGCTTAATGCCGGAAATGCCCTCTATGGAGCTAGCCACTAGCGCCCGAGCTTTATGCCGAACTGCTTCCGAGGTGGTGCACCACCCCGACTATGGGCCGATTTTTTGTCAATATTTTTTATTGGTGCAATTTATTCTCTGCCGAGATATATAGTCAGTAGCCCTCAAGGTGTGTATCGGTCTAAAACCCGAGATGCACATGAAGGATGACATAAGACCGCTGATCCCAGTAGCCGCTGAGACTCAGGTTGATTTGCAAAATCGGCCTGAGGATCAAGTCCTAGCTCGGCAGAATACTTTGGGACACAAAAGCGGCGTGCTCAATCCTCAACACTCAGGTTGTGTGCGGCCGACCAACCTGAGGATCAAAATCTCCTCGAAAACTATATTGCACATAAAATTTTCTGCATTGGACAAGCAATGCAGTAGCCCCCAAGACACTGGTCGGGTGGCAACACTAGATCAGGGGATCGATGTGCCCCTTTAATATTTGTAAATAATAAGCCCGAAGCCCAGTAGCCCCCGAGCCTTAATGCGGGCACGGGTGGCCGAATTAAGGATCAATATCCATAGTAAAATCACAAATTATGTGTAATGACTCTATGTATCCAAGTACTTTACGTCATTAATGCTCGGATCCGCATTGTACAAAACTTTGTTGACCGACCATCGGCTTCCACCTCCTTGGCCAGTAGCCGAGGAGTGTTTGTCCTACTTTATAAAGCCTTTATGAGGGCAAAGATTTACGACAAACAAGGCAATTTGGCCACACGGTTTTATAAACAAAGGTACGCAGAGAGATATGTTATATTACTGTTTAACAGAAGAAATGTATTCCAAAGAAAATAGTCCCGCTATCGGTTCCTTTCTTTGGGTTGTCATGCTAAGCATGATCATGAAACCTCAGCTCGAATGTAAGAGCAAAATATCGAGGATTTAGTTTGGGAGGCCAGTTAATAGCCCCCGGTAGTGTTCGGCGATAGTCGAGGTCAAGCCGTAAACACTTCAGCCAATGTTATGAATGGCCTGTCATAGTCATCGGATCGCTGACCAGTTTACGCTTATTGTGACAGTCAGTTTTCGGCTTTCTCCACTAAGGTGCTTAACCATGTGAGCTGGAAGCACAATCGCAGTGGTTCTCCCTTTGCACGCCTAGCCGAACAAAACGGAACGTAGGAAGCAAGTGCACGAGCCGGGCAATGTTTTTGCCGAATCCCTAAAGGTGTCCGGCGTTGCACTGCGAGACTAATGCTGGAAAAACACAAATAGTTTAAAAGTGCCAAAAAGCTTGGAAAACCAAGAAACGTTAGTAAAAACATGACGTCCGAACAAGATCAAGTGTTCGGTGCCAATCCGAAAATTGGTCTTAGAAAAAAGAAGTGCTTCTGTTGTCCTTTAAAATGACACATCCTATCTCAAGACTTCGAGCGGGTCAGCCTACGGCTTCAACCTCCTATCCCGAGGGCGGAGTACTTCTCATTAGGCCAGTTTAGCAAACTAAACTCTAGCGGCTTTGAGAGAGAAATTAGGCTCCCCGGCTAGTGACCGCACACTCGCGTCGAAAAAAGGAGTGATAAATGATAATAATAGAACTTTGCAACGACTAAGAAGAAGAACACTTATTATAAAACGGCTCAAATAAACTTAAGAGCCCCCAAGTGACTTGGGTAGAAGAATGATTGCATGTACCGAAGTACTTATATCATATCTATGTTCAACCGAACTTTAAACGCGTCTTAACCGACCGTTGGCTTCTCCCGCTTCGGTTAAGGACCGAAAAGTGTTATGTACTCCATCGGTCGAGAATATCGACGGTGTTTCCAATAACCAGGCAATCATGCCATAAGGCTGTAACAGACAAAGGGCGCTCAGGGAACTTATGCTATATTACTGCGAAGAGTAAGAAGCATCTTCGAAGAAAATAGTACCCCCACCGATACCTTTCTTCGGTGCTCATTGTTATTATGAGACTTGTGCAATAGATTTTTTGTACTCATGAGTTCCGTTGTGTGCCGGCCATCATTGAATAACTATAAGAGCGCTAGCTTTCGGCTTCACCCAGTCTGAGGTCCGGCTCGGGTGACCCGATCGTGACAATCGCAGAGGTGCTCCCTTTACTCCCTAGCCGAACAATCGGGAACGTAGGGGTAAACACAGGAGCGAGGCAACCCAGCTTGCAAATCGCTTAAGTCAATGTGGTGCATATTGTGGCGTAATACACGAACAAGGAACGAAGCCGTACAAGTATAATCATATGCAACAGGAAAAGTTTCATAAAGGAAGCCCCCAAGTAAACGGGGTATTTGAATTTATGCGTCACAAACAAAGTTTGGACAAGAAATTTTTTTAGAAGCAACTTTTTTCTAAAAAAGTATAATGCTTGGTCGAACCGAACGCAAGTTAGAAATTAAAGCTTTGAGCATGAAAGCGACTTAGCTGGTTAATGTGTTCGGTATTGATGACGCGGTCCGAGCTTGATGCGGGGCAAGGTTCCATCCCTCAAGCCGGTCCCGAGGTGGCGTAGCGGAGAGCTTGACACGCCGAAGTGGTGAAATAGCACGATCAATGCAGACCGGCAGAGTGACGCCGAAGTCTCCGGATCATTTTCCTGTGCACAAAAAATAGTGCAAACCGGAGATAATAGTAATAATGATAATTAAAAAAATCGTTGCATAATAAATAATTTATGCAAAGTGAGTAATAAAAGAAATATGGCCTGGCGCCGAAGTCAAGTCGATGCAGGGCGTCGGCGTGATGCGGTAAAGGCGTGGCAAAGCCTGAATTCGCAGGTCGGTCCGAGCTCTGAGTGCGGCGTTCGCCGGACTATGTACGGAAACTGACCGAACCACCATGCGACTGTCGTTAATGCAGCCACCATTTGATAGACCTGTGTACATATGACGGACAAACCAGAGTAATAATTCCTTGGGAAAAATGAACCCAAACAAGCAAAAAATACTGGGATTAATAGCACCTGGTTTATTTGTTGTAGCAATCCGAAGGAAGGTGATTCCTAAAATTGGGACCCGCTCCGCACACCCATTGCCTGATGGGTGATAAAACGACGGCATGGCAATGCTGGTAAAGGTTGACTCGCCGAGGCAAAGCCCTCGGCCCAGCTAATGTGACGGAGCTGGTCGGCTAGTGACGCCGAAGTGTCCGGAGTAGGTTGATGCAGAGATGGCGAAGCCCCCGATCCAGCCGAGATGTCGAAGCCTCGATGTCAGCCGATGAGTCGAAGTAGGTCGGCATGATGGACACCAGCTTGAAGAAGCAATAGTGCGGCCCTGTCGATGTCGGCTTGATGAAGCGACCGTGCGGCGATGCCGGTATGCCCGCTCCGTGCAATCCGTGGGGCGGCGATGTTGGTGATGATTTATCCTTCGCGATGCCGGGCTCTTGTTCGGCCTGCTGAGATGATGATCCAAAGAAGTTGAGCCCGGCTCAACAAAGTGACGCCGTGTCTAGCGCAGGTCGGCAGCCGTGGAGTAATATTGCCGGACTGGTTTGACACCAGCATGATGTTGAAGATCATGTTCAAAAGATCTTACAATTAGTGGGATGTATTCGGAAACAAAACACAATACCCCATACAAAACTTCCTTCAAAAGGGATGTCCGAAATCCTATTCATAAAAAAGATGAACTCGGGTCGGATTCGTTTTCGCGCAGAAAACAGATCCAAAAAGTGATGCACTAATCGGAAGGTTCCCGGAGTTTGGACGGTCGGATCGAGCCGAAATTTTGAGAGGTGGTAGATATAGAAATACCGCAGCCGATCAACGGTTGGATCTTCCAAAGGACGTACGAGCTAGAAGCTGGAGACCACGCCCTAAACTCATCCAAATTCCCGTCCAGATTTGATAGGGCTCCGGTATATCGTGGATTGCCAGAGATTCCTCCATCGGAACTCGACGAAATTTTCCAGGGTTGTTGCAGACTCAATTCCGCACAATTCCACCAAAGCGATCGTCAAAGCGATACTTGAGGAGGTGGTGGTGGCAGATACGAGTTCGCTGTCCAGAAAAACAGCACGGTCGCTTGAGGGCAATGTTGACATTGAGCCCCCGAGCTCCATAGATGATTTCTCCGTGATCTTGATAGAGATCGGAGTTGATGTTTGATGAAGGCCCTCGTCCGGACATGGTGATCCGAACACGGGGCGCAATTCTTGGTCGAACCAAGGTGACCAGTCGAGCTGGTGACGAAGATGCCGAAGTCACAGTTGATCTGCATGCGCGCCATCTATCCTTTTGTCGATCACACAGCGGAACTCTCAATGAAAGCACCAATGTCGGTGTCAAAACCGGCGGATCTCGGGTAGGGGGTCCCGTACTGTGCGTCTAGGCCGGATGGTAACAGGAGGCAGGGAACACGATGTTTTACCCAGGTTCGGGCCCTCTTGATGGAGGTAAAACCCTACGTCCTACTTGATTAATATTGATGATATGGGTAGTACAAGAGTAGATCTACCACGAGATCAAGGAGGCTAAACCCTAGAAGCTAGCCTACGGTATGATTGTTGTATATGTTGTATATCTATCGACTAGCCTGGCCTCGGTTTATATAATGCACCGGAGGCCTAGGATAACAAGAGTCCTAGCCGAATACGCCGGTGGGGAGAAGTCCTTGTCTTGATCGCCAACTCTTGTGGAATCTTCCTTGTATGCGGCAGCCGTCCGAACTGGCCCACGAGTATACGGCCACGGGGGTCCTCGGTCCAATCTAATAGATCGGGAGACGACGTGGTGAGTACCCCCTAGTCCAGGACATCGTCACCCACCTCTCTCCTAGGTGGTCTCAACCTGCCCTGTCGCTCCGCCACAAAGTAACAGTCGGGGGCCTTCGGGAACTCAGGCCCACCTCTATCGGGATGGAGCCACCTGCCCCTTCAGCCCCCAACATCGGAATCACTCGCGGGTACTCCTATGAGCCGACCCGTCTTTAGTCACCACATGTACCATATATTATGTATATAAGTATATACCCATGACCACCTCCTGAGTAATCACAACCCGATAGTATAGCATGGCAGACGAACAAGAATGTAGGGCCACTGATGGCATACTAGCATCCTATACTAAGCATTAGGATTGCAAGTAAGGTATCAACAGTTGTAGCAACAATGACAGGCTATGCATCAGAATAGGATTAACGGGAAGCAGTAACATGCTACACTACTCTAATGCAAGCAGTATAGAGAAGAGTAGGTTATATCTGGTGATCAAGGGGGGGCTTTCCTGGTTGCTCTGGCAAGAGAGAGTGGTCGTCAACATCGTAGTCGTACCGGGTAGCAGCGGCGTCGGTCTCGGTGTCTAGCGAGAGAAGAGGGGGAAGAAACAATAAATATAATGCAAACAAAGGCATGACGATGCATGACATGACAAGGCGTGATGCTAGGAGTGCCCTAACGCGGTACGAGGTGGTACCGGTGAAGGGGGAAAACATCGGGGAACGTATTCCCGGTGTTTCGCGTTTTCGGACAGATGAACCGGAGGGGGAAAGTTGTGTGTTTGCTATGCTAGGGATGCGTGGCGGACGAACGGGCTACGTGTCCGGACTCGTCTCGTCGTTCTGAACAACTTTCATATATAAATTATTTTCATTCGAGTTACAGTTTATTTTATATGATTTTCTAAAGATTTTATTAATTTCTGGAATTTAATTAATTATTTAAATTAATTTGAAATGGATTTATGACATCAGCATGATGTCATGCTGACGTCACCAGTCAACGGGGTTGATTGGTCAACCAGACCAGTGGGTCCCACTGGTCAGTGCCACATTTTAATTAAACAGTTTAATTAAACTAATCAAAATTAATTAGGGTGTGGGCCCCACTGCCATACTAATTAATTAGCTAATTATGAGTAGTTAATTAGGTTAATTAATCATTAGGTTAATTAATCTTAATTGGTTAATTTAATCAGAATTAATTTAGTTAATTTATTAGTTAGTTAATTAATTAAGTAATTAATTTTATTATTTATTATTTTATTTATTTTTAAATTTTTTATAAATCTTTTTTTTCATTTCATTTTTTTAAAAACGTTCTAGGGATGGTCCCATGTGTCTGTGGCCCAGAGGGGCCAAACGGGCGCGGGCGACGGGCGATGGATGCGGGCGTCCCCGAGCGAGCACTCGCCCGCAGGGCAGGATGAGGCCGCCGGGGCAAGAGGCGAGGCCACCGGCGACAAGGAAGCATGCCGGGCGGGGCAGTGGGGAGGCGGCCGCGGGTGGCGTAGAGCAACAGGTGGGCGGCGGAGGAGGAGCCGCAGCTGCTGCTGCGTGGTGGGGCGGGACGGTGCGGTGCCATGGAGGGTGCGGTCAGCGCCGACGAGCGCGAAGCGCTGGAGGCAAGGACAGTGGCAGGGAAGCGGCGACGCGCATCGATGGAGGCGAGGCGGCTGGCCGTGCCGGGCGAGGCGGGGAGGAAGAGGCCACGGCGGAACGGGCGGCGCGCGCGGCAGGTACAGGCGCGACCGCGATGGCCCCAGGTCGCGGTGAGCGCGGTGGGCGCAGGGAGAGGAAGGGAGCAAGGCTCACGGCGGGGTGCAGGGTTCGTGGCAATGGGGGTCGGGGTGGTGGTCGGAGACGATGGCGTCGACGTAGACGAGGCAGACCGGCGAGGGAGCGCTCCGAGGAGGCCGTCCGGCGAGGAGCTTCGGCGGCGGCGACGTTCGGTCGCGAGGCGGCGGTTGGCGCCGCGAGCCCCGATCTGATCTGGATCGGGGGGGAGGGGCGCGTCATGAGGAGGGGAGTGGGGGAGTGATTGGGTTAGGTTACGGGAGGGAGAGGATAAGGGGTAGTGTGGGGAGTGGCCGGCTGGGCCAGTCGGCTGGGCCTTTGCCCAGTTGGGCTGGCTAGCTGGGCCACAGATGGCCTAGTGGGGGGAGGGTCTGCCCCTTTTTTTGTTAGATTTGTCTTTTCCTTTTATTTATTTCCTTTTCTGTTTTATTTCACTTTAATATAATTTGACATGTTATAAAAGGGTGTTTGTTGCACTATAATTACCTAGGCATTTAACTGCACACTCCGAACATTTTAGTTTAATATTTTGAAAACTTCTATCGTTTATCTTGAATTTGAATTTTTAATTCGAATCGGTTTCGAACTAACACGAGATGAGCAACAGTAACCATCGTGACGTGGCATCATTAACAGAGGTTTACTGTAGCTCAAATACCCGGGCGTCACAATCCGGTGGAAGATTATATTTTCAGATCCTTAATGATAATTAATACTCCTATGATTATGATTATGAATATGCTTTGTGAGTAGTTACGTTTGTTCCTGAGGACATGGGAGAAGTCTTGTTATAAGTAATCATGTGAATTTGGTATTCATTCGATATTTTGATGAGATGTATGGTGTCTTTCCTCTAGTGGTGTTATGTGAACGTCGACTACATGATACTTCACCATTGTTTGGGCCTAGAGGAAGGCATTGGGAAGTAATAAGTAGATGATGGGTTGCTAGAGTGACAGAAGCTTAAACCCTAGTTTATGTGTTGCTTCGTAAGGGGCTGATTTGGATTCATATGTTTCATGCTATGGTTAGGTTACCTTAATTCTTCTTTCGTAGTTGCAGATACTTGCGAGAGGGGTTAGTCATAAGTGGGAGGCTTGTCCAAGGAAGGGCAACACCCAAGCACCGGTCCACCCACATATCAAATTATCAAAATAACGAACATGAATCATATGAGCATGATGAAAACTAACTTGACAACTATTCCCATGTGTTCTCGGGAGCGCTTTGCTTTATATAAGAGTTTCTCCAGGCTTGTTCTTTGCTACAACAAGGCTTGGGCCACCTAGCTGCACCTTAGTTACTTTATTTACTTGTTACCTGTTACGATTTATCTTATCACAAAACTATCTGTCACCGATAATTTCAATGCTTGCAGAGAATATCTTGCTGAAAACCACTTGTCATTTCATTTTGCTCCTCGTTGGGTTCGACACTCTTACTTATCGAAAGGACTACAATAGATTAGATCCCATATACTTGTGGGTCATCACCTCTTCTTATGTTTGCAGTAGTGGGCTTTGCTTCTCGCCATGTTCATCTTCCAGGTGGCCACAATCGACGGGTCCTCCTTCTGGATCGACAGTCTTTTGAGTGAAAAGGTGATGAAAATGTGAACGTGCGGGCTCCGCCTCAGTTTTGGCTGGGTTCGGGATGTTAGACGCCTGCGTGGCGGTTGTCCAGATGCCCGCAAACCTCCCTGGATATACTTCCGGTTTGAGGAAATTCGGACTCCCAGAATGGTCCCCGGATGTTTAATGCACGACCTTGCACGATACAAAGTGTTCAGACGGTGTTGTTCAGACGATTATGGGTGATTTGATGCATGATGTTGGAGATATCAGGGCATCTCCAAGGCGGCCCCGTAAACCTCCTGCAATCGTCCGGCTCGCGCTGTCCGGACTACGGAAGCCATCCAACGCGTCTTGTATCGGTCCGCGGCGTGGTCCGGACGTGGGAGGTTTGCGGGAGTCCGGACCGCTCCCAAGCCCACTTCTGTCCGCCCTGGTCCACCAAAACCCCTCCCCTCCCTCGCTTTCCTTCCGATGCACGCACCGCTTACCACGCCCCATTCATGCCAGCCCAGAGCACGCGAAGGTCGGCATTGATGCCACGATGTGACCGAAGGGAGGGAGGGCGGCGCTGGTCGACGCACCCTCTAGGCAGCCGCCGCTTCAATGCGGACGCACGTTCTCAATGGACCAACTCCGGCCGTTGCGCCGCATTGAAGCAGCTGACCGACCCATCGCATGGCTTGCCACGGCTATTTAAGGTGCGCCCCAGCACCGTCCACATCACATCCTCCTCCTCCTCACCTTCCTGCCCATCTCCCTCCACATCTCCGGCGATGGGCAAGTCCTAGGCGTCGACGCTGGTAGGCGGTTCCGGGGCGGGATCTGGCGGCTTGTGGAGATGCCGCCCTCGAACTCCGGGATCGCCATCCTTGCCGGCTGGCGGTGACTCGATGCGGGCGAAGATCATCATCTCTCCGGCGACGAGGAGGACCAGCAGCCACCGCCGCCGTAGTCCGCGCCGACGATGTTGGGCCAGGTCTACGCCGGCACGGACGCAGAGTTCGAGGAGCAGATGGAGCTGATGCTCCGTCGCTCCGTCGTCCACACCAACGGCTCGACGCCGCCACTGGGGGTGCTCCTCCCCGTGAAATCCAGAGCTGTCATCCCCTCCACGCTCTCCGCAGCCGCGGCCAAATGGACGCCGTCTCCAGGAAGAGCGGCTCTCGCCGCCGCCCCGACGCGTCGTGAAGGAGGAGCGCCGCTTGCCGCCGCCCCTGCACAAGGCGCGCGGGCACATTCTGCACTACCTTCGCAACGGCGGCTCCTCCTCGTCGTCCTGGAGCGCCATGACGGCGCAGGAGTATGCCGACCGGGAACAGCGCCGGCAGGACAGCCGCAAGGCCGCGCACAGATCCAAGTTCGTGGACTCAGACGTACCGCCGCCACAGTTCGTGGCGGACCCGGACCTGGCGTACGCTTGGGCCCTGGACCGCTCTGTGACAACGTCAGAGACGGCCAAGTGTCGCCTCCGCGGCTTCGACGGGGAGATGGCCAGGTATGGCGAGGAATGGTCCCTCACCGAGATCGCCAGCGACGACACCTCCAACAACCACCGCCCTCTCCCCCGGCCCACGTCCTCGGTGGCCGCAGCCGCACTGTACACGGCGCAAGAGGAGGAGGACAAGATCATCCGCGAGTGTTAGGCGGCCGCTGGGAAGCCCTGCCGCGACATCTCCACCTTCCGCCGCCCCAAGCCCGACGACACCGACTTTGACGCGGGGTCGGGAAACGATGATGGAGGAGGAGCCGCCGACCAACCCGACATGACCTACGAGGTCACCGTGAATTATAGGATAGTGTTGGGTTTTTAGTTCACCGGACGAAATATCGTTCGGTTTTATGTACAAATTATCCTATTTTCAATGAAATCCGTCCTCTTTATATCAAAATTCGTCCGGTTTGATCAAATTTCGTCTGGTTGGTTCAAATTGTTGTGAAAATGTATACGGCTACGGTTGGATAGCATCGTCCCGTATCCGTGTCCATGAACTGGTTCCCCTGTCCGAGAACGGATGCGGAAGGAAATTTGTTGATTGCCATTGGAGATGCGCTCATAGTCCTAGATGTCAACGCTCTGTGCCGAAAGGAGTCAGTAAGAAGAAAGTGATATGTGTTGCCATGATGTTTCAAAAAAAAAAGAGATTAAACTAGGTATTCCCTCCGTCCGCGAATAAGTGTACATCTAGCTTTTGTCTTAAGTCAAAATTTTAAAACTTTGATCATCTTTTTAGGAAAAAGTAATAACATCAAATTGATATATTGTCAAAGTACATTTCAAAACGAATCTAGTGATAACAATTTAGTGTCATAAATACTTTTACTTTTTCCTAGAAAGATGGTCAAAGTTTTAAAACTTGGACTTAAGACAAAATCTAGATGTACACTTGTTCATGGACGAAGGGAGTAGGTAATAGGGTGACAAATTATCCATTGCATTCCACCCAACGTGCGATCTTTTGAGGGTTGGTGGTGTTGACATATGCCATGATGAAGGACCGTACAAGAGCCTGTATCCATCTCTTTCTTTCTTGTTCATCATCGATCATACACATCACGGGACCATGGGGGATGGGAGGGATGCGCGATCCATGATCAGTCGACCCGCAAATCCAGCACCGTCATAACGCCCGGCGACCTGATCCAACAACGCTTCACCCTGCCGTCACCCTCTTTTCACATACTGTAGATCCGACAATTTTTTGTCTGGACAGTACACGTGCCGCCTGAACTTGCACCATTTTCGTGAAACTGTACATACATATGGTGCCACCTGATGATTTCACCCGTTCCATCACCCCGCACGCGTAGAACAAGACACGGCGCGGGGAATGGATCCAACTCTGGTGGACAAAAGGCGAACGACCTTCGATATCGTGCAGCCTTGGATAATGGATGGGCAGGAGCGAGAGACAAACAGACAGCATTCGGTTGCCCCGATTTAATTATGGGACCGTGGAAGACGTGCGCCGCGCCGCTCACTCAAAAACCAAAGGAGCAGAAGATAAGGGAGGAAGAGAAAAAGGGAGGCATGCGTTCGGCATTCCCCTGTTGCCCCAACAGTTCCTCCCATGTTCCGTCGCTCGTGTCCTCAACTACTCCTGACTGCACCCGGATGGCGACGCCGGCGGCATGGCGCCGCCCATCCCCCAAAGAAATTATCAACCCACCCGCCAAAAGAAAAAGGAAAACAAAGGTTTATCCGAACATCATCGGCCATGGTTCCTTCTTCTTTTCTACTGAAAATACTTTCCTAATATTGACTCATTTCATGCAAAATTTATACTTCTCGATACAATGTCTAAAATTGTTTTTTACCCATCCTAATCACTTTTCTTTTAATGAAAACAGGAAAGTGAATTCCCACCTGAATATATTCAATCGCCTAGAAGCCTCATGGCTCCATACAAGATAGTCCAAGTGAAAAAGAGTGCGCGGGAAAACAACATAGAAGACACACAACCGAAAAGAAAAACATCCATGCACACAACAGAACCTTGAAAAACCGCCAAAGAAGAGCATACAGGGAGAAAATTAGCCGCTGCACTGCACCAAGTGGTGTCGTTGTCAGGCCCCGAGAAGCTCCAACCACCGACGACGTGAGCCTAGACGAGCCACCACCACCGACCGGCATCCCAAGTCTCACCAGCACAACCAACACGGAGGGGGGCACAGTTTCCATCTTCATCTGACCAAGCAAGGAGAAGGGCCTCAAACGTTGGCCGTCTGTCACCACCCAACAACACCCCCAGAACGGGAGAGGCATCATACGGGAAACGAGGTGATCCAGCAAGCCCCGCTAACCCAGCTTCGAATGACAATTGGACCCACTCCAGGGCGTGGTCGAGCCAAGATCACGCTAACAGAGAACCACCTCCCTTCGAGTCACTAGTCACACTAGCCAAACCAAGCTCCAGGACGAAGATTCATGAGGGAACATGACGTTGAGCGTCATGATACGTCTCCAACGTATCTATAATTTTACATTGTTCCATGCTATTATATTATCAACCTTGGATGTTTTATATGCCTTTATATGATATTTTATATGATTTTTGGGACTAACCTATTAACCTAGAGCCCAATGCCATTTCCTGTTTTTTCCTTGTTTTTGAGTATCGCGGAAAACGAAAACCAAACGGAGTCCAATTGACCTGAAATTTCAAGGAGATCATTTTTTGACCAAAAGAAGCCCACGGAGTATCGGAGATGGGCCAAAAGAGTACGGAGGTGACCACGAGGGAGGGGGGCGCGCCCTACCCCCTGGGCGCGCCCCCTACCTCGTGGCCGCCTCGGAGACCCCCCTGACTTTTTCCCGACGCCAAAACCTCTTATATATACCCAAACTACCAGAACATAACCTATATCGGGAGTTCCGCCGCCGCAAGCCTCTCTAGCCACCGAAACCAATCTAGACCCGTTCCGGCACCCTGCCGGAGGGGGGAATCCCTCTCCGGTGGCCATCTTCATCATCCCGGCGCTCTCCATGATGAGGAGGGAGTAGTTCACCCTCGGGGCTGGGGTATGTACCAATAGCTATGTGTTTGATCTCTCTCTCTCTCTCTCGTGTTCTTGATTTGGCACGACCTTAATGTATCGCGAGCTTTGCTATTATAGTTGGATCTTATGATGTTTCTCCCCCTCTACTTCCTTGTGATGAATTGAGTTTTCCCTTTGAAGTTATCTTATCGGATTGAGTCTTTAAGGGTTTGAGAACACTTGATGTATGTCTTGCATGTGCTTATCTGTGGTGACAATGGGATATCACGTGATCCACTTGATGTATGTTTTGGTGATCAACTTGCGAGTTCCGTGACCTCGTGAACTTATGCATAGGGGTTGGCACACGTTTTCGTCTTGACTTTCCGGTAGAAACTTTGGGCCACTCTTTGAAGTTCTTTGTGTTGATTGAATAGATGAATCTGAGATTGTGTGATGCATATCGTATAATCATACCCACAAATACTTGAGGTGACATTGGAGTATCTAGGTGACATTAGGGTTTTGGTTGATTTGTGTCTTAAGGTGTTATTCTAGTACAAACTCTATGATAGATCGATCAGAAAGAATAACTTTGAGGTGGTTTCGTACCCTACAATAATCTCTTCGTTTGTTCTCCGCTATTAGTGACTTTGGAGTGACTCTTTGTTGCATGTTGAGGGATAGTTATATGATCCAATTATGTTATTATTGTTGAGAGAACTTGCACTAGTGAAAGTATGAACCCTAGGCCTTGTTTCTTAGCATTGCAATACCGTTTACGCTCACTTTTATCATTACTTGCCTTGCTGTTTTTATATTTTCAGGTTACAAAAACATATATCTACCATCCATATTGCACCTGTATCACCATCTCTTCACTGAACTAGTGCACCTATACAATTACCATTGTATTGGGTGTGTTGGGTACACAAAAGACTCTTTACTATTTGGTTGCAGGGTTGTTTGAGAGAGACCATCTTCATCCTATGCCTCCCACGGATTGCTACTGTCCTACAAACCTCTGCACTTGGAGGCCCAACAATGTTTACAAGAATAAGGTTGTGTAGTAGACATCAAGCTCTTTTCTGGCGCCATTACTGGGGAGGTTAGCGCTTGAAGGTATATCTTTAGATCGTGCAATCGAATCTTTTTATTTCTTGTTTTATCACTAGTTTAGTCTATAAAAGAAAACTACAAAAAAATGGAATTAATGGTACCTCATATGCTTCATCTTTTTAATATCTTTCATGAAAATAAGGATTCCGATAATTGTGCCAAAGTGTTAGAAGAAGAATGTATTAAAATGTTTGGCACTAAATCTTTGAATGATGAGCATGATTGCAATGTTGTTAGTACGAACTCTTTGAATATCCATAGTACTAATGTGATTGCACTAGTCATGATGAAAATGTCTCTTATAAGCATGTCAATTTTTGGGGAGTGCATAGGGTTTGCAAGTACACACCAAATAGGGAAGATAGATTTTGCAAGAGGCATAAGTATTTAGAAACTAAATGGTTGCAAGAAACTAAATTTTCTTAGGCATCCTTGTGAACTTTGCAATGAACGTGGTCATTTAAATATCCAATGCAAATTGTTTCATGATCGAGTCGTGTCCAAAAATTATGATGACTTGATTTCCCTTGCACATCATAATGAACTTAGTTTGCTTCTGGGTTATGAAGAAATGAAACGTATAACTAAGGATATTCCAGAATTTGCCCTTGATAAAGTTCTTGATTTTGATCTAGAGGAAATTTATATGTATTGTGTGGTGAATTGCATTGAAAATCCTTATATTGCCAATTACATAAAGACAAGAAAACAAATAGAAGATGAAGAGAATACTAATGAAAGGGAAGAGATTCCCCAATATCCTCCTATTCTTTCTTATGATGAATCAGGCAACGAGGAGGAGCCTTCTATTCAACCAATATCATTAATAACAAGCTCCAAAAAGAGGATTAAACCCACACTTAATGTGAAGAAGAAAAAGAAAAGACGGAGAAGCAAAGGTAAAAAGGTATCCCTCCCAAATGATATTGCTCCTATTACTCATTGTGATGATGATAATTGCTATACTATTGGTGCTATCCATACTATTAATGATGAGAGTGATTATGCTTATGATATGAAAAGGCCCAAGCTTGGAGATGCTATGTTTGATGAGAATGACATGTTTGAGAATGTATTTGCTGCAATTAATGTTTTCCCCAAGCTTGGGGATTCTATGATTAATTAAGATGATATTTTTAGTCTCCCAAATTTTGATATTCAAATTTATTATGATGATATTATGCCTCCTATTTATGATGGTTATATTGATGAAAGTGGGTTCGGGAGAGTGTCAACTTTAGGAAGTAATGATCCCGCTATTTTGGAGGATGTCTAATCTTATTATGATAATTATAAAAGTGGATCTGGAGAGGTCATGACTTTATTTAGTAATGATTCCAATATCTTGGAAGAGGTTTCAATTGATTATGATGAGAACAAAGTTGCTACTTATGATGATTATTGTGATGACACTTATGTTATAAAAAGTAGAGATGATTATATTTATAAAACTTGTCATGATTATGATTACCATTTTTCTGAACATTACTCTTTTAATGTGGAAACAATTTATAGTATTTGAGTTTCTTATGATACTCCCCCTATTCCGAATGAGAAATTCTTTGCTTATGTGGGGAGTAATAAAAATTCTATGCTTGTGCCTCATGAAAAGAAAGCTTTATGTGATAGTTATATTGTTGAATTCATTCATGATGCTACTGAAAATTATTATGAGGTAGGAATATATGCTTGTAGGAATTGCAATAATATCCAGTTTCCTCTCTATGCGCTTAAAATCTTAAAGTTATGCTAGTTTTGCTTTCCTATGCTAGTTGATTATTGTTCCCATAAATTGTTTGCTCACAAAATCCCTATGCATAGGAAGTGGGTTAGACTTAAATGTTCTATTCATATTATTCATGATGCTCTCTTTATGTTTCAATTCTTATCTTTTATGTGAACATCATTGAAATCAGCATGCCTAGCTAGGGGCGTTAAACGATGGCGCTTGTTAGGAGGCAACCCAATTTTATTTTTGTTCTTTGCTTTTTTGCTCCTGTTTAGTAATAAATAGTTCATCTAGCCTCTGTTTAGATGTGGTTTTATGTTTTAATTAGTGTTTGTGCCAAGTAGAACCTTTGGGAAGACTTGCGTGAAGTCTTTGTGATCTTGCTGTAAAAAACAGAAACTTTAGCGCTCACGAGATTAGTTGCTATTTTTTACTGGAGTGCGTTTAAGTTGATTATTTTTGCAGAAAATTAATAGAAAAAATTCCTCACGTACACCAATTTATTTGAGAATTGTTTGAGTTCATAAGTATACGTTTGATATAGATTACTACAGACTGTTCTGTTTTTGACAGATTCTGTTTTCTATTTGTTGTTTGCTTATTTTGATGAATCTATGAGTAGTATCGGAGGGTATGAACCATAGAAAAGTTGGAATACAGTAGATATTACACCAATATGAATTTATAATGAGTTCACAACAGTACTAAAAGTGGTGATTTATTTTCTTATACTAACGGAGCTTACAAGTTTTCTGTTAAGTTTTGTGTTGTGAAGTTTTCAAGTTTTGGGTAAAGATTCAATGGACTATGGAATAAGGAGTGTCAAGTGCCTAATCTTGGGGATGCCCAAGGCACCCCAAGGTAATATTCAAGGACAACCAAGAGCCTAAGCTTGGGGATGCCCCGGATGGCATCCCCTCTTTCGTCTTCATTCATCGGTAACTTTACTTGAAGCTACATTTTTATTCACCACATGATATGTGTTTTGCTTGGAGCGTCATTTTATTTTCTTTTGTTTTGCTTGATGTTTGAATAAAATACCAAGATCTGAAATTATTTAATGTTAGAGAGTCTTCACATAGTTGCATAATTATTCGACTACTCATTGATCTTCACTTATATCTTTTGGAGTAGTTTGTCATTTGCTCTAGTGCTTCACTTATATGTTTTTAGATCACAACGGTGGTTTTATTTTGAAGAAATAGATGAACTCTCATGCTTCACTTATATTATTTTAAGAGTCTTAAACAACATGGTAATTTGCTTTGGTTATGAATTTAGTCCTAATATGATGGGCATCCAAGAGGGATATAATAAAAACTTTCATATAGAGTGCATTGAATACTATGAGAAGTTTGGTACTTGATAATTGTTTTGAGATATAAAGATAGTGATATTAGAGTCATGCTAGTTAAGTAGTTGTGAATTTGAGAAATACTTGTGTTGAGGTTTGCAAGTCCCGTAGCATGCACATATGGTAACCATTGTGTGACAAATTTGAAGCATGATGTGTTTCTTTGATTGTCTTCCTTATGAGTGGCGGTCGGGGACGAGCTATGGTCTTTTCCTACCAATCTATGCCCCTAGGAGCATGCGCGTAATGCTTGGTTTTTGATGACTTTTAGATTTTTTTAATAAGTATGTGAGTTCTTTATGACTAATGTTGAGTCCATGGATTATACGCACTCTCACCCTTCCATCATTGCTAGCCTCTTCAGTACCGTGCATTGCCCTTTCTCACCTCGAGAGTTGGTGCAAACTTCTCCAGTGCATCCAAACCCCGTGATATGATACGCTCTTTCACACATAAACCTCCTTATATCTTCCTTAAAATAGCCACCATACCTACCTATTATGGCATTTCCATAGCCATTCCGAGATATATTGCCATGCAACTTTCCACCGTTCCGTTTATTATGACATGTTTCATCATTGTCATATTGCCTTGCATGATCATGTAGTTGACATCATATTTGTGGCAAAGCCACCATGCATAGTTTTTCATAAATGTCATTCTTGATTCATTGACCATCCCGGTACACTGCCGGAGGCATTCATATAGAGTCATATTTTGTTCTAGTATCGAGTTGTAATCATTGAGTTGTAAATAAATAGAAGTGTGATGATCATCATTAATAGAGCATTGTCCCAAAAAATAGAAAGGCCAAATAAAAGGAAAGGCCAAATAAAAAAAGGGGCCAATAAAAAAAGAAAAGAAAATATAAAAGGGACAATGCTACTATCCTTTTTCCACACTTGTGCTTCAAAGTAGCACCATGATCTTCATGATAGAGAGTCTCCTATGTTGTCACATTCATGTACTAGTGGGAATCTTTCATTATAGAACTTGGCTTGTATATTCCAATGATGGGCTTCCTCAAATGCCCTAGGTCTTCGTGAGCAAGCAAGTTGGATGCATACCCACTTAGTTTCTTTTGAATGAGCTTTCATACATTTATAGCTTTAGTGCATCCGTTGCATGGCAATCCCTACTCCTCGCATTGACATCAATTGATGGGCATCTCCATAGCCTATTGATTAGCCGCGTCGATGTGAGACTTTCTCCCTTTTGTCTTCTCCACACAACCCCCATCGACATATTCTATTCCACCCATAGTGCTATGTCCATATCTCACGCTCATGTATTGCGTGAAAGTTCAAAAAGTTTGAGAATACTAAAGTATGAAACAATTGCTTGGCTTGTCATCGGGGTTGTGCATGATGGGAACATTTTCTGTGACAAAAATGAAGCATAGCCAAACTATATGATTTTGTAGGGATGAGCTTTCTTTGGCCATGTTATTTTCAGAAGACATAATTGCTTAGTTAGTATGCTTGAAGTATTATTATTTTTATGTCAATATTAAACTTTTGTCCTGAATCTTATGGATCTGAATATTCATGCCACAATAAATAGAATTATATGGATAAAGATGTTAGGTGGCATTCCACATCAAAAAAATCTATTTTTATCATTTACCTACTCGAGGACAAGCAAGAATTAAGCTTTGGGGATGCTTGATACGTCTCCAACGTATCTATAATTTTTGATTGTTCCATGCTATTATATTATCAACCTTGGATGTTTTATATGCCTTTATATGCTATTTTATATGATTTTTGGGACTAACCTATTAACCTAGAGCCCAGTGCCACTTTCTGTTTTTCCTTGTTTTTGAGTATCGCACAAAAGGAAAACCAAACAGAGATCCAATTGACCTGAAATTTCACGGAGATCATTTTTGGACCAGAATAAGCCCACGGAGTACCGGAGATGGGCCAGAAGAGTTCCGAGGCCACCACGAGGGTGGGGGCGCGCCCCCTACCTCGTGGCCGCCTCGGAGACCCCCTGACTTGTTCCCGATGCCAAAACCTCTTATATATACCCAAACTTCCAGAACATAACCTAGATCGGGAGTTCTGCCAACGCAAGCCTCTATAGCCACCGAAAACTAATCTAGACCGTTCCGGCACCTTGCCAGAGGGGGGAATCCCTCTCCAGTGGCCATCTTCAACATCCCGGCGCTCTCCATGACGAGGAGGGAGTAGTTCACCCTCGGGGCTGGGGGTATGTACCAGTAGCTATGTGTTTGATCTCTCTCTCTCGTGTTCTTGATTTGGCACGATCTTGATGTATCGCTGATACTTCTCCAATGTATCTATAATTTATGAAGTATCCATGCTATTATATTATCTGTTTGGAATGTTTACGGGATTTACTAAATACTTCTATATTATTTTTGGGACTAACCTATTAACCGGAGGCCCAGCCCAAATTGTTGTTTTCTTGCCTATTTCAGTGTTTCGAAGAAAAGGAATATCAAACCAAGTCCAAACGGAATGAAACCTTCGGGAGAGTTATTTTTGGAATGGAAGCAATCCAGGAAGCCACGAGACAGGGAGGCGCGCCCTACCCCTGGGTATGCCCCCACCCTCGTGGTCCCCTCGTGGTTCCTTTGACCGACTTCTTTTGCCTATATATGTCCATATACACTAAAAACATCGGAGAGCAGAATAGATCGGGAGTTCCACAGCCAGAAGCCTCCGTAGCCATCGAAAACCAATCTAGACCCATTCCGGCACCCTGCCGGAGGGGGGATTCCCTCTCCGGTGGCCATCTTCATCATCCCGGCGCTCTTCATGACGAGGAGGGAGTAGTCCACCATCGGGGCTGAGGGTATGTACCAGTAGCTATGTGTTTGATCTCTCTCCCTCTCTCTCGTGTTCTTGAGGTGGTATGATCTTGATGTATCACGAGCTTTGCTATTATAGTTGTATCTTATGATGTTTCTCCCCCTCTACTCTCTTGTAATGGATTGAGTTTTCCCTTTGAAGTTATCTTATCGGATTGAGTCTTTAAGGATTTGAGAACACTTGATGTATGTCTTGCATGTGCTTATCTGTGGTGACAATGGGATATCACGTGATTTACTTGATGTATGTTTTGGTGATCAACTTGCGAGTTCCGTGACCTTGTGAACTTAGGCATAGGGGTTGGCACACGTTTTCATCTTAACTCTCCGATAGAAACTTTTGGGCACTCTTTGAAGTTCTTTGTGTTGGTTGAATAGATGAATCTGAGATTGTGTGATGCATATCGTATAATCGTACCCATAGATACTTGAGGTGACATTGGAGTATCTAGGTGACATTAGGGTTTTGGTTGATTTGTGTCTTAAGGTGTTATTCTAGTACGAACTCTATGATAGATTGAACGGAAAGAATAGCTTCGTGTTATTTTACTACGGACTATTGAATAGATCGATCAGAAAGAATAACTTTGAGGTGGTTTCGTACCCTACGATAATCTCTTTGTTTGTTCTCCGCTATTAGTGACTTTGGAGTGACTCTTTGTTGCATGTTGAGGGATAGTTATATGATCTAATTATGTTATTATTGTTGAGAGAACTTGCACTAGTGAAACTATGGACCCTAGGCCTTGTTTCAAAGCATTGCAATCCCGTTTTCGCTCACTTTTATCATTAGTTACCTTGCTGTATTTATTTTTTCAGATTATAAAAACCTATATCTACCATCCATATTGCACTTGTATCACCATCTCTTCACCGAACTAGTGCACCTATACAATTTACCATTGTATTGGGTGTGTTGGGGACACAAGAGACTCTTTATTATTTGGTTGCAGGGTTGTTTGAGAGAGACCATCTTCATCCTACGCCTCCCACGGATTGATAAACCTTAGGTCATCCACTTGAGGGAAATTTGCTGCTGTCCTACAAACCTCTGCACTTGGAGGCCCAACAATGTCTACAAGAAGAAGGTTGTGTAGTAGACATCAAGCTCTTTTCTGGCGCCATTGCCGGGGAGGTTAGTGCTTGAAGGTATATCTTTAGATCTTGCAATCGAATCTTTTAGTTTCTTGTTTTATCACTAGTTTAGTTTATAAAAGAAAACTACAAAAAATGTAATTGAGGGTGCCTCATATGCTTCATCTTTTTAATATATTTCATGAGAATAAGGATTCTGATAATTGTGCTCAATTGCTAGAGGAAGAATGCATTAGAATGTTTGTCACTAAATCTTTGAATGATGAGCATGATTGCAATGTTGTTAGTATGAACTCTTTGAATATCCATAGTACTAATGATGATTGCACTAGTCATGATGAAAATATCTCTTATAAGCATGTCAATTTTTGTGGAGTGCATAGACTTTCAAGTACACACCAAATAGGGAAGATAGATTTTGCAAGAGGCATAAGTATTTGGAAACTAAATGGTTCCAAGAAAGGCTAGATGTTTGTGCTGAAAATTTAAACTTTCTTAGCCGTACTTGTGGACTATGCAATGAACGTGGTCATTTAAGTCTCCAATGCACATTGTTTCATGATCAAATCGTGTCCAAGAACTGTGATGATTTGATTTCCCTTGCATATCATAATGAACTTAGTTTGCTTTTGGGTTATGAAGAAATGAAACGTGTAACTAAGGATCTTCTAGAATTTGTCCTTGATAAAGTTCTTGATTTTGATCTAAGAAATTTTTATGTATTGTGCGGTGAATTGCATTGAAAATCCTTATATTTCCAATTACATGGAGACAAGAAAACAAATATAAGATGAAGAGAATACTAATGAAAGGGAAGAGACTTCCCATTATTCTCCTATTATATCTTATGATGAATCAGATAACGAGGAGGAGCCTTCTATTCAACCAATCTCATTAATAAGGAGCTCCAAAAAGAGGATTAAACCCACACATGATGTGAAGAAGAAAAAGAAAATAGGTAGAAGCAAAGGTAAAAATGTATCCCTCCCAAATGATGTTGCTCCTATTACTCATTATGATGATGATAATTGTTATACTATTGGTGCTATCCATACTATCAATGATGAGAGTGATTATGCTTATGATATGAAAAGGCCCAAGCTTGGGGATGCTATGTTTGATGAGAACGACATGTTTGAGAATGTATTTGCTGCCATTAATGTTTTTTCCAAGCTTGGGGATGCTATGATTTATGAAGATGATATTTTTAACCTTCCAACTTTTGATATGCAAATTTATTATGATGATAGCGTGCCTCCTATTTATGATGATTATATTGATGAAAGTGGGTTTGGAAGAGTGTCAACTTTAGGAAGTGATGATCCCACTATTTTGGAGGGTGTTGAATCTTATTGTGACAATTATTAAAGTGGATTTGGAGAGGTCATAACTTTATTTAGTAATGATTCCACTATCTTGGAAGAGGTTTCAATTGATTATGATGAGAACAAAGTTGCTACTTACGATGATTATTGTGATGACACTTATGCTATAAAAAGTAGCGAGGATTATATTTATAAAACTTGTCATGATTATGATTACCCTTTTTCTGAACATTACTCCATTAATGTGGAAACCATTTATAGTGTTCAAGTTTCTTATGATACTCCCACTATTCCGAATGAGAATAATTTTGCTTATGTGGAGAGTAATAAAATTTATATGCTTGTAGATCATGAAAAGAATGCTTTATGTGATGGTTATATTGTTGAATTCATTCATGATGCTACTGAAAATTATTATGAGGGAGGAATATATGCTTGTAGGAATTGCAATAATATCAAGTTTCCTCTCTATGTGCTTAAAGTTTTAAAGTTATGCTTGTTTTGCCTTCCTATGCTAGTTGATTATTGTTCCCATAAGTTGTTTGCTCACAAAATCCCTATGCATAGGAAGTGGTTTAGACTTAAATGTGCTAGTCATATTCTTCACGATTCTCTCTTTATGTTTCAATTCTTATCTTTTATGTGAGCATCATTGAAATCATCATGCCTAGCTAGGGGCGTTAAACGTTAGCACTTGTTGGGAGACAACCCAATTTTATTTTTGTTACTTGCTTTTTGTTCCTGTTTAGTAATAAATAATCTATCTAGCCTCTATTTAGATGTGGTTTTATGTTTTAATTAGTGTTTGTGCCAAGTAGAACCTTTGGGAAGACTTGGGGAAAGTCTTTGCGATCTTGCTGTAAAAAACAGAAACTTTTGCGCTCACGAGATTAGCTGCCATTTTTTATTAGAGAGTGCTATTTAGTTAATTCTTTTTGAAGATGATGAAAAGATAAATTCCTCACGTCCAGCAATTTATTTTAGGATTTTGGGGGTTCCAGAAGTATTCGAAACCTACAGATTACTACAGACTGTTCTGTTTTTGACAGATTCTGTTTTTCGTGTGTTGTTTGCTTATTTTGATGAATCTATGGCTAGTAATAGAGTTTATGAACTATAGAAAAGTTGGAATACAGTAGGTTTAACACCAATATAAATAAATAATGAGTTCATTACAGTACCTTGAAGTGGTGGTTTGTTTTCTTATACTAACGGAGCTTACGAGTTTTCTGCTAAGTTTTGTGTTGTGAAGTTTTCAAGTTTTGGGTAAAGATTCGATAGACTATGGAATAAGGAGTGGCAAGAGCCTAAGCTTGGGGATGCCCCAGAAGGCATCCCCTCTTTTGTCTTCATTCATCGGTAACTTTACTTGGAGCTATATTTTTATTCACCACATGATATGTGTTTTGCTTGGAGCGTCATTTTAATTTCTTTTGTTTTGATTGCTGTTTGAATAAAATACCAAGATCTGAAATTATTTAATGTTAGAGAGTCTTCACATAGTTGCATAATTATTCGACTACTCATGGTTCTTCACTTATATCTTTTTGGAGTAGTTTGTCATTTACTGGTGTGCTTGACTTATATCCTATGAGTAAATAGTTGAATGATTTGAATATCATAAACCTGAAATTATATATGTTTCATATGCTTATCCCATGGGGAGTAATGACTTCACATATAAGAAGTAGAGGTGGTAAATTATTGAAGGTTGGCAAACATTGTATTGGTCACTTGAACAATTCATGAAAGAATATTGAGGGAAGAGAGATTTCACATATAAATATACTATCTTGGACATCTTTTGCAATTGTGAGCACTCATTAAAATATGACATGCTAAAAGCTTGATGTTGGACAAGGAAGACAACGTAATGGGTTATGTTTTCTTATATCCGAAATAAAGTATATTGTCATGGATCATCCAACATGTTTAGCTTGCCTTTCCCCCTCATGCTAGCCAAATTCTTTGCACCAAGTAGAGATACTACTTGTGCTTCCAAACATCCCTTAAACCAGTATTGCCATGAGAGTCCACCATACCTACCTATGGATTGAGTAAGATCCTTCAAGTAAGTAGTCATCGGTGCATGCAATAAAAATTGCTCTCTAAATATGTATGATCTATTAGTGTGAAGAAAATAAGCTTTATACGATCTTGTGATGTGGAAGCAATAAAAGTGACGGACTGCATAATAAAGGTCCCTATCACAAGTGGCAATATAAACTGACGTCTGTTCGCATTAAGATTTTGTGCATCCAAATACAAAAGCGCATGACAACCTCTGCTTCCCTCTGTGAAGGGTCTATCTTTTATTCTTGTCTTATACGTTATGAAAGAGTCATGGTGATCTTCACCTTTCCTTTTTACATTTTATACTTTAGCAAGCACATTGTGTTGGAAAGATCCTGATAGATATATAAGGCATCATGAACTATTATTTTTGACATTACCCTTGAGGTAAAAGTTTGGGAGGCGAATCTATAAGCCCCTATCTTTCTCCGTGTCTGACTAAAACTTCGAACCCATAAATATCACGCGAGTGTTAGCAATTGTGAAAGACTAAATGATAGTTGAGTATGTGAAGTTTGCTGAATTAAAGCTCTGACATAGACCCTTCCTGAAAATAAGATGAATTGTAATTGTTTGATGACTAATAACACGGTTTGTTAGTTTTCAAGAAAGTTTATGATCTATACTTTAACATGTGAATAGTTTGTTACTTGATCATGAGAAGTTTTATGAGTTGAGCTACTGTTAAGATATATAAAGATGCTAGAAAAGGTGGTTGAAATTATCATTGATCAAACTTGTGCACCTGCTAGCATTCACACTTCATAAATTATTTCTTTTATCATTACCTACTCGAGGACGAGCAGGAATTAAGCTTGGGGATGCTGATACATATCCAACGTATCTATAATTTATGAAGTATTCATGCTATTATATTATCTATTTTGGATGTTTATGGGCTTTACTACACACTTTTATATTATTTTTGGGACTAACCTATTAACCGGAGGCCCAGCCCAAATTGTTGTTTTCTTGCCTATTTCAGTGTTTCGAAGAAAAGGAATATCAAACGGAGTCCAAACGAAATGAAACCTTTGGGAGAGTTATTTTTGGAACGGAAGCAATCCAGGAGACTTTGAGTAGACGTTAGGGAAGCTTCGAGGAAGCCACGAGGTAGGGAGGCGCGCCCTACCCCCCTGGGCGTGCCCCCACCCTCATGGGCCCCTCGTGGCTCCTCTGACCGACTTATTTCGCCTATATATGTCCATATACCCTAAAAACATCGGAGAGCAGAATAGATCGGGAGCTCCGCCACCAGAAGCCTCCGTAGCCACCGAAAACCAATCTAGACCCGTTCCGGCAACCTGCCAGAGGGGGATAACCTCTCCGGTGGCCATCTTCATCATCCCGGCGCTCTCCATGATGAGGAGGGAGTAGTCCACCCTCGGGGCTAAGGGCATGTACCAGTAGCTATGTGCTTGATCTCTCTCTCTCTCTCTCTCTCTCTCTCTCTCTCTCGTGTTCTTGAGGTGGTACGATCTTGATGTATCGTGAGCTTTGCTATTATAGTTGGATCTTATGATGTTTCTCTCCCTCTACTCTCTTGTAATGTATTGAGTTTTCCCTTTGAAGTTATCTTATCGGATTGTGTCCTTAAGGATTTGAGAACACTTGATGTATGTCTTGCATGTGCTTATTTGTGGTGACAGTGGGATATCACGTGATTTACTTGATGTATGTTTTGGTGATCAACTTGCGAGTTCTGTGATCTCGTGAACTTATGCATAGGGGTTGGCACACGTTTTCGTCTTGACTTTCCGGTAGAAACTTCGGGGAACCCTTTGAAGTTCTTTGTGTTGGTTGAATAGATGAATCTAAGATTGTGTGATGCATATCGTATAATCATACCCATGGATACTTGAGGTGACATTGGAGTATTTAGGTGACATTAGGGTTTTGGTTGATTTGTGTCTTAAGGTGTTAGTCTAGTACGAACTCTATGATAGATTGAACGGAAAGAATACCTTCTTGTTATTTTACTACGGACTGTTGAATAGATCGATTAGAAAGGATAGAGGTGGTTTCGTACCCTACAATAATCTCTTCGTTTGTTCTCCGCTATTAGTGACTTTGGAGTGACTCTTTGTTGCATGTTGAGGGATAGTTATATGATCTAATTATGTTATTATTGTTCAGAGAACTTGCACTAGTGAAACTATGGACCCCAGGCCTTGTTTCAAAGCATTGTAATACCATTTTTGCTCACTTTTATCATTAGTTACCTTGCTGTTTTTATATTTTCAGACTACAAAAACCTATATCTACCATCCATATTGCACTTGTATCACCATCTCTTCGCCGAACTAGTCCACATATACAATTTACCATTGTATTGGGTCTGTTGGGGACACAAGAGACTCATTGTTATTTGTTTGCAGGGTTGTTTGAGAGAGACCATCTTCATCCTACGCCTCCCACGGATTGATAAACCTTAGGTCATCCACTTGAGGGAAATTTGTTGCTGTCCTACAAACCTCTGCACTTGGAGGCCCAACAACGTCTACAAGAAGAAGGTTGTGTAGTAGACATCAATCGCGAGCTTTGCTATTATAGTTGGATCTTATGATGTTTCTCCCCCTCTACTTCCTTGTGATGAATTGAGTTTTCCCTTTGAAGTTATCTTATCGGATTGAGTCTTTAAGGATTTGAGAACACTTGATGTATGTCTTGCATGTGCTTATCACATCCAATTGATGTATGTTTTGGTGATTAACTTGCGAGTTCCGTGACCTCGTGAACTTATGCATAGGGGTTGGCACATGTTTTCGTCTAGACTCTTCGGTAGAAACTTTGGGGCACTCTTTGAACTTCTTTGTGTTGATTGAATAGATGAATTTGAGAGTGTGTGATGCATCTCGTATAATCATACCCACGGATACTTGAGGTGACATTGGAGTATCTTGGCGACATTAGGGTTTTGGTTGATTTGTGTCTTAAGGTGTTATTCTAGTACGAACTCTATGATAGACTGATCAGAAAGAATAACTTTGAGGTGGTTTCGTACCCTACAATAATCTCTTCATTTGTTCTCCGCTATTAGTGACTTTGGAGTGACTCTTTGTTGTATGTTGAGATAGTTATATGATCCAATTTTGTTATTATTGTTGAGAGAACTTGCACTAGTGAAAGTATAAACCCTAGGCCTTGTTTCTTAGCATTGCAATACCGTTTACGCTCACTTTTATCGTTAGTTACCTTGTTGTTTTATATTTTCAGATTACAAAAACCTATATCTACCATCCATATTGCACTTGTATCACCATCTCTTCGCCGAACTAGTGCACCTATACAATTTACCATTGTATTGGGTTTGTTGGGTACACAAGAGACTCTTTGCTATTTGGTTGCAGGGTTGTTTGAGAGAGACCATCTTCAACCTACGCCTCCCACGGATTGATAAACCTTAGGTCATCCACTTGAGGGAAATTTGCTACTATCCTACAAACCTCTGCACTTGGAGGCCCAACAACGTCTACAAGAAGATGGTTGTGTAGTAGACATCACGTCACCATCGCTAGGAGACCCGAATCTGGAGTCCCCTCGCCCCTAGAGCATCTCAGGGGGTAGATGGGCACCACAACATGACACCTTCAACAGGGGGCGGCGTCCACGAGCACCGCCACCGTTGGCTTCGGCTGGAACCGAAGCTTGGCTTTCACCCACAATGTTGCCACCCAAACCCGCAAACTGCTTTTCACCAGTACCCCATCCACTAACGCCGCAAGCTAAGTAACCACAGCCTGCTCGGGAACAGAAAATGCCATGCACACATGGGGCCTCCAGATTTAGGGATAGAGCAGAGCCTGGACCTGGTTGAACCAAAGCCACACCCGCGACACGTCGTGGTCGCTGCATACCTTGTGCGTCGACACAGATGTGAACACCACCCCTCCACCCCACACATCTCACACCAGAGCATGCCCAGGTCCAGGAAGGAGCATGACCAGTGATGTCATGTCTACTACACAACCTTCTTCTTGTAGACGTTGTTGGGCCTCCAAGTGCAAAGGTTTGTAGGACAGTAGCAAATTTCCCACGAGTGGATGACCTTAGATTTATCAATCCGTGGGAGGCATATGATGAAGATGGTCTCTCTCAAGCAACCCTGCAAACAAATAACAAAGAGTCTCTTGTGTCCCCAACACACCCAATACAATGGTAAATTGTATAGGTGCACTAGTTCGGCGAAGTGGCAGTGATACAAGTGCAATATGGTCGGTAGATATAGGTTTTTGTAATCTGAAAGTATAAAAACAGCAAGGAAAGTAATGATAAAAGTGAGCATAAACGGTATTGCAATGCGTTGAAACAAGGCCTAGGGTTCATACTTTCACTAGTGCAAGTTCTCTCAACAATAATAACATAATTGGATCATATAACTATCCCTCAACATGCAACAAAGAGTCACTCCAAAGTCACTAATACCGGAGAACAAATGAAGAGATTATTGTAGGGTACGAAACCACCTCAAAGTTATTATTTCTGATCGATCTATTCAATAGTCCGTAGTAAAATAACACGAAGCTATTCTTTCCGTTCAATCTATCCTAGAGTTCGTACTATAATAACACCTTAAGACACAAATCAACCAAAACCCTAATGTCACCTAGATACTCCAATGTCACCTCAAGTATCTGTGGGTATGATTATACGATATGTATCACACAATCTCAGATTCATCTGTTCAACCAACACAAAGAACATCAAAGAGTGCCCCAAAGTTTCTACCAGAGAGTCAAGACGAAAACATGTGCCAACCCCTATGCATAAGTTCACGAGGTCACGGAACTCGCAAGTTGATCACCAAAACATACATCAAGTGGATCACGTGATATCCCATTGTCACCACAGATAAGCACATGCAAGACATACATCAAGTGTTCTCAAATCCTTAAAGACTCAATCCGATAAGATAACTTCAAAGGGAAAACTCAATCCCTTACAAGAGAGTAGAGGGGGAGAAACATCATAAGATCCAACTATAATAGCAAAGCTCACGATACATCAAGATCATTCCGAATCAAGAACACGAGAGAGAGAGAGAGAGAGAGATGAAACACATAGCTACTAGTACATACCCTCAGCCCCGAGGGAGAACTACTCCCTCCTCATCATGGAGAGCGTCGGGATGATGACGATGTCCACCGGAGAGGGATTCCCCCCTCCAGCAGGGTGCCGGAACGGGTCTAAATTGGTTTTCGGTGGCTACAGAGGCTTGCGGCGGCGGAACTCCCGATCTAGGTTTCTTTTTGGGAGTTTGGGTATATATAAGAGGTGTTGGAGCCAGGAACAAGTCAGGGGGTCCCCGAGGCGGCCACGAGGTAGGGGGCGTGCCCGGGGGGTAGGGCGCGCCCCCACCCTTATGGTGGCCTCGGGACTCTTCTGGCCCATCTCTGGTACTCCGTGGGCTTGTTTTGGTAAAAAATGATCTCCGTGAAATTTTAGGTCAATTGGACTCCGTTTGGTTTTCCTTTTATGCGATACTGAAAAACAAGGAAAAACAGAAACTGGAACTGGACTCTAGGTTAATAGGTTAGTCCCAAAAATCATATAAAATAGCATATAAATGCATATAAAACATCCAAGGTTGATAATATAATAGCATGGAACAATAAAAAATTATAGATACGTTGGAGACATATCAAGCATCCCCAAGCTTAATTCCTGCTCGTCCTCGAGTAGGTAAATGATAAAAACAGAATTTTTGATGTGGAATGCTACCTAACATATTTGTCCTTGTAATTCTCTTTATTGTGGCAAGAATATTCAGATCCGAAAGATTCAAGACAAAAGTTTAATATTGACATAAAAATAATAATACTTCAAGCATACTAACCAAGCAATTATGTCTTCTCAAAATAACATGGACAAAGAAAGCTATCCCTACAAAATCATATAGTCTGGCTATGCTCTGTCTTCATCACACAAAATATTTAAATCATGCATAACCCCGATGACTAGCCAAGCAATTGTTTCATACTTTTGATGTTCTCAAACTTTTTCAATCTTCACGCAATACATGAGCGTGAGCCATGGACATAGCACTATAGGTGGAATAGAATGGTGGTTGTGGAGAAGACAAAAAGGAGAAGATAGTCTCACATCAACTAGGCGTATCAACGTGCTATGGAGGTGCCCCTCAATAGATATCAATGTGAGTGAGTAGGGATTGCCATGCAACAGATGCACAAGAGCTATAAGTGTATGAAAGCTCAAAAAGAAACTAAGTGGGTGTGCATCCAACTCGCTTGCTCATGAAGACCTAGGGCATTTTAAGGAAGCCCATCATTGGAATATACAAGCCAAGTTTTATAATGAAAGTTCCCACTAGTATATGAAAGTGACAACATAGAAGACTCTATATCATGAAGATCATGGTGCTACTTTGAAGCACAAGTGTGGTAAAAGGATAGTAGCATTGCCCCTTCTCTCTTTTTCTCTCATTTTTTATTTTTGTTTTTGTTTTTTTGGGGGCCTTCTCTTTTTTTATGGCCTCTTTTTTCTCTTTTTGTATTTTTCATTCGGAGTCTCATCCCGACTTGTGGTGGAATCATAGTCTCCATCATCCTTTCCTCACCTGGGACAATGCTCTAATAATGATGACCATGACACTTTTATTTACTTACAACTCAAGAATTACAACTCAATACTTGGAACAAGATATGACTCTATATGAATGCCTCCGGCGGTGTACCAGGATGTGCAATGACTCATGACTGACATGTATGAAAGAATTAGGAACGGTGGCTTTGCCACAAATACGATGTCAACTACATGATCATGCAAAGCAATATGACAATGATGGAGCATGTCATAATAAATGGAACGGTAGAAAGTTGCATGGCAATATACCTCGGAATGCCTATGGAAATGCCATAATAGGTAGGTATGGTGGCTGTTTTGAGGAAGGTAAATGGTGGGTTTATGGTACCGGCGAAAGTTGCGCGGTATTACAGAGGCTAGCAATGGTGGAAGGGTGAGAGTGCGTATGATCCATGGACTCAACATTAGTCATAAAGAACTCACATACTTATTGCAAAAATCTATTAGTTATCAAAATGAAGTACTACGTGCATGCTTCTAGCTGGATAGATTGGTAGGAAAAGACCATCGCTCGTCCCCGACCGCCACTCATAAGGAAGACAATCAATAAATAAATCATGCTCCGACTTCATCACATAACAGTTCACCATACGTGCATGCTACGGGAATCACAAACTTTAACACAAGTATCTCTCAAATTCACAACTGCTCAACTAGCATGACTCTAATATCACCTTCTTCATATCTCAAAACAATGATCAAGTATCAAACTTCTCATAGTATTCAATGCACTTTATATGAAAGTTTTTATTATACCCATCATGGATGCCTATCATATTAGGACTAATTTCATAACCAAAGCCAAGTACCATGCTGTTCTAAAAGACTCTCAAAATAATTTAAGTGAAGCATGAGAGATCAATAATTTCTATAAAATAAAACCACCACCGTGCTATAAAAAGATATAAGTGAAGCACTAGAGAAAATGACAAACTACTCCGAAAGATATAAGTGAAGATCAATGAGTAGTTGAATAATTATGTAACTATGTGAAGACTCTCTAACATTTAAGAATTTCAGATATTGGGATATTATTAAAACATCAAGCAAAACAAAATAAAATAAAATGACACTCCAAGCAAAACACATATCATATGGTGAATAAGAATATAGCTCAAAGTAAAGTTACCGATAGACGAAGACGAAAGAGGGGATGCCATCCGGGGCATCCCCAAGCTTAGGCTATTGGTTGTCCTTGAATGTTACCTTGGGGTGCCTTGGGAATCCCCAAGCTTAGGCTCTTGCCACTCCTTATTCATAGTCCATCGAATCTTTTACCCAAAACTTGAAAACTTCACAACACAAAACTCGACAGAAAATCTCATGAGCTCCGTTAGTATAAGAAAATAAATCACCACTTTGGGTACTGTTGTGAAGTCATTCTAAATTCATATTTGTGTACTATCTACTGCATTCCAACTTCTCTATGGTTCATACCCTCTGATACTACTCATAGATTCATCAAAATAAGAAAACAACACAAAGAAAATAGAATCTATCAAAAACAGAGCAGTCTGTAGTAATCTGTATCATTAGAATATTTCTGTCACTCCAAAAATTATGAAATAATTGGTTGACCTGAGGAATTTGTCTATTAATCATCTGCAAAAATAATTAACCTAAACGCACTGTCCAGTAAAAAATGGCAGCTAATCTCGTGAGCACAAAAGTTTCTGTTTCTTATAGCAAGATCGCAAAGACTTCACCCAAGTCTTGCCAAAGGTTCTACTTGGCACAAACACTAATTTAAACATAAAACCACATCTAAACAGAGGCTAGATGAATTATTTATTACTAAACAGGAGCAAAAAGCAAAGAAAAAAAATAAAATTGGGTTGCCTCCAAACAAGCGCTATCGTTTAATGCCCCTAGCTAGGCATGATGATTTAAATGATGCTCACATAAAAGATAAGAATTGAAACATAAAGAGAGCATCATGAAGCATATGACAAGCACATTTAAGTCTAACCCACTTCCTATGCATAGGGATTTTGTGAGGAAACAACTTATGGGAACAAGAATCAACCTGCATAGGAAGGTAAAACAAGCATAGCTTTAAAACTTTAAGCACATAGGGAGGAAACTTGATATTATTGCAATTCCTACAAGCATATATTCCTCCCTCGTGATAATTTTCAGTAGCATCATGAATGAATTCAACAATATAACCATCAAATAAAGCATTCTTTTCATGATCCCCAAGCATATAAATCTTATTACTCTCCACATAAGCAAAATTCTTCTCATTCGGAATAGTGGGAGTAAACTCAACAAAATAACTATTGTGTGAGGCATAATCCAATTGAAAATTAAAATAATGATGAAAAGTTTCATGGTTATCATTATTCTTTATGGCATACATGTCATCACAATAATCATCATAGGTAGCAACTTTGTTCTCATAATCAATTGGAACCTCTTCCAAAATAGTGGATTCACCACTAAATAAAGGCATGACCTCTCCAAATCCACTTTTATAATTATCACAATAAGAGATTCAACATCCTCCAAAATAGTGGGATCATCACTTCCTAAATTTGACACTCTTTCAAACCCACTTTCATCAATATAATCATCATAAATAGGAGGCATGCTATCATCATAATAAATTTGCTCATCAAAACTTGGGAGACAAAAAATATCATCTCCATCAAACATAGCTTCCCCAAGGTTGTGGCTTTGCATATCATTAGCATCATGGGTATTCAAAGAATTCATACTAACAACATTGCAACCATGCTCATCATCCAAAGATTTAGTGCCAAACATTTTAATACATTCTTCTTCTAACACTTTGGAACAATTATCGAAATCCTTATTTTCACTAAAGACATTAAAAAGATGAAGCATATGAGGCAACCTTAATTACATTTTTTTGTTTTCTTTTATAGACTAAACTAGTGATAAAACAAGAAACTAAAAGATTCGATTGCAAGATCTAAAGATACACCTTCAAGCGATAACCTCCCCGGCAACGGCGCCAGAAAAGAGCTTGATGTCTACTACACAACCTTCTTCTTGTAGACGTTGTTGGGCCTCCAAGTGAAGAGGTTTGTATGACATTAGCAAATTTTACTAAAGTGGATGACCTAAGGTTTATCAATCCATGGGAGGCGTTGGATGAAGATGGTCTCTCTCAACCAACCCTGCAACCAAATAACAAAGAGTCTCTTGTGTCCCCAACACACCCAATACAATGGTAAATTGTATAGGTGCACTAGTTTGGCGAAGAGATAGTGATACAAGTGCAATACGAATGGTAGATATAGGTTTTTGTAATCTGAAAGTATAAAAAGAGCAAGGTAACTAATGATAAAAGTGAGCGTAAACGGTATTGTAATGCGTCAAAACAAGGCCTAGGGTTCATACTTTCACTAGTGTAAGTTCTCTCAACAATAATAACATAATTGGATCATATAACTATCCCTCAACATGCAACAAAGAGTCACTCCAAAGTCACTAATAGCAGAGAACAAACAGAGAGATTATTGCAGGGTACGAAACCACCTCAAAGATATTCTTTCTGATCGATCTATTCAAGAGTCTGTAGTAAAATAACACGAAGCTATTCTTTACGTTCAATCTATCCAACAGTTCGTACTAGAATAACACCTTAAGACACAAATCAATAACACCTTAAGACACAAATCAACCAAAACCCTAATGTCACCTAGATACTCCAATGTCATCTGAAGTATCCGTGGGTATGATTATACGATATGTTTCACACAATCTCAGATTCATCTATTCAACCAACACAAAGAACTTCAAAGAGTGCCCCAAAGTTTCTACCGGAGAGTCAAGATAAAAACGTGTGCCAACCACTATGCATAAGTTCACGAGGTCACGGAATTCGAAAGTTGATCACGAAAACATACGTCAAGTGGATCACGTGATATCCCGTTGTCACCACAGATAAGCAGATGCAAGGCATACATCAAGTGTTCTCAAATCCTTAAAGACTCAATCCGATAAGATAACTTCAAAGGGAAAACTCAGTCCATTACAAGAGAGTATAGGGGGAGAAACATCATAAGATCCAACTATAATAGCAAAGCTCGCGATACATCAAGATCGTTCCGAATCAAGAACACGAGAGAGAGAGAGAGAGATTAAACACATAGCTACTGGTACATACCCTCAGCCCCGAGGGAGAACTACTCCCTCCTCGTCATGGAGAGCCCCAGGATGATGAAGATGGACACCGGAGAGGGATTCCCCCCTCCGGCAGGGTGCCGGAACGGGTCTAGATTGGTTTTCGGTGGCTACAGAGGCTTACGGCGGCGGAACTCCGGATCTATGTTTCTTTCTGGGAGTTTGGGTATATATGAGAGGTGTTGGAGTTGGGAGCAAGTCAGGGGGGGTCCCCGAGGCGGCCACGGGGTAGGGGGCGTGCCTAGGGGGTAGTGCGTGCCCCCACCCTCGTGGTGGCCTCGGGACTCTTCTGGCCCATCTCTGGTACTCCGTGGGCTTCTTCTGGTCCAAAAATGATCTTCGTGAAATTTCAGGTCAATTGGACTCTGTTTGGTTTTCCTTTTCTACGATACTCAAAACAAGGAAAAAACATAAACCGGCACTGGGCTCTAGGTTAATAGGTTAGTCCCAAAAATCATATAAAATAGCATATAAATGCATATAAAACATCCAAGGTTGATAATATAATAGCATGGAACAATCAAAAATTGTAGATATGTTGGAGACGTATCATGATGCGGCTTGAACTACGTCAGTATTTCCCCAAAGAGGAAGGGATGATGCGGCACAGTGATACATCTCCAACGTATCTATAATTTTTGATTGTTCCATGCTATATTATATTCTGTTTTGGACATTATTGGGCTTTATTATACACTTTTATATTATTTTTGGGACTAACCTATTAACTGGAGGCCCGGCCCAGAATTGCTGTTTTTTTTGCCTATTTTAGGGTTTCGCAGAAAAAGAATATCAAACGGAGTCCAGACGGAATGAAACCTTCGGGAACGTGATTTTTGGAACGAACATGATCTAGAGGACTTGGACCCTACGTCAGGACATCAACCAGGAGGCCACAAGGTAGGGGGGCGCGCCTACCCCCCAGGCGCGCCCTCCACCCTCATGGGCCCACTATTGCTCCACCGACGTACTCCTTCCTCCTATATATACCTACGTACCCCCAAACTACCAGATACGGAGCCAAAACCGTAATTCCACTGCTGTAACTTTCTGTATCCACGAGATCCCATCTTGGGGCCTGTTCCGGAGCTCCGACGGAGGAGGCATCGATCACGGAGGGCTTCTACATCAACACCATAGCCCCTTCGATGAAGTGTGAGTAGTTTACCTCAGACCTACGGGTCCATAGTTATTAGCTAGATGGCTTTTTCTCTCTTTTTGGATCTCAATACAAAGTTCTCCCCCTCTCTTGTGGAGATCTATTCGATGTAATCTTCTTTTGCGGTGTGTTTGTTGAGACCGATGAATTGTGGATTTATGATCAAGTTTATCTATGAACAATATTTGAATCTTCTCTGAATTCTTTTATGTATGATTGGTTATCTTTGCAAGTCTCTTTGAATTATCAGTTTGTTTTGGCCTACTAGATTGATCTTTCTTGCAATGGGAGAAGTGCTTATCTTTGGGTTCAATCTTGCGGTGTGCGTTCCCAGTGACATTAGGGGCAGCAAGGCACGTATTGTATTGTTGCCATCGAGGATAACAAGATGGGGTTTTCATCATATTGCATGAGTTTATCCCTCTACATCATGTCATCTTGCTTAAAGCGTTACTCTGTTCTCTTGAACTTAATACTCTAGATGCATGCTGGATAGCGGTCGATGTGTCGAGTAATAGTAGTAGATGCAGGCAGGAGTCGGTCTACTTGTCTCGGACGTGATTCCAATATACTGAACATACGTAGATATTCTCATAACTATGCTATATTCTGTCAATTGCTCAACAGTAATTTGTTACCCACCATGAATACTTATGCTCTCGAGAGAAGCCACTAGTGAAACCTATGGCCCCCGGGTCTATCTTCTATCATATTAATCTTCCAATATTTATTTATTTCCTTTGCCTTTTATTTTACTTTGCATCTTTATCATAAAATACCAAAAATATTATCTTATCATATCTATCAGATCTCACTCTCGTAAGTGACCGTGTAGGGATTGACAACCCCTTATCGCATTGGTTGCGGGGATTTATTTATTTGTGTAGGTGCGAGGGACTCGTGCGTGGCCTCCTACTAGATTGATACCTTGGTTCTCAAAAACTGAGGGAAATACTTGTGCTACTCTGCTGCATTGATACGTCTCTGTCGTATCTACTTTTCCAAACACTTTTGCCCTTGTTTTGGACTCTAACTTGCATGATTTGAATGGAACTAACCCGGACTGACGCTGTTTTTAGCAGAATTACCATGGTGTTATTTATGTGCAGAAACAAACGTTCTCGGAATGACCTGAAACTTCACGGAGCAACTTTTCAGAAATATGAAAAATACTAGCAAAAGATGAAGGCCGGGGGGCCCACCACCTATCCACGAGGGTCGGGGCGCGTCTGCCCCCCCTAGGGCGCACCCCTACCTCGTGGGCCCCCTGTTGCCTCTCTGACTCCAACTCCAACTCTATATATTGTGTTTTGGGGAGAAAAAAATCAGAGAGAAGAAATCATCGCGTTTTATGTTACGGAGCCGTCGCCAAGCCCTAAAACCTCTCGGGAGGGCTGATCTGGAGTCTGTTCGGGGCTCCAGAGAGGGGAATCCGTCACCATTGTCATCATCAACCATCCTCCATCACCAATTTCATGATGCTCACCGCCGTGCGTTAGTAATTCCATTGTAGGCTTGCTGGACGGTGATGGGTTGGATGCGATCTATCATGTAATCAAGTTAGTTTTGTTAGGGTTTGATCCCTAGTGTCCACTATGTTCTGAGATTGATGTCGCTATGACTTTGCTATGCTTAATGCTTGTCACTAGGGCCCGATTGCCATGATTTCAGATCTAAACCTATTATGTTTTCATCAATATATGAGAGTTCTTGATCTTATCTTGCAAGTCTATAGTCACCTATTATGTGTTATGATCCGTTAACCCCGAAGTGAAAATAATCGGGATACTTACCGGTGATGACCGTAGTTTGAGGAGTTCATGTATTCACTATGTGTTAATGCTTTGTTCCGGTACTCTATTAAAAGGAGGCCTTAATATCCCTTAGTTTCCGTAAGGACCCCGCTGCCATGGGAGGGTAGGCCAAAAGATGTCATGCAAGTTCTTTTCCATAAGCATGTATGACTATATTCGGAATACATGCCTACATTACATTGATGAACTCGAGCTAGTTCTGTGTCACCCTAGGTTATGACTGTTACATGATGAACCGCATCTGGCATAATTCTCCATCACTGATCCATTGCCTACGAGCTTTCCATATATTGTTCTTCGCTTATTTACTTTTCCGTTGCTATTGCTATCATCACTACAAAATACCAAAAACATACTTTTACTACTGTTACCTTTTGCTACCGTTACCACTACTATCATATTACTTTGCTACTAAACACTTTGATGCAGGTATTAAGTTTCCAAGTGTGGTTGAATTGACAGCTCAGCTGCTAATACTTGAGGCTATTCTTTGGCTCCCCTTGTGCCGAATCAATAAATTTGGGTTGAATACTCTACCCTCGAAAACTGTTGCGATCCCCTATACTTGTGGGTTATCAAGACTATATTCTGGCGCCGTTGCCAGGGAGTGTAGCGACCCGACCTTAGATGGTCAAGTCTCTGTGCTTCAGTGTCATCCCTGGATCGGTAATGCTGACACACACAGTACTCGAAGGATTTATAACAGAGTAGCAATCACACACTTATTACATCGAATGTCTCTAAAGAGAACTTTTTACAAGAATATGGCTTAAGGCCATCTAATGCGATAACATCGGAAGGCTTGGAAGATAAGGTGAGTCCATCAACTCCAACGACATACCTGAGCTGCACGGCAACGACCTAACGAACCTTACTCCTCGTCTGAAAAGTCTGCAACATAATACGTTGCAGCCCAAAAACGGGTCAGCACATGGAATATGCTGGCAATATAACACAGTAGAGCAGAAACAGAATAATGCTATCACTATATGCATATATGGCTGGTGGAAAGCTCTATGGTTATAGTTTTGCGAAAAGCCAATTTTTTCCTACAACAAAGGAATAGATTTTAATTTTACTATTATGGTGGTTGAAACATCATTGAGAAGGTATCCCCAACTCAATCCCAATTAAAGTGATTAACAACCCAACAGTATTAGTTAAACATGGTGAGATACATGTGATAACCCAAGTACTAGATACTCAAGAATTGTCCATAACCGGGGACACGGCTAACCATGATTAGACTGTACACTCTGCAGAGGTTTGCGCACTTTTCCCCACAAGACTCGATCGCCTCCGTTGGATTTCTTGCACTACATGGTGTTTGAGAAACGGATGACCGAGACACAGTCTTTCAGAAACGTTAACTCTCTACTCCGGGTAGACCATACCAAACCTACAAAACCCACTACCTACTGATCTACCTCTTCAAGAGCTTCACGTAACTTTCTCAACTATGCTAGAGCCCATAATAGCTTGTGGCTGCACACGGAAGTTTCTAGCATGAATCATCTCAGTTCCCTTTGAGCCTGGGTGGCGGTTCATAGGAAGATCACACGGGTACCCCAGGATTTCCAAAAAAAAATAGACAACACTGAGTTCCCCAGGTGCCTCAATCCACCCAGTTGTTTGATTAAGTTGCCACCTCAATTTGAACCTTAATTAACAATCTCACATCTGACATGAATTTCTCTCAAACCCAAACCACGTCTACGAGCATAGTATAGTAATATAAGCAATACGTAGAAGTAACTCCCAAGGGTTTGAATATAACAGGGCAATAGGTTCTACCTCGGCAACTACTTCCCAACCCACAAGTTAATGACATCCTAATCATGCAATGTTTGAGGATTGGAACTAATGCATAAAAACTGGGTAATAATGGGATATGATCAAAGTGTTACTTGCCTTGCTGACGATCCGCGAATCCTAGAGACTCGTAGTAACACGCTTCGCACTCCGGGAATTCTATCGCAAGCAAACAATAACATACATAAGTAACAAGCAACGATGCACAAGCAAAACTCAAATAAGAGAGGTTGACCAGAAAGTTCAACTTAAGAACTCCGGTACGCAAAAAGAATCAAGTCAAATGAAGCAACGAAAGTCAAACGGCGAAAGAAAGAAGCTTTGTTTACTAATCTGAAACTAGGTCAAATTTTTACAGTAGAGAAAACTTGTTTGAGTTGATTAACCGGAAAGAGGGTTTCGAGACGAAACTCCAGGCGCTTGAATCGCCTGATTCCGTTAACGAGCGAAAAGATAAATAGAATCTAAGATCGGATCAGAAATCGCGATGAGAGAAAATCGCGGAATAAATCTGATAAAAGAAAACTCACGAACAGACTAACGAACGAGCGTTCGTTAGTTGTTTCTAACGGGCGAGGAACCGTTCGTTAAAACGAACGTTCGGACGAATGTCCACTAACTAGAAGAACCGAAAAAAAAACCCTGCGAATCCAACAAAAACGGATCTAGGGTTTCTAAAAAAACCGAACGGTCTTTATAAAAAAAACCGGCGGCGGGGCGCGGCGGCTACCTCCGGTGAGAGGTCCGGTGGGGTGGCGGCGGCACAGCGGCGGCAGCGGTGGTGCGGCGCGGGCGGCGGTGGTGTGGTGGGGTGTTGGGTGCGGGGGTGGCGGCGTATATAAAGGACGGGGCGGGGCGGCTTGGAGTAGGGGGCAAGGCGCGGCGGAGGCGGAGTCCAACTCGGACTCCGGTCCGAGTGGCGGGGGCGGCGGCCTGGCGCGGCTGGGCCTTAGGCCCAGTCGGCGCGGGAACCCCTTTTCTTTTTTTTAAAACTTCGCTGACCGAAATAGAATCCTAGAAAAAATAAATAAAAACCTAAAAATGCCAAAACAAATTTTCACCGTCTAAATAAAATATTTAGGACGAGCTGAACATTTTCTTGGCCCTGAAATAAAATTTTGAAAACGTGCAATTTTTCTAATGCAAATAAAATCCAAATAAAATCCAATAAATGAGTTTAATATTTTTCCTCCAATATTTCAATTATTTTTGGAGAATTCATATTATCTCCACTCATTTGATTTAATATGAAATATTTTTCGGAGAGAAAAATTATTAAAATCAAAATCCTCGTTTCATTATTTGATAAAAATCAAATATGAAAACTGGAAAATCCCCAACTCTCTCCGTGGGTCCTTGAGTTGCTTAGGATTTCGACGATTGCGGAACGAAAATGCAATAAATCATGATATGCATGGATGATCTATGTATAACATTCCAAATTGAAAATTTTGGGATGTTACAAACCTACCCCCCTTAAGATGAATCTCGCCCTCGAGATTCGGGTTAGCTAGAAAATAGGTATGGGTGGTCCTTGCGGAGATCATCCTCTCGTTCCCAGGTAGCTTCATCCTCGGTATGGTGGCTCCGCTGAACTTTGCAAAACTTGATAACCTTACTGCGGGTGACTCTGCTGGCAAACTCAAGAATCTTTACTGGCTTCTCCTCGTAAGTCAAATCACTGTCCAACTGAATCGCCTCCAAGGGTACTGTATCTCTTAATGGTATATCCGCCATCTCAGCATGACACTTCTTCAGCTGTTAAACATGGAACACATCGTGGACTCCTGACAATCCCTTGGGTAACTCCAACTTGTAGGCAACTTCTCCCATCCGTTCCAAAATGCGATACAGTCCTACAAATCTCGGGGCTAACTTTCCTTTAACTCCAAAACGTTTCACTCCTCGCAAGGTCGATACTCGCAGATATGCTCTATCTCCAATTTCGTAGGTTACCTCCTTGCGTTTTGAGTCTGCATAACTCTTCTGCCTGGACTGAGCAATCTTCAGTCGGTCTCAGATCAATTTTACCTTCTCCTCAGATTCTTTAATCAAGTCTGGTCCAAACAACTTTCGGTATCCTACCTCATCCCACATCAACGGTGTTCTGCACCTGCGCCCATACAAGGCTTCAAACGGTGCCATCTTCAAACTGGCTTGGTAGCTATTGTTGTATGAGAACTCTGCATATGGCAAATTGTCATCCCAACTAGATCCATAATCTAGCGCACATGCTCTCAACATGTCCTCCAAAATTTGATTGACTCTCTCAGTCTGTCCATCTGTCTGCGGGTGAAACGCTGTACTGACTCCAATCTCGTTCCCATAGTCTGGTGTAACTGATGCCAAAACTTTGAAGTAAACTGTGTTCCTCGATCTGATACGATGGTCCTCGGAACTCCATGCAGACATACGATCCTGGACATATAGATCTTGGCGAACTTTGCACTTGTATAGGTGGTTTTCACTGGGATGAAGTGAGCTACTTTGGTCAAACGATCAACTACTACCCATATGGAATCATATCTTGCTTTAGTCCTGGGTAATCCGGTGATAAAGTCCATGCCAAGTTTATCCCACTTCCATTCGGGTATCGGCATAGGCAGTAACAGTCCTGCTGGCTTCTAATGTTCTGCCTTAACTCTCTGACATACATCACATACGGCTACATACTCGGCAATATTCTTCTTCATACCAGTCCACCAGAACGTTCCTTCAAATCCAAATACATCTTCGTGTTTCCAGGGTTTATCGAGTATGGTGAGTCATGGGCCTCTTGAAGTATTAACTTCCTGATCTCCTGGTTGTTGGGCACATAAACTCGGTCCTGAAACCATAGGGTATCGTGCTCATCTTCACGAAAACCTTTGGCCTTTCCTTTGCCCATCTTCTCCTTTATCTCGGCAATATCTTTATCATCTTTCTGGGCTTCCCGAATCTTATCCAGCAATGTCGACTGAACCTCCATTGTGGCAATGAACCTTCTAGGTACAATCTCTAATCGAAGTTCCATGATGTCCTTTGATAATTCCTTCGGCAGTCCTTTACTTTCAAGGATATTAGCATAACTCTTCCGACTCAATGCGTCTGCTATGACATTGGCCTTTCCTGGATGATAGTGTAGCTTCATGTCATAATCCTTTATAAGCTCCAACCATCTCCTCTGCCTAAGGTTCAGCTCCTTCTGGGTGAAGATGTACTTCAAACTCTTGTGATCCGTGTACACATCACAACAGTTTCCAATAAGGTAATGTCTCCAAGTCTTCAACGCATGCACTACGGCTGCTAGCTCCAAATCATGCGTGGAATAATTCAACTCATGAGGTTTTAGTTGTCGTGAGGCATACGAAACAACTCTTCCATCCTTCATAAGCACACATTCAAGTCCTAAGCGAGAGGCGTCGCAATACACTTGGAACTCCTTATGTATATCTGGCAGTACTAGCACTGGGGCTGTAGTCAAACATTTCTTCAACTCCTGGAAACTTGCTTCACAATCTTCTGTCCATTTAAACTTGGTATCCTTCTTCAACAGTTCAGTCATTGGTTTTGCAATCTTGGAAAAATTCTCAATGAATCTCTGGTAGTATCCTGCAAGTCCAAGAAAACTGCGGATCTCGCTAACTGAGGTGGGTGCCAACCATTCAGTGACTGACTGAACCTTGTAGGGGTCTACTGCTATACCTTCTCCTGATATAACATGTCCAAGGAATCTGACTTCCTTCAGCCAAAACTCGCATTTGCTAAACTTAGCATACAACTGGTGTTCCCTGAGCTTCTCGAGAACTAAACGCAAATGCTCTTTGTGCTCCTCCTCGTTCTTCGAGTATACCATGATATCATCAATAAACACCACAACAAACTTGTCCAAATACTCCATGAACACCTTGTTCATCATGCTCATGAAATAGGCAGGGGCGTTAGTCAGTCCAAACGACATGACCGTGTACTCGTATAATCCATATCGCATTGTGAACGTCGTCTTTGGTATGTCCTTCTCTCGTATCTTCAACTGATGATACCCTAATCGTATATCGATCTTTGAGAACACTTTAGCTCCTTGCAACTGATCGAACAGATCATTGATCATCGGTAGTGGGTACTTGTTCTTTATCGTCACTTCATTCAAGGCTCGATAATCAACAACCATCCTTAGGGATTTATCCTTCTTCTCAACCAAAAGTACTGGGGCTCCCCAAGGTGATGAACTTCTTCGGATGTATCATTTCTCCAATAACTCCTTGATCTGTTTCTTAATTTCTTCTAGATCATTTGCGGGCATCCGATAGGGTCTCTTGGATATTGGTCCTGTACCTGGCAACAGCTCTATCAAAAACTCAATGTCTCTGTCTGGTGGCATGCCTGGTAACTCCTCTGGGAAAACATCCGGGTAATCCTTTACTACCGGCACTTCCTCCTGAACAACTCCCGTAAGGGCATTCACTTGGCTCCTTTTTGGCACATGCCTAGACACATACTTAATCCTTTTTCCCTCCGGGGTGGTGAGATAAATCGACTTACTCACACAGTCAATGCTTCCTCCATACTTTGACATCCAGTCCATACCCAATATCACATCCAATCCTTGCGACTTCAAGATAATTAGGTCGGACAGAAACACATGTGTGCCAATGGTTAAGGGTATCTGATCACACCATCGGCTAGCCATATATTCTGCTCCAGGTGAACTCACTAAAAGAGGGGTCCTAAGGGTTTGGGTTGGTAGTTTAAACTTATCCACGAATCCCCTTGATATGTATGAATGTGATGCACCAGTATCGAAAAGAACAAGAGCGGTAAATGACTTAACCAAAAACTTACCTATTACCGCGTCCGGCTGCTCTTCAACCTCCTCCACGTTAACGTGGTTCACTTGTCCTTTGTTGAATGGATTGGGCTTCTTCCCAGCGCTTCCATTTCCATTTCCATTCCTTCCTTCGGGGCAATCATTGGCATAGTGCCCTGTCTTCCCGCACTTAAAACAGGTAACCTGACTTAAGTCTCTTTTGGCGGGAGTGGACGGGTTGGAGCGGTTCTGATTGTTGTTAGCTCTGTTTCCATTCCCATTCTTAGCACCACTGTGGTTATGTGATCCTCCTCCAGTGTGGTTGTGACCTCCATGGTTGTGAACAAGTCCTCCTGAGTTCAGGGTTAGGCGAGGCTTCTGCTGAGCTCCTGATTTATACTTCCCTTGTCCATACTTTCTCTTGCGGCTCTCAATCTGCTGCTATTTCCCTTCAATCATAAGAGCCTTATCTACCAACTCCTGGTAGTTGTTGAAGGTTGGTACCATCAACTGCATGCTCATCTCATCATTCAGCCCTTCCATAAACTTCTCCTGCTTCGCGGCATCTGTGGCCACATCATCAGGGGCATAGCGTGATAACTTGCTAAACTCATCCACGTACTGAGCCACAGTACGGTTCCCCTGGCGTAGGTTGCGGAACTCCCGCTTCTTCATCTGCATAGCTCCAGTTGAGACATGGGCGGTGCGGAAAGCTTGCTGAAACTGGTCCCAAGTGACGTTGGCTACAGGAAAAGTGGCTATGTAATTCTTCCACCATGAGGCTGCTGGTCCATCCAATTGATGTGCGGCAAAGCGCACCCTCTCAGCATTTGTGCAACCTGCGGTGTTCAACTCCCTTCCAATACGGTGTAGCCAATCATCAGCAACTATAGGCTCGGTGCTACTGGAAAACACCGGCGGCTGTAACCTTAGAAAATGGGCTAGGTTGTCCACTGGCGGTGGGTTGTTGTTGTTGTTTCCCTAGTTCTGAACTAGCAATTGCATCAAGGCATTCTGCTGCTGGATCAACTGGGTGAGCTCCGGCGGGAAAGCAAAACCGGGGTCACGTCTTGGAGGCATCTGAGGGGTTTAGATGAGAGAGATTTAGAATAGAAGAGGTCTAATGTGAAAACACTACCCATATGCACATGAGACAAACACAATCATTTCACTCAATCAATCAAGCAAGGCCATACAAACGATCTAGAACTATTGCACAAGTGCTTAACTACTGCTAAATACATGGGGAAAATACTACTAATAGTTGGTGGTCATCTAGAAATTTTGATCGGTGGAAGACTCCATGACGTCTGCTCCAGCTTCGTCTTTATAGTCATCATCACTAGGATCGGAATCGGTGTCGTCGATGATGATGTAGTCCTCGGGGCGTATTTCCTTGGGTTCTACTTCTTCTTCTATTGGTGCTGGTCCTCCCATGAATACTCTGATCTTCTTGACTAAGTCGTCATTCTTCTCCAGTAGTGTCTTGATTTCCTCCTCATATCCATCGCAGGTAAACTTGAGTTCTTCCTCCAGCTCGATGATCCTAGTCTTCGCCTTCTTCAAGTCCATCATGTCCGCACACATCTGGTTCTCCTGACGTTGAATGTGCTGGTTTAACTCCTGGATGAAAGCTACAATGGATCTATCCTTCTTAGTGCTGATTACTTCCCGTTGCTCGTCTCGGCGCCCACATATTTGGTAAATAGTGTCCTTAAGCTCCCTGTTGTAAACTTCTCCAATGCGTCCCATGGTGATGTGAGCTACCATACTTTTTCCTAAACTCCAGGTTGGTGCGTCGAAGGAAAATTCTATGGGTTTAGAGGTTGGCGAGAACGTCCTTCCTGGAACTTGTACTTGAATCATCCAGCGCTCCTCTTCAGTAAAGTGGCATTGTACGTCCCGGTGAAGCTTGGTATTCCAATGTTCAAGTACCTAGTCACTTCCTTCAAGTGGCGTCCAAAAGGTGTGTCTTCATCCGGTTGTGCAAACTGGTTCTTCATCTCCGTCATCCTAAAGAGTAGAAAATGGAGAGGAGTCAGAAATGAGAAGAGAAGTGTGACCTAGGGTTTATCTTAGTGGTCGTGTCCTACACTCAGTGTGTGCTCTGATACCATCTTGTAGCGACCCGACCTCAGATGGTCAAGTCTCTGTGCTTCAGTGTCATCCCTGGATCGGTAATGCTGACACACACAGTACTCGAAGGATTTATAACAGAGTACAATCACACACTTATTACATCGAATGTCTTCAAAGAGAACTTATTACAAGAATATGGCTTAAGGCCATCTAATGCAATAACAGCGGAAGGCTTGGAAGATAAGGTGAGCCCATCAACTCCAACAGCATAGCTGAGCTGCACGGCAACGACCTAATGAACCTTACTCCTCGTTTGAAAAGTCTGCAACATAATACGTTGCAGCCCAAAAATGGGTCAGCACATGGAATATGCTGGCAATATAACACAGTAGAGCACAAACAGAATAATGCTATCACTATATGCATATATGGCTGGTGGAAAGCTCTATGGTTATAGTTTTGCGAAAAGCCAATTTTTTCCTACAACAAAGGAATAGATTTTAATTTTACTATCATGGTAGTTGAAACATCATTGAGAAGGTATCCCCAACTCAATCCCAATTAAAGTGATTAACAACCCAACAGTATTAGTTAAACATGGTGAGATACATGTGATAACCCAAGTACTAGATACTCAAGAATTGTCCATAACCGGGGACACGGCTAACCATGATTAGATTGTACACTCTGCAGAGGTTTGCGCACTTTTCCCCACAAGACTCGATCGCCTCCATTGGATATCTCGCACTACATGGTGTTTGAGAAACGGATGACCGAGACATAGTCTTTCAGAAACGTTAACTCTCTACTCCGGGTAGACCATACCAAACCTACAAAACCCACTACCTGCTGATCTACCTCTTCAAGAGCTTCACGTAACTTACTCAACTATGCTAGAGCCCATAATAGCTTGTGGCTGCACACGGAAGTTTCTAGCATGAATCATCTCAGTTCCCTTTGAGCCTGGGTGGCGGTCCATAGGAAGATCACACGGGTACCCCGGGATTTCCAAAAAAAATAGACAACACTGGGTTCCCCAGGTGCCTCAATCCACCCAGTTGTTTGATTAAGTTGCCACCTTAAGTTGAACCATTAATTAACAATCTCACTTTTGACATGAATTTCACTCAAACCCAAACCACGTCTACGAGCATAGCATAGTAATATAAGCAATACGTAGAAGTAACTCCCAAGGGTTTGAATATAACAGGGCAATAGGTTCTACCTCAGCAACTACTTCCCAACCCACAAGTTAATGACATCCTAATCATGCAATGTTTGAGGATTGGAACTAATGCATAAAAACTGGGTAATAATGGGATATGATCAAAGTGTTACTTGCCTTGCTGACGATCCGCGAATCCTAGAGACTCGTAGTAACACGCTTCGCACTCCGGGAATTCTATCGCAAGCAAACAATAACATACATAAGTAACAAGCAACGATGCACAAGCAAAACTCAAATAAGAGAGGTTGACCAGAAAGTTCAACTTAAGAACTCCGGTACGCAAAAAGAATCAAGTCAAACGAAGCAACGAAAGTCAAACGGTGAAAGAAAGAAGCTTCGTTTACTAATCTGAAACTAGGTCAAATTTTTACAGTAGAGAAAACTTGTTTGAGTTGATTAACTGGAAAGAGGGTTTCGAGACGAAACTCCAGGCGCTTGAATCGCCTGATTCCGTTAAACGAGCGAAAAGATAAACAGAATCTAAGATCGGATCAGAAATCGCGATCAGAGAAAATCGCGGAATAAATCCGATAAAAGAAAACTCACGAATAGACTAATGAACGAGTGTTCGTTAGTTCTTTCTAACGGGCGAGGAACCATTCGTTAAATCGAGTGTTCGGACAAACGTCCGCTAACTAGAAGAACCGAAAAAAACAGCAAATCCAAAAGAACGGATCTAGGGTTTCTAAAAAAACGAAGGGTCTTTATAAAAAAACTGGCGGCGGGGCGCGGCGGCTACCTCCGGCGAGAGGTCCGACGGGGCGGCGGCTTAGGGGACGGCGGCTGCGGCGGTGGCGGGGTGGCAGGCGGCGGGGGCAGGCGGCGGGGGCGGTGGTGTGGTGGGGTGTTGGGGGCGAGGGTGGCAGCGTATATAAAGGACGGGGCGGGGCGGCTTGGAGTAGGGGGCATGGAGCGGCGGAGCCGGAGTCCAACTCGGACTCCAGTCTGAGTGGCGGCAGCGGCGGCGGCGCGCGCGCAGGAGGCTGCCCCTTTTTTTTCAAACTTCGCCGGCCGAAATAAAATCCTAGAAAAAAAATAAAAACCTAAAAATGGCAAAACAAATTTTCACCGTCTAAATAAAATATTTAGGACGAGATGAACATTTTCTTGGCCCTAAAATAAAATTTTGAAAACGTGCAATTTTTCTAATGCAAATAAAATCCGAATAAAACCAAATAAAATCCAATAAATGAGTTTAATATTTTTCCTCCAATATTTCAATTATTTTGGAGAAGTCATATTATCTCCACTCATTTGATTTAATATGAAATATTTTTCGGAGAGAAAAATTATTTAAATCAAAATCCTCGTTTCATTATTTGATAAAAATCAAATATGAAAACCGGAAAATCCCCAACTCTCTCCGTGGGTCCTTGAGTTGCTTAGGATTTCGAGGATTGCGGAACGGAAATGCAATAAATCATGATATGCATGGATGATCTATGTATAACATTCCAAATTGAAAATTTGGGATGTTACAGGGAGCATAGCTCTATTCTTTGAGTCACTTGGGATATATATATCTGCTTATCATTATGGAGAACTTGAGAGATCCAAAACCAAGATCTATCCCTCAACTACGAGGGGAGGTAAGGAACTGCCATCTAGCTCTGCACTTGATTCACCTTCTGTTTTGAGTAAGCTTGTGACACCTACACCTGCTTCTGCTATTCGTTCTGATATGTCGCATGTTATTGATGATGCCACTTCTGCTATGCATGATACTTATGATGAAACTACTTCTATGCTTGATACTACTATGCCACTTAGTGTTTTTCTTGATGAACAACTTGCTAGGGCTAGAGAGATTGAAAATATTGAATCTGATAATACTGATGAAAGTGATGATGAAGAATCACCTGTTATTCCTAAGGGTTATGTTTTTGATCAAGAAGCTTCTTTAGCTATTTTAGCTTGCAAAGATAGAAATGAACTCAAAAGGTTATTAGCTAAATGGAATAAGCAATCTCTAAATGCTAGAATGAAACCTGACCCTGCTTTTGCTACTTCACCTATCTTTGTTACTGATAAGGATTATGAATTCTCTGTTGATCCTGATATAATTACTTTGGTTGAATCTGATCCTTTTCATGGCTATGAATGTGAAACTGTTGTGGCACATCTTACTAAATTGAATGATATAGCCACCCTGTTCACTAAAGATGAGAGAACTCGTTACTTTTACATCCTTAAAATATTCTCGTTCTCATTAATGGGTGATGCTAAGATATGGTTTAATTCTCTTGATCCTGGTTGTGTGCGTAGTCCCCAGGATATGATTTATTACTTCTCTGCTAAATATTTCCCTGCTCATAAGAAACAAGCTGCTTTAAGGGATATATATAATTTTGTGAAAATTGAAGAAGAGAGTCTCCCACAAGCTTGGGGAGGCTTCTCCAATTAGTTAATGCTTTGCCGGATCATCCCCTTAAGAAAAATGAAATACTTGATATCTTTTATAATGGACTAACCGATGCTTCCAGAGATTACCTGGATAGTTGTGATGGTTCTGTTTTCAGGGAAAGAACACCGGATGAAGCTGAAATTCTATTGAATAATATGTTGGCAAATGAAAATAATTGGACACCTCCAGAGCCAGTTCCTGAGCCTATTCCTAAACCCACTCCGAAGAAGAGGGGTATTCTATTTCTCAGTCCTGAAGATATGCAAGAGGCAAAGAAATCTATGAAAGAAAAAGGTATTAAAGCTGAAGATGTTAAGAATTTACCTCCTATTGAAGAAATACATGGTATTAATTTACCGCCTGTTGAAGAAACATATGATCTTAATCCTATACCTATTGAAGAAACTCATGCTCTTGATAACCCGACACAGGTAGTAAAGGTAAATTCTCTCTATAGATATGATAAAGCTGAAATCCCATTTACTAAATTTGCCAGCCCATGCTTAGATGAGTTTGGTAAATTTATGGCTAAACAAGAAGATTTTAATGCTTATTTTGGTAGACAATTGAAATACAATTCAAATATGCTTGAACACTTGGGTGATTATATGGCTAAGGTCAAAGGTGAACTTAAACTTATTAGTAAACATGCTTCTATGGTTACCACTCAAGTAGAACAAGTAGTTAAAGCTCAAAATGATTTGCTCAATGAATTGAATAGTAAAGATAATGATCATGCTGTTAGAGTTATGACTAGAGGTGGTAGAATGACTCAGGAAACTTTGTATCCTGAAGGCCATCCTAAGAGAATTGAGCAAGATTCTCAAAGAAATAATATAGATGCACCTAGTTCTTCTAAAAAGAAGAAAAAGAAAAATGATGGGACTTTGCATGCTTCTAGTGAACCTATTACTGAAACACTTGAGAATCCAAATGATATTTCTATTTCTGATGCTGAAACACAATCTGGTAATGAACCTGAAACTAGTGATAATGTTAATGATAATGTTCATGATGATGCTCAACCTAGTAATGATAATGATATAGAAATTGAACCTGCTGTTGATCTTGATAACCCACAATCAAAGAATCAACGTTATGATAAAAGAAAGATTTTGTTGCTAGGAAACATGGTAAAGAAAGAGAGCCTTGGGTTCAGAAACCCATGCCTTTTCCTCCCAAACCGTCCAAGAAAAAGGATGATGAGGATTTTGAGTGCTTTGCGGAAATGATTAGACCTATCTTTTTGCGTATGCGATTAACTGATATGCTCAAAACCAATCCTTATGCTAAGTACATGAAAGATATTATAACAAATAAAAGAAAGATACCGGAAGCTGAAATTTCCACCATGCTTGCTAATTATACTTTTAAAGGTGGAATACCAAAGAAACTTGGAGATCCAGGAGTACCCACTATACCAGGCTCCGTTAAAAGAAACTATGTTAAAACTTCTTTATGTGATCTTGAAGCCGGTGTTAGTGTTATGCCTCTCTCTTTATATCGTAGACTTGATTTGAATAAGTTGACACCTACTGAAATATCTTTGCAAATGTCTGATAAATCAACTGCTATACCTGTCGGTATTTGTGAGGATGTGCCTGTTGTAGTTGCAAACGTTACTATTTTAACGGACTTTGTTATTCTTGATATTCCCCAGGACGATAGTATGTCTATTATTCTTGGAAGACCCTTTTTGAATACTACAGGGGCTGTTATTGATTGCACTAAAGGCAATGTCACTTTTCATGTTAATGGTAACAAGCATACGGTACACTTTCCGAGGAAACAACCTCAAGTTCATAGTATCAACTCTATTGGAAAAATTACATTGATTATATTTGGAGGTTTTGAATTTCCTCTTCCTACTGTCAAGAAGAAATATGATATTCTTATTATTGGGGATGTGCATATCCCCGTTGAGGTAACGTAGTGTTATTCGAAATTTCTCCGGTTTCATGTTATTCGGAATGAGTTCGTTCACAAGACTTGATCAACCTTGTTAGTGGATTCCATTTGATGATCATGAGATGGATGAAACTAGAAGGCACAACCTTCTGTACCCCACTTTTACTTTCTGTTAATTATATGAAATAAAATAAAAATAATACTTTTTTGTCTGTTATCTGATTATCCATGCAATATAAAAATACCCCGAAAATAGAAGTTCTCCAAATGCCCTGAAATTTAAATATTATTTTTTCCAGAATATTTGAGAATATTTGGCACTGAGAACACAACAGCGGGGGTCAACCACCTGCCCACGAGGGTGTAGGGCGCACCCTACCCCCCTGGGTGCGCCCCCTGCCTCGTGGGCCTACGGTGGCCCTCCTCCACTTATCCTTTCACTCACACACTCCTTCTTCCTCCCCCAAACACGAATATCCATCTCAAGCACGAGTTCTAGCTCATTTTGCTTCCATTTTCGATCTCCTTGCTCAAAGCACCTCTCACAAAACTGCTTGGGGAGATTGTTCCATGGTATGTGACTCCTCCATTGGTCCAATTAGTTTTTGTTCTAGTGTTTTATTCATTGCAAATTTTTGCTGCTTAGGTGACCCTCTTCTTGAGCTTGCATGTCAAATTTATATGGTCAAAAGTAGTTTTGATGCATGATATAGGCTCTAGGCACTTGTAGGAGTAGTTTTTATCAATATTATTGAGTTTGGTTTACTTTTATTTTGAAGTTACTAAAAATTTCAGGATTTTTTAGAAAATGATGAGGAGACTTTTGAGGGGCTCATCGAGCCAAAGCTCGAAGGAAAAGGCACCGAAACCTAAGTATAATCTGCCTCGCACCACGGAGGTTTGGGCGTGTGAATGGCCTTCCGAGGATTTCTTGAGAGCAGGCAGGATTTATGAAGATTTTCATGAATTGGCTAAGAATGCAGGCCTTACCGCTTTCCTCCACGACCAATGCGATCAGTATCTCTTACTCACAAATATCTTTGTGCAAAACTTTCATTTCCATTCTAGGAGCTCACCACCTACGGTGGAGTTTTATTTATATGATGAGCATAAGGAGATGTCACTTTATGATTTTTGTCGGGTTTGTTTAGTCCCTTTTGAGGGCAAGACAGAAGAACCACATCGCAATGATGTGGAGGGGTTTATTGATACTATCACTTTAGGGGAAACAAGGAAGGTTTTCGATGCACGAATCACTAGCATACACTTTCCTGTTTTACGTTATTTTGCATTATTTGCTAGTCGTTGTTTAATTGGTCGCGGAAACTGTGGAAACCTTAGTATCCCCGATATTATTATTTTGCTCCATGGTTTATACGGTGATAACTTTGTTAGCATGGGCGGCATTATTGCCAAACGGTTAAGTCTGAACCGTACCAAGGGCCCCATCTTTGGAGGCATCTATGCTTCACACCTAGCTGCACATTTTAACATACCTATTAGGCATTATGAGAAGGAAGAAAAAGTGCTGCCTCGTATTTATTTAGATTATAAAAGTATGGTGGCACATGATTTTATTGTTAAAAATAGGGAAGGAGAGCTTAAATATCATTTTTTCTTTTATAAACATCATCCTGAGACTATTACCCTGCCCGCTCCTTCTTTGTTTGATTTATCTACAGGCCAGTACCTTGTTCCGTTGAAGGCTATTCATGCCTACCGGAACCCTACACCAGCCATGGAGCCAGAGCCGGAACCACAAGTTGATCCTTCACGACAGTCTAATTACCAGTGGGATCCGGAGATGATTGTCATCCAGTGGCAATCGGAGTCTTCCTCTTCTTCTTCTCAGTACGACCCCAACTTCTACTACGGATATCAACCAGGCCAGCCGTGGCCATAGACCAACCTAGGCCAAAAGTCTAAGCTTGGGGGAGTACGTATTTCCCACCGACATTACATTTATGTTCACGCACTCATTGCTAGATGTCGGCGCTCATACTTTTTCATTGTATCATCCATGCTAGTTTATTTTCCTTTTTATACTTTCTTCTCGTGTGTTTAATAAACCTTAAGAAAAACAAATAAATTAGTTGTAGCTTTTAATTAGTTTACTTTCCATGCTTGTAGTTGAAATAAAATCAACATAGCCTTCACGATATTTACGTTCATGGTGGATTATATCCTACTCATGCTTGCACTCGGTGTTGATTTATTTTAATGCATGTTCATGACTGTTGTCGCTCTCTAGCTGGTCGCTTCCTAGTATTCTGCTAGCCTTCACCTGTACTAAGTGGGAATACTGCTTGTGCATCCAATCCCTTTAAACCCCAAAGTTATTCCACATGAGTCCACTATACCTACCTATATACGGTATCTACCTGCCATTCCAAGTAAATTTGTATGTGCCAAACTCTAAACCTTCAAACAAATATCCTGTTTTGTATGCTCGAATAGCTCATGTATCAACTAGGGATGTCTGTATCTTCCATGTTTGGCGGGTTATTCTCAAGAGGAGTGGACTCCGCTCCTCACTCACGAGATAAATGGCTGGTCACCGGGATGCCCAGTCCCATGCTTTATGCAAACTAAATCAAAATAATTGCAAACAAAACTCCCCTTGGGACTCTTGTTAGTTGGAGGCACTCGTTGTTTTGAGCAAGCCATGGATTGATGCTTGTTGGTGGAAGGGGGAGTATAAACTTTACCATTCTGTTTGGGAACTGCCTATAATGTTGTAGCATGGAAGATATCGCCATCTCTCGGTTGTTATGTTGACAATGAAAGTATACTGCTCAAAATATTATTCACCTCTGTTTCAAAACCGAGCTCTGGCGCCTCTACAAATCCCTACTTCCCTCTGCGAAGGGCCTATCTATTTACTTTTATGCTGAGTCATCATCCTCTTATTAAAAAGCACCAGTTGGAGAGCACCGCTATCATTTGCATTCATTACTGTTAGTTTACATTGAGTATGACTTGATTGGATCTCTTTTACCATGAATAACAATGTATAGTCAGTCTTTGGTCTTTAAAGGTGCTCTGCATTTATGTTTTGCGATCTCAGAAAGGGCTAGTGAGATACCATCTTGTTATATCATATTATGATTGTTTTGAGAAAGTGTTGTCATCCGAGATTTATTATTATGGCTCGCTAGTTGATTATGCTATTGATATGAGTAAACTTGAGACCTGTGCGTTATTGCGAATGTGGTTAGTTATAATCTTTGCTAAAAACTTGAATGCTGGCTTTACAAATTTACAACAACAAGAGCAAACAGAGTTTGTAAAAGTTTTTCTTTATCACTTTCAGTTTGTGAACTGAATTGCTTGAGGACAAGCAAAGGTTTAAGCTTGGGGGAGTTGATACGTCTCCGTCGTCTCTACTTTTCCAAACACTTTTGTCCTTGTTTCGGACTCTAACTTGCATGATTTGAATGGAACAAACCTGGACTGACGCTGTTTTCAGCAGAATTACCATGGTGTTATTTATGTGCAGAAACAAACGTTCTCGGAATGACCTGAAACTTCACGGAGCAACTTTTTTAAAAATATGAAAAATACTTGCAAACGATGAAGGCCAGGGGGGCCACCACCTGTCCATGAGGGTGGGGGCACGCCTGCCCCCCTAGGGCGCGTCCCCTACCTCGTGGGCCCCTTGTTGCCTCTCCGACTCCAACTCCAACTCTATATATTGTGTTTCGGGGAGAAAAAAATCAGAGAGAAGAAATCATCGCATTTTACGATACGGAGCCGCCGCCAAGCCCTAAAACCTCTCGGGAGGGCTGATCTGGAGTCCGTTCGGGGCTCCAGAGAGGGGAATCCATCGCCATTGTCATTGATAACCCACAAGTATAGGGGATCGCAATAGTTTTCGAGGGTAGAGTATTCAACCCAAATTTATTGATTCGACACAAGGGGAGCCAAAGAATATTCTCAAGTATTAGCAGCTGAGTTGTCAATTCAAGCACACTTGGAAACTTAATATCTGCAGCAAAGTGTTTACTAGCAAAGTAATATGATAGTAGTGGTAACGGTAACAAAAGGTAAAAGTAGTAAAAGTAATGTTTTTGGTATTTTGTAGTGATGATAGCAATAGCAACGGAAAAGTAAATAAGCGAAGAGCAATATGTGGAAAGCTCGTAGGCAATGGATCGGTGATGGAGAATTATGCCGGATGCGGTTCATCATGTAACAATCATAACCTAGGGTGACACAGAACTAGCTCCAGTTCATTGATATAATGCAGGCATGTATTCCGAATATAGTCATACGTGCTTATGGAAAAGAACTTGCATAACATCTTTTGTCCTACCCTCCCGTCTATAGTCACCTATTATGTCTTATGATCCGTTAACCCCGAAGTGACAATAATCGGGATACTTACCGGTGATGACCGTAGTTTGAGGAGTTCATGTATTCCCTATGTGTTAATGCTTTGTTCCGGTTCTCTATTAAAAGGAGGCCTTAATATCCCTTAGTTTCCGTAAGGACCCCGCTGCCACGGGAGGGTAGGACAAAATATGTCATGCAAGTTCTTTTCCATAAGCACGTATGACTATATTCGGAATACATGCCTACATTACATTGATGAACTGGAGGTAGTTCTGTGTCACCCTATGTTATGACTGTTACATGATGAACCGCATCCGGCATAATTCTCCATCACTGATCCATTGCCTACGAGCTTTCCATATATTGTTCTTCGCTTATTTACTTTTCTGTTGCTATTGCTATCATCACTACAAAATACCAAAAACATACTTTTACTACTGTTACCTTTTGCTACCGTTACCACTACTATCATATTACTTTGCTACTTAACACTTTGCTGCAGATATTAAGTTTCCAGGTGTGGTTGAATTGACAACTCAGCTGCTAATACTTGAGAATATTCTTTGGCTCCCCTTGTGTTGAATCAATAAATTTGGGTTGAATACTCTACCCTCGAAAACTGTTGCGATCCCCTATACTTGTGGGTTATCATGCATCACCCTTTCCTCTTCAAGGGAAAACCAAAGCAAGTGCTTAAGAGGTAGCACACAGCCATGGTAAGTATTTCCCTCAGTTATGAAACCAAGGTATCAATCCAGTAGGAGAACCAAGCAACACTATGTAAACGGTACCTGCACACAAAGAACAAATACTTGCAACCCGACGCGTAAGAGGGGTTGTCAATCCCTCCTCGGGCAAAAGATAGATTGGTTTGTATGATTTTGGTAAATAGATCTCGCAATAACACAAAAAAGTAATAAAAAAGTGCAGCAAGGTATTTTTGGGTTTTTAGTAGATCTGAAAACAAAAGCAAATAACAATAGATCTCGAAGCAAATATGATAAAGAATAGACCCGGGGGCCGTAGATTTCACTAGTGGCTTCTCTTGAGAAATAGCACACGGTGGGTAGACAAATTACTATTGGGAAATTGATATAACCTCAAATAATTATGACGATATCCAGCCAATGATCAATATACAGGCATCACGTCCAAGATTAGTAGACCGACTCCTGCCTGCATCTACTACTATTACTCCACACATCGACTGCTATCGAACGTGCATCTAGTGTATTAAGTTCATGGAGAAACAGAGTAATGCAATAAGAACGATGACATGATGTAGACAATACCTATTCATGTAGGAATAGACCCCATATTGTTATCCTTCATAGCAACTATCAATACGTGCCTTGCTGCCCCTTCTATCACTGGGAAAGAACACCGCACGATCGAACCCATCACAAAACACCTCTTCCCATGGCAAGAAAAATTGATCTAGTCGGCCTAACTAAACCAAAGATTCAAAGAAGAAATACGAGGCTATAAATAATCATGCATATAAGAGATCAAAACACAAATAACTTTCATGGATAAATAGATCTGATCATAAACTCAAAGTTCATCGGATCCCAACAAACACACCACAAAAAGAGTTACATCAAATAGATCTCCAGGAGACCATTGTATTGAGAATCAAAATAGAGAGGGGAAGCCATCTAGCTATTGCCTACGGACCCGTAGGTCTACAATGAACTACTCACGCACCATCGGAGAGGCACCAATGAGGATGATGAACCCCCTCCGTGATGGTGTCTAGATTGGATCTCATGGTTTTGGAACTTGCGGCGGCTGGAATTGTGTTTCGTCGACTCCCCTAGGCTTTCTTGAATATTTGGGTATTTATAGGGTGAAGAGGCGGTGCACGTGTCCGCCGAGGTGGGCACAACCCACCAGGGCACCCCTGGGACCCCATGCGCGCCCAGATGGGTTGTGCCCCCTCGGGGCACCCCTCTGGTACTTCTTTAGCCCATGTTGTTCCTTATAGTTCATAAAAATTCTCCAAAAAATTCGCTGTGTTTGGACTCCGTTTGGTACTGATATTCTGCGAAGTAAAAAACAAGCAAAAAACAACAACTGGCATTGGGCACTATGTCAATAGGTTAGTCCAAAAAATAATACAAAGTTTCTATAAAATGATTGTAAAACATCCAGGAATGATAGTATAACAACATGGAACAATAAAAAATTATAGATATGTTGGAGACGTATCAACCAGCCACACGAGCAGATGTGGCTGATACGTCTGCAACGTATCTATAATTTTTGATTGTTCCATGCTATTATATTATCTGTTTTGGATGTTCTATATGCATTTATATGCTATTTTATATTAATTTTGGGACTAACTTATTAACCCAAAGCCCAGTGTCACTTTCTGTTTTTCCTTGTTTTTGAGTTTTACAGAAAAGGAATATCAAACGGAGTCCAAACGGAATAAAACTTTCGCGATGATTTTTCTTGGACTAGAAGACACCCACGTAACTTGGAGAGAGGGCCAGAAGATCCCCAAGGAGGCCACAAGCCTCAGGGGCGCGCCCTAGGGGGCGCCCTGAGGGCTTGTGGGCCCCTCGGGAGTCCTCTAACCCTAAAACCACTTCTATAATAGAGCCTATGGCCGAGGCATAAGGGATGACACTCATCTTTTCTCTATCTTCTGCTGAGGTTGGGCATTGAGCCGTGCTCAATCCCACACCTTGCAATACAGACAAGAACCCCTTCTTGGACTGACCCATATTTAACTTCTTCAATATCTTGTCAAGGTACGTGCTTTGGGAAAGACCAATGAGGCGTCTCGATCTATCTCTATAGATCTTGATGCCTAATATGTAAGCAGCTTCTCCAAGGTCCTTCATTGAAAAACACTTATTCAAGTAGGCCTTTATGCTTTCCAAAAGTTCTATATCATTTCCCATCAATAGTATGTCATCCACATATAATATGAGAAATGCCACAGAGCTCCCACTCACTTTCTTGTAAACAGAGGCTTCTCCATAAGTCTGCATAAACCCAAATGGTTTGATCATTTCATCAAAGCGAATGTTCCAACTCCGACATGCTTGCACCATCCCATAGATGGAGAGTTGGAGCTTGCATACCTTGTCAGCATTCTTAGGATCGACAAAACCTTCTGGCTGCATCATATACAATTCTTCCTTAAGGGAACCATTAAGGAATGCCATTTTGACGTCCATTTGCCATATCTCATAATCATAGAATGCGGAAATTGCTAACATGATTCAGACAGACTTCAGCTTCTCTACGGGTGAGAAGGTCTCATCGTAGTCAACCCCTTGAACTTGTCGATAACCCTTAGCGACAAGCCGAGCCTTATAGAGAGTCACATTACCATCCGCGTCAGTCTTCTTCTTAAAGATCCATTTATTCTCTATGGCTTGCCGATCATCGGGCAAGTCTGTCAAAGTCCATACTTCGTTTTCATACATGGATCCTATCTCGGATTTCATGGCCTCAAGCCATTTGTTGGGATCTGGGCCCGCCATCGCTTCTTCATAGTTCAAAGGTTCACCGTTGTCTAACAACATGATTTCCAGGACAGGGTTGCCGTACCACTCTGGTGTGGAACATGTCCTTGTGGACCTACGAAGGTTAGTAGCAACTTGATTCGAAGTTTCATGATCATCATCATTAACTTCATCTCTAGTCGGTGCAGGCACCACAGAACATATTCCTGAGCTGCGCTACTCTCCGGTTTGAGAGGCAGTACATCATCAAGTTCTACTTTCCTCCCACTTACTTCTTTCAAGAGAAACTCTTTCTCCATAAAGGATCCATTCTTGGCAACAAAGATCTTGCCTTCGGATCTGAGGTATAAGGTACACCCAATAGTTTCCTTAGGGTATCATATGAAGACGCATTTTTCCGACTTGGGTTCGAGCTTTTTAGGTTGAAGTTTCTTGACATAAGCATCGCATCCCCAAACTTTCAGAAACGATAGTTTAGGTTTCTTCCCAAACCATAATTCATACGGTGTCGTCTCAACGGATTTCGACGGAGCCCTATTTAAAGTGAATGTGGCAGCCTCTAAAGCATAACCCCAAAATGATAGCGGTAGATCGGTAAGAGACATCATAGATCGCACCATATCCAATAGAGTGTGATTACGACGTTCAGACACACCATTACGCCGAGGTGTTCCAGGCGCGTGAGCTTTGAAACAATTCCACATTTCCTTAAGTGCATGCCAAACTCGTGACTCAAGTATTCCCTCCATGATCTGATCGTAAGAACTTTATTTTCCTATCACATTGATTCTCTACCTCACTCTGAAATTCCTTGAACTTTTCAAAGATCTCAGACTTGTGTTTCATTAAGTAGACATACCCATATCTACTTAAGTCATCAGTGAGGGTGAGAACATAACGATAGCCACTGCGAGCCTCAATGCTAATTGGACCGCACACATCAGTATGTATGATTTCCAATAAGTTGGTTGCTCGCTCCATTGTTCTGGAGAACGGAGTCTTGGTCATTTTTCCCATGAGGCATGGTTCGCACGTGTCAAATGATTCATAATCAAGAGACTCCAAAAGTCCATCTGCATGGAGTTTCTTCATGCGTTTGACACCAATGTGACCAAGGCGGTAGTGCCACAAGTATGTGGGACTATCATTATCAACCTTACATCTTTTGGCATTCACACTATGAATATGTGTAACATCATGTTCGAGATTCAATAAAAATAAACCATTGACCAGTAGGGCATGACCATAAAACATATCTCTCATATAAATAGAACAACCATTATTCTTGGATTTAAATGAGTAGCCATCTCACATTAAACGAGATCCAGATACAATGTTCATGCTCAAAGCTGGCACTAAATAACAATTATTGAGGTTTAAAACTAATCCCGAAGGTAGATGTAGAGGTAGCGTGTCGACGGCGATCACATCGACCTGGGAACCATTCCCGACGCGGATCGTCACCTCATCTTTCGCCAGTCTCCGCTTATTCCGCAGCTCCTGTTTTGAGTTACAAATATGAGCAACTGCACCGGTATCAAATACCCAGGAGCTACTATGAGCGCTAGTAAGGTACACATCAATAACATGTATATCACATATACCTTTGGCGTTGACAGCCTTCTTATCCGCTAAGTACTTGGGGCGGTTCCGTTTCCAGTGACCATTTCCCTTGCAATAAAAGCACTGAGTCTCGGGCTTGGGTCCATTCTTTGGCTTCTTCCGGGCAACTGATTTACTGGGCGCGACAACTCCCTTGTCGTCCTTCTTGAAGTTCTTTTTACCCTTGCCTTTCTTGAAACTAGTGGTCTTATTCACCATCAACACTTAATGTTCCTTTTTGATTTCCACCTCCGCTGATTCCAGCATTGAATATAACTCAGGAATGGACTTCTCCATCCCTTGCATATTGTAGTTCATCACAAAGCTCGTATAGCTAGGTGGAACCGACTGGAGGATCCTGTCAATGACCGAGTCATCTGGAAGATTAACTCCCAGCTGAGACAAGCGGTTGTGCAACCCAGACATTTTGAGTATATGCTCGTTGATAGAACTGTTTTTCCTCCATCTTACAACTGTAGAACTTATCGGAGACTTCATATATCTCGACCCGCACATGAGCTTGGAAAACCATTTTTAGCTCTTGGAACATCTCATATGCTCCGTGCTGCTCAAAACGCTTTTGGAGCCCCGGTTCTAAGCTGTAAAGCATGCCGCACTGAACCAGGGAGTAATCATCACTACGCGACTGCCAGACGTTCATAACGTCTTGACTTGCTGGGAAAATGGGTGCGTCACCTAGCGGTGCTTCAAGGACATATGCTTTCTTGGCAGCTATGAGGATGATCCTCAAGTTATGGACCCAATCCGTATACTTGCTACCATCGTCTTTCAGCTTGGTTTTCTCTAGGAACGCGTTGAAGTTGAGGGTAACATTAGCGTGGGCCATTTGATCTACAAGACATATTGTAAATATATTTTAGACTAAGTTCATGATAATTAAGTTCATCTAATCAAATTATTTAATGAACTCCCACTCAAATAGGCATCCCTCTAGTCATCTAAGTGATACATGATCCGAATCGACTAGGCAGTGTCCGATCATCACGTGAGACGGACTAGTCATCAACGGTGAACATCTCCATGTTGATCGTATCTACTATACGACTCATGTTTGACCTTTCGGTCTCTCGTGTTCCGAGGCCACATCTGTACATGCTAGGCTCGTCAAGTCAATCTAAGTGTTTCACATGTGTAAATCTGGCTTACACCCGTTGTATGCGAACATTAGAATCTATCACACCCGATCATCACGTGGTGCTTCGAAACAACGAACCTTCGCAACGGTGCACAGTTAGGGGGAACACTTTTCTTGAAATTTTAGTGAGGGATCATCTTATTTATGCTACCATCGTTCTAAGCAAATAACATGTAAACATGACAAACATCACATGCAAATCATAAAGTGACATGATATGGCCAATATCATCTTGCGCCTTTGATCTCCATCTTCGAGGCGCAGCATGATCACCTTCGTCACCGGCATGACACCATGATCTCCATCATCGTGTCTTCATGAAGTTGTCTCGCCAACTATTACTTCTACTACTATGGCTAACAGTTAGCAATAAAGTAAAGTAATTACATGGTGTTTTCATTGACACGCTGGTCATACAATAAATTAAGACAACTCCTATGGCTCCTGCCAGTTATCATACTCATTGACATGCAAGTCGTGATTCCTATTACAAGAACATGATCAATCTCATACATCACATATATCATTCATCACATCCTTTGGGCCATATCACATCACATAGCATACCCTGCAAAAACAAGTTAGATGTCCTCTAATTGTTGTTGCATGTTTTACGTGGCTGCTAAGGGTTTCTAGCAAGAACGTTTCTTACCTACGCAAAAGCCACAACGGTGATATGCCAATTGCTATTTACCCTTCATAAGGACCCTCTTCATCGAATCTGATTCGACTAAAGTGGAAGAGACAGACACCCACTAGCCACCTTATGCATAACTGCATGTCAGTCGGTGGAACCAGTCTCACGTAAGCGTATGTGTAAGGTCAGACCGGGACTCTTCGTCCCACAATGCCGCCGAATCAAGATAATACTAGTAACGGTGATAAAATTGAACAAATCATCGCACACAATTACTTTGTGTTCTACTCGTGCATAGAATCTACGCATAGACCTAGCTCATGATGCCACTGTTGGGGAACGCAGTAAAAATTCAAAATTTTCCTACATGTCACCAAGATCGCTAGCAACGAGAGAGAGGGAATGCATCTTCATACACTTGAAGATCGCTAAGCGGAAGCGTTACAAGAACGCCATTGATGGTGTCGTACTTGCGGCGATTCAAATTGCGGAAGATCCGATCAAGCGCCGAACGGACGGCGCCTCCGCGTTCAACACACGTACAGCCCAGGGACGTCTCCTCCTTCTTGATCCAGCAAGGGGAGAGGAGAAGTTGAGGGAGAACTCTGGGAGCACGACGGCGTGGTGGTGGTGGAGCTCGTGGTTCTTCGGCAGAGCTTCGCTAAGAGCTACGGAGGAGGAGGGAGGCTGCGCCAGGGATGGGTGTCGCTGCCCTCCCACCCCCCTCTATTTATAGGGTGAAGGGGAGAGGGGGATGCCCCCCCTAGAAGCATCTAGAGGGGTGGCAACAGCCAAGGGGGGAGACTTGACCCCCAAGCAAGGTGGGAGGCGCCCCCTCCCCCTAGGGTTCCCAACCCTAGGCGCCTTGGGCCCTTGGGGGGTGATACGCCTCCAACGTATCTATAATTTTTTATTGTTCCATGCTATTATATTATCTGTTTTGGATGTTTATGGGCTTTATTATACACTTTTATATTACTTTTGGGACTAACCTATTAACCATAGGCCCAGCCCAAATTGTTGTTTTCTTGCCTATTTCAGTGTTTCGAAGAAAAGGAATATCAAACGGAGTCCAAACGGAATGAAACCTTTGGGAGAGTTATTTTTGGAATGGAAGCAATCCAGGAGACTTGGAGTAGACATGAGGGAAGCTTCGAGGTGGCCACGAGGCAGGGAGGCGCGCCTGCCCCCTGGGCGCGCCCCCACCCTCGTGGGCTCCTCGTGGCTCCCCTGACCGACTTCTTTCGCCTATATATGTCCATATACCCTAAAAACATCGAGGAGTAGAATAGATCGGGAGTTCCGCCGCCAGAATCTTCCGTAGCCACCGAAAACCAATCTAGACCCATTCCGGCACCCTGTCGGAGGGGGGAATCTCTCTTCGGTGGCTATCTTCATCATCCCGGCGCTCTCCATGACGAGGAGGGAGTAGTCCACCCTCGGGGCTGAGGGTATGTACCAGTAGCTATGTGTTTGATCTCTCTCTCTCTCTCTCTCTCTCTCTCTCTCGTGTTCTTGAGATGGTACGATCTTGATGTATCGCGAGCTTTGCTATTATAGTAGGATCTTATGATGTTTCTCCCCCTCTACTCTCTTGTGATGAATTGGGTTTTCCCTTTGAAGTTATCTTATCAGATTGAGTCTTTAAGGATTTGAGAACACTTGATGTATGTCTTGCATGTCCTTATCTGTGGTGACAATGGGATATCGCGTGATCCACTTGATGTATGTTTTGGTGATCAACTTCCGAGTTCCGTGACCTCGTGAACTTATGCATAGGGGTTGGCGCACGTTTTCGTCTTGACTCTCCGGTAGAAACTTTGGGGCACTCTTTGAGGTTCGATGTGTTGGTTGAATAGATGAATATGAGATTGTGTGATGCATATTGTATAATCATACCCACGGATACTTGAAGTGACATTGGAGTATCTAGGTGACATTAGGGTTTTGGTTTATTTGTGTCTTAAGGTGTTATTCTAGTACGAAGTCTTGAATAGATCGATCAGAAAGAATAACTTTGAGGTGGTTTTGTACCCTACCATAATCTCTTCGTTTGTTCTTCGCTATTAGTGACTTTGGAGTGACTCCTTGTTGCATGTTGAGGGATACTTATATGATCCAATTATGTTATTATTGTTGAGAGAACTTGCACTAGTGAATGTATGAACCCTAGGCCTTGTTTTCTAGCATTGCAATACCGTTTACGCTCACTTTTACCACTTGTTACCTTTCAAATTACAAAAACCTTTATCTACCATCCATATTGCACTTGTATCGCCATCTCTTCGCCAAACTAGTGCACCTATACAATTTACCATTGTATTGGGTGTGTTGGGGACACAAGAGACTCTTTGTTATTTGGTTGCAGGGTTGTTTGAGAGAGACCATCTTCATCCTACGCCTCCCACAGATTGATAAACCTTAGGTCATCCACTTGAGAGAAATTTGCTACTGTCCTACAAACCTCTGCACTTCAAGGCCCAACAATGTCTACAAGGAGAAGGTTGTGTAGTAGACATCAAGCTCTTTTCTGGCGCCGTTGCCGGGGAGGTGAGTGCTTGAAGGTATATCTTTAGATCTTGCAATTGAATCTTTTTGTTTCTTGTTTTATCACTAGTTTAGTCTATAAAAGAAAACTACAAAAAATGGAATTGAGGATACCTCATATGCTTCATCTTTTTCATATCTTTCATGAGAATAAGGATTCCGATAATTGTGCTCAAGTGCTAGAGGAAGAATGCATTAAAATGTTTGGCACTAAATCTTTGAATGATGAGCATGATTGCAATGTTGTTAGTATGAATTCTTTGAATATCCATAGTACTAATGATGATTGCACTAGTCATGATGAAAATGTTTCTTATAAGCATGTCAACTTTTGCGGAATACATAGAGCTTGCAAGTACACATCAATTAGGGAAAATAGATTTTGCAAGAGGCATAAGTATTTGGAAACTAAATGGTTCCAAGAAAGGCTAGATGTTTGTGCTGAAAAGTTTAAAATTTCTTCACCATACTTGTGAACTTTGCAATGAACATGGTCATTTAAATCTCCAATGCAAATGGTTTCATGATCGAATCGTGTCCAAAAATTGTGATGATTTGATTTCCCTTGCACATCATAATGAACTTAGTTTGCTTTTGGGTTATGAAGAAATGAAACGTATAACGAAGCATATTCCAGAATATAACCTTGAGAAATTCCTCGATATTGATCTAGAAGAAATTTTTATGTATTGTGCAGTGAATTGCATTGAAAATCCTTATATTGCCAATTACATAAAGAAAAGAAAACAAATAGAGGATGAAGAGAATATTAATGAAGGGGAAGAGGCTTTCCAATATCCTCCTATTATTTCTTATGATGAATCAGGTAACAACAAGGAGCCTTCTATTCAACCAATCTCATTAATAAGGAGCTCAAAAAAGAGGGTTAAACCCACACATGATGTGAAGAAGAAAAAGAAAAGACGGAGGAGCAAAGGTAGAAAGGTATCCCTCCCAAATGATGTTGCTCCTATTACTCATTGTGATGATGATAATTTCTATACTATTGGTGTTATCCATACTATTAATGATGAGAGTGATTATGCTTATGATATGAAAAGGCCCAAGCTTGGGGATGCTATGTTTGATGAGAATGACAAATTTGAGAATATATTTGCTGATATGAATGTTTATCCCAAGCTTGGGGATGCTATGTTTAATGAAGATGATATTTTTAGCCTCCCAAGTTTTGATATGCAAATTTGTTATGATGATAGCATGCCTCCTACTTATGATGATTATATTGATGAAAGTGGGTTTGGAAGAGTGTAAAATTTAGGAAGTAATGATCCCACTATTTTGGAGGATGTTGAATCTTATTGTGATAATTATGAAAGTGGATTTGGAGAGGTCATGACTTTATTTAGTAATGATTCCACTATCTTGGAAGAGGTTTCAATCGATTATGATGAGAACAAAGTTGCTACCTATGATAATATTGTGATGATACTTATGCTACAAAGAGTAGTGATGATTATATTTATAAAACTTGTCATGATTATGATTACCCTTTTTCTGAACATTACTCTTTTAATGTGGAAACAATTTATAGTATTCGAGTTTCTTATGATACTCCCACTATTCCGAATGAGAAGAATTTTGCTTATGTGGAGAGTAGTAAATTTTCTATGCCTGTAGATCATGAAAAGAATGCTTTATGTGATAGTTATATTGTTGGATTCATTCATGATGCTACTGAAAATTATTATGAGGGAGGAATATATACTTGTAGGAGTTGCAATAATATCAAGTTTCCTCTCTATGTGTTGAAATTTTTGAAGTTATCCTTGTTTTACCTTCCTATGCAAGTTAATTCTTGTTCCCACAAGTTGTTTGCTCACAAAATCCCTATGCATAAGAAGTGGGTTAGACTTAAATGTGCTATTCATATTCTTCATGATGCTCTCTTTATGTTTCAATTCTTATCTTTTATGTGAGCATCATTGAAATCATCATGCCTAGCTAGGGGCGTTAAAGGTTAGCGCTTGTTGGGAGGCAACCCAATTTTATTTTTATTCCTTGCCTTTTGTTCCTGTTTAGTAATAAATAATTCATCTAGACTCTTTTTAGATGTGGTTTTATGCTTTTAATTAGTGTTTGTACCAAGTAGAACCGTTGGGAAGACTTGGGGAAAGTCTTTTTGATCTTGCTGTAAAAAACAGAAACTTTAGCGCTCATGAGAATTACTGCCATCTTTTACTGGAGAGTGATATTTAGTTAATTATTTTTGCATATGATTAATAGATAAATTCCTCACGTCCATAAATTTATTTTAGAATTTTTGGGGTTCCGGAAGTGGTTGAAACCTACATATTACCACAGACTGTTATGTTTTTGACAGATTCTATTTTTCGTGTGTTGTTTGCTTATTTTGATGAATCTATGGCTAGTAATAGAGTTTATGAACCATAGAAAAGTTGGAATACAGTAGGTTTAACACCAATATAAATCAATAATGGGTTCATTACAGTACCTTGAAGTGGTGGTTTGTTTTCTTTTACTAACGGAGCTCACGAAGATTTTCTTTTAAGTTTTGTGTTGTGAAGTTTTCAAGTTTTGGGTAAGGATTTGATGGACTATTGTACAAGGAGTGTCAAGAGCCTAAGATTGGGGATGCCCAAGGCACCTTAAGGTAAAATCCAAGGACACAAAAAATTCTAAGCTTGGGGGTGCCCCGGAAGGCATCCCCTCTTTCGTTTTCGTCTATCGGTAACTTTACTTGGAGCTATATTTTTATTCGCCACATGATATGTGTTTTGCTTGGAGCGTCTTGTATGATTTGAGTATTTGCTTTTTAGTTTAACACAGTCATCCTTGTTGTACACACCTTTTGGGAGAGACACACATGAATTGGAATTTATCAGAATACTCTATGTGCTTCACTTATATCTTTTGAGCTATATAGTTTTTGTTCTAGTGCTTAGCTTATATCTTTTAGAGCACGTCAGTGGTTTTATTTTATAGAAATAATTGATCTCTCATGCTTCACTTATATCATTTTGAGAGTCCTTTATAACAGCATGCTAATCCACTTTGGTTATAAATTTTAAATGCTAAGAGAAGTTGGATGCTTGATAGATGGTTTTGAGATATAAAGGTGATAATATTAGAGGTGTGCTAGTTGAGTAATTGTGAAATTGATGAATACTTGTGTTGAAGTTGACAAGTCCCGTAGCATGCACGTATGGTAAATGTTATGTGACAAATTTGAAACATGGGGTGTTCTTTGATTGCTTTCCTTATGAGTGGCGGTCGGGGACGAGCGATGGTCTTTTCCTACCAATCCATCCCCCTAGGAGCATGCACGTAGTGCTTGATTTTTATGATTTGTAGATTTTTACAATAAGTATGTGAGTTCTTTATGACTAATGTTGATTCCATGGATTATACGCACTCTCACCCTTCCACCATTGCTAGCCTCTTCGGTACCGTGCATTGCCCTTTCTCACCTTGAGAGTTGGTGCAAACTTCGTTGGTGCATCCAAACCCCGTGATATGATACGCTCTATCACACATAATCCTCCTTATATCTTCCTCAAAACAGCCACCATACCAACCTATTATGGCATTTCCATAGCCATTCCGAGATATATTGCTATGCAAATTTCCACCGTTCCATTTATTATGACACGCATCATCATTGTCATATTGCTTTGCATGATCATGTAGTTGACATCGTATTTGTGGCAAAGCCATCGTTCATAATTTTTTCGTACATGTCACTCTTGATTCATCGCAATCCCGGTACACTGCCGGAGGCATTCACATAGAGTCATATTTTGTTCTAAGTATCGAGTTGTAATTTGAGTTGTAAGAAAATAAAAGTGTGATGATCATCATTGGAGCATTGTCCCATGTGAGGAAAGGATGATGGAGACTATGATTACCCCACAAGTCGGGATGAGACTCCGGACGAAAAATAAAAAAATAAAAAGGAAGAAAAGAGGCCAAAAAAAAGAAAGAAGGCCCAAATAAAAAAGAGAAAAAAAGAAAAGAAAAAAATAAGAGAAAAAGAGAGAAGGGACAATGTTACTATCCTTTTTCCACACTTGTGCTTCAAAGTAGCACCATGATCTTCATGATAGAGAGTCTCTTATTTTGTCACTAGTGGGAATTTTTAATTATAGAACTTGGCTTGTATATTCCAATGATGGGCTTCCTCAAATGCCCTAGGTCTTCGTGAGCAAGCGAGTTGGATGCACACCCACTTAGTTTCATTGATGAGCTTTCGTACATTTATAGCTCTAGTGCATCCGTTGCATGGCAATCCCTACTCCTTGCATTGACATCAATCGGTGGGCATCTCCATAGCCCATTGATTAGCCGCGTCAATGTGAGACTTTCTCCCTTTTTGTCTTCTCATACAACCTCAATCATCATATTCTATTCCACCCGTAGTGCTATGTCCATGGCTCGCGCTCGTATATTGCGTAAAAGTTGAAAGAGTTTGAAAAAGCTAAGTATGAAACAATTGCTTGGCTTATCATTGTGCTTGTGCATGATGAGAGGATTTTGTGTGACGAAAATGAAGCATGGCCAAACTATATGACTTTGTAGGGACAAGTTTTCTTTGGTTATGGTATTTTGATAAGACATAATTGCTTGATTAGCATACTTGGAGTATTACTATTTTTATGTCAACAATAAATTTTTATCTTGAATCTTTCGCATTTGAACATTCATGCCATAATAGATAAAAATACATTGAAGAATATTCTAGAAAGCATTCCACATCAAAAATTCTGTTTTTATCATTTACCTACTCGAGGACGAGCAGGAATTAAGCTTGGGGATGCTGATACGTCTCCAACGTATCTATAATTTTTTATTGTTCCATGCTATTATATTATCTGTTTTGGATGTTTATGGGCTTTATCATACACTTTTATATTACTTTTGGGACTAACCTATTAATCGCCGGCCCAGCCCAAATTGCTGTTTTCTTGCCTATATCAGTGTTTCGAAGAAAAGGAATATCAAATGGAGTCCAAACGGAATGAAACCTTCGGGAGAGTTATTTTTGGAACAGAAGCAATCCAGGAGACTTGGAGTAGACGTCAGGGAAGCTTCGAGGTGGCCACGAGGCAGGGAGGCGCGCCTGCCCCCCTGGGCGCGCCCCCCACCCTCGTGGGCCCCTCGTGGCTCCCCTGACTAACTTCTTTTGCCTATATATTTCCATATACCCTAAAAACATCGAGGAGCAGAATAGATCGGGAGTTCCGCTACTAGAAGCCTCCATAGCCATCGAAAACCAATCTAGACCCGTTCTGGCACCCTGCCGGAGGGGGGAATCTCTCTTCGGTGGCTATCTTGATCATCCCGGCGCTCTCCATGACGAGGAGGGAGTAGTTCACCCTCGGGGCTGAGGGTATGTACCAGTAGCTATGTGTTTGATCTCTCTCTCTCTCTCGTGTTCTTGAGATGGTACGATCTTGATGTATCGCGAGCTTTGCTATTATAGTTGGATCTTATGATGTTTCTCCCCCTCTACTCTCTTGTGATGAATTGAGTTTTCCCTTTGAAGTTATCTTATCGGATTGAGTCTTTAAGGATTTGAGAACACTTGATGTATGTCTTGCATGTGCTTATCTGTGGTGACAATGGGATATCACGTGATCCACTTGATGTATGTTTTGGTGATCAGCTTACGAGTTCCGTGACCTCATGAACTTATGCATCGGGGTTGGCACACGTTTTTGTCTTGACTCTCCGGTAGAAACTTTGGGGCACTCTTTGAGGTTCTATGTGTTGGTTGAATAGATGAATCTGAGATTGTGTGATTGAGGGAGTCCTGGATTGGGGGTGTCCGGATGGCCGGACTATACCTTCAGCCGGACTCCTGGACTATGAAGATACAAGATTGAAGACTTCGTCCCGTGTCCAGAAGGGACTTTCCTTGGCGTGGAAGGCAAGCTTGGCGATACGGATATGCAGATCTCCTACCATTGTAACCGACTTTGTGTAACCCTAACCCTCTCCGGTGTCTATATAAACCGGAGGGTTTTAGTCCGTAGGACAACATACAGAACAACCATCATACCATAGGCTAGCTTCTAGGGTTTAGCCTCTCTGATCTCGTGGTAGATCTACTCTTGTACTACCCATATCATCAATATTAATCAAGCAGGACGTAGGGTTTTACCTCCATCGAGAGGGCCCGAACCTGGGTGAAACTTCGTGTCCCTTGCCTCCTGTTACCATCCGGCCTAGACGCACAGTTCGGGACCCCCTACCCGAGATCCACCAGTTTTTACACCGACATTGGTGCTTTCATTGAGAGTTCCTCTGTGTCGTCGCCGTCAGGCTTGATGGCTCCTACGATCATCAATGGCGATGCAGTCCAGGGTGAGACCTTCCTCCCCGGACAGATCTTCGTCTTCGGCGGCTTCGCACTGCAGGCCAATTCACTTGGCCATCTAGAGCAGATCGAAAGCTATGCCCCTGGCCGTCAGGTCAGATTTGGAAGTTTAAACTACACGTCTAACATCCGCGGGGACTTGATCTTCGAAGGATTCGAGCCACTGCCAAGCGCGCCGCACTGTCACGATGAGCATGATCTAGCTCTGCCGCCGAACAGTGCCCTGGAGGCCGCACCCGCATCGGCTTCGACCCTTAATTCGGAGCCAACTGCGCCGGTCGAGGATGGGTGGTTGGACGCCGCCTCGGGGACTGCGATCCCAACGGCGATCAAGCCGAACACCGGCCCTGCACTCTGCGAGACTCATGACTCCAAGGAGCCGGACTCCTCTCTGGACTCCGAACCCTCCGCGCCCCTGCCGATCGAATCCGATTGGGCGCCGATTATGGAGTTTACTGCCACGGACATCCTTCAGCACTCGCCTTTTGGCGATATTCTGAAGACACTGAAGTCTCTCTCTTTATCAGGAGAGCCCTGGCCGGACTACGGTCAGCAAGGTTGGGATTCGGATGATGAAGAAATTCAAAGCCCACCCACCACCCACTTTGTAGCCACTGTCGACGACTTAACCGACATGCTCGACTTCGACTCCGAAGACATCGACGGTATGGACGCCGATGAAGGAGAGATGAAGAACCAGCGCCAATCAGGCCCTGGAAAGCCACCTCGTCATATGGCATATACATGGTGGACACCCCAAAAGAAGGAGATGGCGATGGAACAGCGGAGGATGACCCCTCCAAGAAACAGCCTAAGCGCCAGCGTCAGCGGCGCCGCTCAAAAACCCGCCAAAACAAATACGGTGATTCCAGCATGAGAGATAATAATACTCCGGAAAGTGCCGAAGAAAACCCCCTCCAGCAAGATTTAGCACAGGAGGATGGAGAAACCAGCCCTCATGAGAGAGCGGCAGACAGACAGGTCGAGGACGATAATTATATGCCTCCCTCCGAAGACGAGGCAAGCCTCGACGACGACGAATTCGTCGTGCCAGAGGATCCCGTCGAGCAAGAGCGTTTTCAACGCAGGCTTATGGCCACGGTAAGAAGCCTCAAGAAAAAACAGCAACAGCTTAGAGCTGAACAAGATTTGCTAGTCGACGGATGGACTGAAGTCCTTGCGGCCGAAGAGAATAAACTCGAACGCCCCTCCAAGAGCTACCCAAAGCGCAGGTTGCTACCCCGATTAGAGGAGGAAGCACTTGATGCGGCTGACCGGCCACCTCGTGGCCGTGACAGAGAGGCCTCTCGGCCCTCCACTCAAGCCCCACCCCGTACCAAGGCATGGGAATATGCGCCGGACTTACGAGACATGTTGGAGGACAAGGCAAGGCAAACAAGATCGATCTACGGATCGCGTGGGTGCCCCACGGCTCGAGACGGTAACCGTCACGCCGGCCACAAATTCGGCAGGGCCGAACACAGTAGACAAAGCTCATTGGAGCTACGTCGTGATATAGCCCAGTACAGAGGCGCCGCACACCCACTATGCTTCACAGACGAAATAATGGATCATCAAATCCCAGAGGGTTTCAAACCCGTACATATCGAATCATATGATGGCACAACAGATCCTGCGGTATGGATCAAGGATTATCTCCTTCATATCCACATGGCCCGCGACGATGATTTCCACACCATCAAATACCTCCTACTCAATCTTAAAGGACCAACTCAGCATTGGCTTAACAGCTTGCCAACAGGATCAATCAGTTGTTGGGAGGACCTGGAAGCCGCATTCCTCGACAATTTCCAGGGCACTTATGTGCGACCCCCAGACGCTGATGACCTAAGTCACGTAATTCAGCAGCCAGAGGAATCGGTCAGGCAATTCTGGACATGGTTCCTAACAAAGAAAAATCAAATAGTCGACTGTCCGGACGCTGAGGCCGTAGCAGCCTTCAAGCACAATATCCGTGACGAGTGGCTTGCCCGACAGCTTGGACAGGAAAAGCCGAAGTCTATGGTAGCACTCACGACACTCATGACCCGCTTTTGCGCGGGAGAAGACAGCTGGCTTGCTCGTAGCAACAATATGACCAAGAACCCTGGTAATTCGGATACCAGGGACAGTAGTGGCACATCGCGTCGCAACAAGCTGAAGCGCCGCATTAACGGCGACAATGCTGAGGATACGGCAGTTAATGCCGGATTCAGAGGCTCTAAATCCGGTCAGCGGAAAAATCCATTCAAAAGGAATCCTAGGGGCCCGTCCAGTTTGGACCGAATACTCGACCGCTTGTGCCAGATACATGGCACCCCCGAAAAGCCTGCCAATCACACCAACAGGGGTTGTTGGGTGTTCAAGAAGGCAGGCAAGTTAAACGCCGAAAATGAAGACAAGGGGCTGCATAGCGATGACGACGAGGAGCCCCGGCCGCCGAACAACAGTGGACAGAAGGGTTTTCCCCCACAAGTGCGCACGGTGAACATGATATACGCAACCCACGTCCCCAAAAGGGAGCAGAAGCGCGCGTTAAGGGACGTATACGCGGTAGAGCTAGTCGCCCCAAAGTTCAACCCATGGTCCTCCTGCCCGATCACCTTTGATCGAAGGGACCATCCCACTAGCATCCGTCATGGTGGATTCACCGCATTGGTTCTAGACCCAATTATTGACGGATTTCATCTCACTAGAGTCCTTATGGACGGCGGCAGCAGCCTGAACCTGCTTTACTAGGATACAGTGCGGAAAATGGGCATAGATCCCTCGAGGATTAAGCCCACCAAAACGACCTTTAAAGGCATAATACCAGGTGTAGAGGCCAACTATACAGGCTCAGTCACACTTGAAGTGGTCTTCGGATCTCCAGATAATTTCCGAAGCGAGGAGTTAATCTTCGACATAGTCCCATTCCGCAGTGGCTATCATGCACAGCTCGGGCGAACCGCATTCGCCAAGTTCAATGCGGTACCGCACTATGCATACCTTAAGCTCAAAATGCTAGGCCCTCGAGGAGTAATTACGGTCAATGGAAACACCGAACGCTCCCTCCGAACGGAGGAGCACACGGCGGCCCTTGCAGCAGAAGTAGAAAGCAGCCTCTCAAGGCAGTTCTCCAGTCCGGCCATTAAATGACTGGACACCGTCAAGCGCGCCCGGAGTAACCTACAACAAGACCACCTGGCACGACCCAAGCAGGCGTAGCAATGCGCCCCCAACCCCAGCCGTCGCAAAAATGCGATACCAGTACTTCGCGTACATAACTACGCTCTAGAAATACCATGGGTACAGGGGGAGGGGCACCATCATGGCACGCCCGAAACACGGCTTAAACCGCACCAGGGGCTGCCGATTTTTTAATTTTCTCTTACTTTCAGGACTCCACACTTCGGAAGGCCTGTTCGGCAGTTCAATTGCCGCACAAACGATGCAAGAACCAGGGAAGCAGACAAGCCACGCCGCATTACAAAACTCCCAGGTGGTCTCTATCACGAGTAGTATACCTGTTTTCGCGTACTATTCCGCAGCTTGCCCCTGGAACGGACATGTTACATAATCCAACCTTTTGCTTATCGCATTATTTGTATCGTTCTGCTTTGATCGTAGCCCTCTTTAATAAACAGTGCATAGATTTTGTCTAATTTGCATTACTCTTTATATATATATATATATATATATATATATATATATATATATGTTCCTTAACGACATATTGCACCCGTACACTTTGGTACGGCCTAAATACGCCAGGGGCTTTAGTACCCCTCAATATGGTGTGAGAAGTCCGAACACTTTAACAAGTGCGGCACCCCGAACTTATAGCATTACATGCATCAGCTCCGAATCATGTCTTGGGTCAATAGTTGGGTTTTCCCGGCTCCTATGTTTTGGTGCCTTACATTCTGCTATATCGGCTAAGGTAGCACTAGGAGAACCACTGCGATTGTGCCCCAGTTGAGCTGGGTCGAGCACCTCAGTGGAGAAAGCTAAAACTGACTGTCATGATGAAGCGAGAGCTGGTCGCTGTTCGAGAGGTTTTTCGAGTCCCTAACGACTTGTGCCGCTTAGAGCGAGGAGCCGGCTCTATCCGGCCAAGGCGTGGATAGCGCCCCGAACTCGGTCTTCCGAATACCAGGGGCTTCGCTGAAATTTAAAATTAGAATTCTATGGCTAAGTGAGAGTGTTCATGCATTATAGTCTGATTGCCTTGTTCGTTGGGCTGAGCGCCTCCCTCGAAGGACCCAAACATGGGAAAAAGAGCGCTCAGGTTTATCCCCGAACACCCCAGCACTAGCGGCACGGGGGCAGAAGCCAACGACTTGCCATCTCTCAGAATTGATAAAAAACCGCACAGAAGGTAATATTTTAAATTCCAACAGCATTGCTTAGCGCATATGAACAAGTTTTCAGCGCGCAGGACAAAACGAGCAAGTTTCACTCAAAAATTACATCCCTAGAACATTCATCCGCCACAAGGCAGACATCCTTCAGAACATCCTTATAATAATTCTCGGGCTTGCGATGCTCTTTCCCCGGCGGTGGCCCGTCCTTCACAAGCTTCTCAGCATCCAGCTTGCCCCAGTGCACCTTAGAACGGGCAAGGGCCCTACGGGCACCTTCAATGCAGACGAAGCGCTTGATGACTTCGAGCCTTGGACAGGCCTCCACCAGCCGCCGCACCAGCCCGAAATAGCTCCCAGGCAGAGCCTCTCCAAGCCACAGCCGAACTATGAGGCCCTTCATGGCATGTTCAGCCATCTTGTGGAGCTCGACCAGTTGCTTCAAACGGTCGCTCAGGGGCACGGGGTGTCCGGCCTCAGCATACTGAGACCAGAACACCTTCTCTGTCGAGCTGCCCTCCTCGGCTTGATAGAATGCAGCGGCATTGGACACACTCCTGGGAAGATCTGCGAACGCTCCTGGAGAGCTCCGGATTCGGGTAAGTAACAAGTAACTCACGTTTATGTGTTTGCTTTGCATAAAGAATGCCTTACCCGCCGCTATCTTCTTCACCTCATCCAACTCCTGGAGGGTCTTCTGGGATTCGGCCTTGGCAGACTTGGCATTTTCAATAGCCACCACGAGCTCGGACGCTCGTGTCTTTGCGTCAAGCTCCAAACTCTCATGTTTTTCCATGAGAGCCTCGAGCTCTTGCCGTACACTGCCAACCTCGGCCTCATACTTCTCCCGCTCGGTGCGCTCCGTGGCCGCCCTCTTCTCGGCCTCGACCAGCGCTTGCTTAAGGGTCGCCACCTCAGACGTGGCCCCTACATTAGCCACGATAATCCTGTCATTTTTTGCAATTGCACCTTTTTATATATATTTAAACAAGGTATTTCTTACCTTCATTGTCCTCGAGCTGCTTCTTGGCACGCCTGAGCTCTTGCTCGGGCCGCTCGAGGTTCTGCTTTAGCATGTCCACTTCCGCAGTCAGTGCGGAGGACGCAAGCAGAGAAGCCTACATACGCATATTGACTCCTTTTTGTTAGACTCCTGCGAATTTTATTTGATCCTCTATTCGGCTTTTCTTCCCGAATGCCAAACAGAGCATCAGGGGCTACTGTCTATGCGGTAATATTATTTACACATTCTTTACTTACCTCAAAGCCTGTTAAAAGGCTAGTACAAGATTCAGTCAGTCCACTCTTGGCGGACTGAACCTTCTGGACCACCGCACTCATAATGGTGCAGTGCTCCTCGTCGATGGAGGCGCCTTGGAGCGCCTCCAACAGATTGTCTGACGCCTCCAGTTGGACGGGGGTCATCGGCACGGTGGGCTTGCTCCTCTTGGAAGGAGGTCCCCCGCCGGACTCTGGAACCTTTGAAGGTTCCGGAGCGGTGTCCGGCCTAGAGCCGGACTTGGAGCCCTGGGGGGTTTCATCCTCTTTACTCCTGGAGTCCGGGAGGTCGCCTTGCGACGCCTCCAGGACCACCTCCTCCCGCCTTGGAACCTGTTGGGACAACACTTCGGTGTCGTCCGTAGGGCGGGGGGAGGAAGCCGTCGGAAGCGAGTTCACATCCGACGAGTCCAGTGAGCCGCTCAACGACGCGTCGAGCCGGTCTTTGGGTGGGTTGCATAAACATATTTGACATAAGGGAAAGCTATGCAATAAACGAATACTATGATTTACTCTGGTATCCGGATACTTACGATTTTGCCAGGGGCTTGGCCCTGGGCGGCCACTCCTCTCCGCCGTCGTCGGCGTCGGTGGAGTAGTCCGGAGGAAGGGTTTTCCCCTTCTTGAACCCTCCGGCCTCCCCAGACAGGGCGGCCTTCCTTTTCTTCTCCTCCCGCTAGAGGGGGAGAGGTCTCTTCTTCTTCCTCCTCGTCTTCACGGGAGGAATGCGCCTCAGAACCGTCGGATGATGGATCCGGCACCTCCTGGCGCCGGGCACTCTTTCGAGTCCCTGTGGCCTTTTTCGTGGCCTTCTTCTCCGGCACCACATAGGGTGCCAGAACCAGCAGCTTCGCCAAGCGAGCATCCGCTGGGCCTTCGGGCAAAGGAGCCGGACAGTTGATTTGTCCGGACGTCACCTGCCAATCCTGTCAAAGGTAAGGGAGCTTAGATCCCGCATGGAGTCAAACTATGAAAAACTGATACCCTGTAAAAGGAAAAAACAGCTTACCGCATGAGCATGACGCTGCGTACTGAATCCGCGATCCTCGGTAGCGGATGCGGGGGCCTCGGCGCCCTTGAAAAGCACCTTCCAGGCATCTTCGTACATCGTGTCGAAGAGCCTGCTCAGAGTTTGGTGTCGCGCCGGGTCAAACTCCCACAGGTTGAAAGCCCGTTGTTGACACTTGAGGATCAGGCGGATGAGCATAACCTGGACTATGTTGACAAGTTTGAGCTTCTTATTCACCAGGGTTTGGACGCATGTTTGGAGTCCGGTCAGCTCTCCTTTTTTACCCCACGACAGGCCCGTCTCCTTCCAGGAGGTGAGCCGCGTAGGGGGTCCGGATCGAAACTCGGGTGCTGCGACCCATTCGGGGTCGCGCGGCTCGGTGATGTAAAACCACCCTGATTGCCACCCCTTCAGGGTCTCCACAAAGGAGCCCTCGAGCCATAAGACGTTCGCCATCTTGCCCACCATGGCGCCTCCGCACTCCGCCTAGTTGCCGGGCACCACCTTCGTCTTGACATTGAAAGTCTTGAGCCATAGGCCGAAATGGGGGCGGATGCGGAGGAAAGCCTCACACACGACTATAAACGCCAAGATGTTGAGGACAAAGTTCGGGGCCAGATCTTGGAAATCCAGGCCATAGTAGAACATGAGCCCCCGGAAAAATGGGTGAAGAGGGAAGCCCAATCCGCGGAGGAAATGGGAGAGGAACACCACCCTCTCATGGGGCCTAGGGGTGGGGATGAGCTGCCCCTTTTCGGGAAGCCGGTACGCAATGTCATTAGACAAGTATCCGGCCTTCCTTAGTTTTTTAATGTGTCCCTCCGTGACGGAGGAGACCATCCAATTGCCTCCCGCTCCGGACATGGCTGGAGAAGGTTGAGGTGGGGAGTGCGGACTTGGGCGCTAGAGCTCGAGTGCGCGAGAATGGATAAGCAAGGGAGGAAGAAGGCGTAGGTGAAAAGGTGGATCCTTATCCCCTTATATGGGTGGACACAACTACGTGTCCCCACCAGCCTGGTAAAACTCGCTTATCTCCAAGCGTCGTAATCAATGGCGCGGTTGGGTTACCCACGCCCGTATTGATGAGAATCCCGGAATAAGGGGAAACGATCTCTGCTTTAACATGACGTGCCAAGGAAACCGCCTCGCATGACGCGCTAAGGTGGGATAATGAAACGACTCAGATAAAGGCTTGGCCGTGGTGTGTCACACTACGGAATACGTCAGCAGATTAGATTTGTGTAAATATTATTCTCTCTATGGCAATATGTGGAAACTTATTTTGCAGAGCCAGACACTATCTTTGTGTTGAAAATCTTCTATGAAGTACTTGGAGGAGGAACCCGCCTTGCAATGCCGAAGACAATCTGCGGGCCGGACTCGTCGTCATTGAAGCCTGGTTCAGGGGCTACTGAGGGAGTCCTGGATTAGGGGGTGTCCTGATGGCCGGACTATACCTTCAGCCGGACTCCTGGACTATGAGATACAAGATTGAAGACTTCGTCCCATGTCCGAAAGGGACTTTCCTTGGTGTGGAAGGCAAGCTTGGCGATACGGATATGCAGATCTCCTACCATTGTAACCGACTTTGTGTAACCCTAACCCTCTCTGGTGTCTATATAAATCGGAGGGTTTTAGTCTGTAGGACAACATACAGAACAACAATCATACCATAGGCTAGCTTCTAGGGTTTATCCTCTCCGATCTCGTGGTAGATCTACTCTTGTACTACCCATATCATCAATATTAATCAAGCAGGACGTAGGGTTTTACCTCCATCGAGAGGGCCCGAACCTGGGTAAAACTTCGTGTCCCTTGCCTCCTGTTACCATCCGGCCTAGACGCACAGTTCGGGACCCCCTACCCGAGATCCGCCGGTTTTGACACCGACAGTGATGCATATCGTATAAGTATACCCACGGATACTTGAGGTGACATTGGAGTATCTAGGTGACATAGGTTTTGGTTGACTTGTGTCTTAAGGTGTTATTCTAGTACGAACTCTTGAATAGATCGATCAGAAAGAATAACTTTGAGGTGGTTTCGTACCCTACCATAATCTCTTCGTTTGTTCTCCGCTATTAGTGACTTTCGAGTGACTCTTTGTTACATGTCGAGGGATAGTTATATGATCCAATTATGTTATTATTGTTGAGAGAACTTGCACTAGTGAAAGTATGAACCTTAGGCCTTGTTTCCTAGCATTGCAATACCGTTTACGCTCACTTTTACCACTTGTTACCTTGCTGTTTTCATATTTTCAGATTACAAAAATCTTTATCTACCATCCATATTCTTGTATCACCATCTCTTCGCCGAACTAGTGCACCTTTACAATTTACCATTGTATTGGGTGTGTTGGGGACACAAGAGGCTCTTTGTTATTTGGTTGCAGGGTTGTTTGAGAGAGACCATCTTCATCCTACGCCTCCCACGAATTGATAAACCTTAGGTTATCCACTTGAGGGAAATTTGCTACTGTCCTACAAACCTCTGCACTTGGAGGCCCAACAACGTTTACAAGGAGAAGGTTGTGTAGTACTCCCTCCGTTCGGGATTACTTGTCTCGAATATGGATGTATATAGAACTAAAATACATCTAGATACATCCATTTCTGCAACAAGTAATTCTGAACGGAGAGAGTAGACATCAGGGGGCGCATGTAACACCCTCGATGCGACTATAGCTCCCATGTGTCGAGGCATGACTTAGAGACATAATCGCATTGAAGGCATATGTCGCAAGTTAGGCAATCTTCACAACATCCCATGTAATATGATAATAAAAGGGGAGATAACATAGTTGGCTTACACTCGCCACGTCAATCAAGTACATTACATCATCCAAACACTCATGGCCCGACTACGGCGCCAAAATAAAAGAGAACCCAACATGCGACACGGTCCCGATCACCCCCAACTGGGCACCACTACTGATCATCAGGAAAGGAAACATAGTAACGTTGAGAGTCTTCGTCGAACTCCCACTTGAGCTCAAGCGCGTCTCCTGGAGCGGAATCATCAGGCCCTGCATCTGGTGTAATAGTAATCTGTGAGCCACAGGGACTCAGCAATCTCGCACCCTCGCGGTCAAGACTATTTAAGCTTATAGGTAAAGCAGGGTAAATATAAGTGGAGCTGCAGCAAGCGACTAGCAAGTATGGTGGCTAACTTATTCGCAAAAGAGAGCGAGAAGAGGAGGCAAAGCGCGAGCGAGAAACTAGAGAAACAACCTGCCCAAACATTACTCCAACACCGTGTCCACTTCTCGGACTCCGCCGAGAAGAGGCCATCACGGTAACACACTCAGTTGATTCATTTTAATTAAGTTAAGGTTCAAGTTATCTACAACCGGACATTAAAAAATTCCCATCTACCCATAACCGCGGGCACGACTTTCGAAAGTTCAAATCCCTGCAGGGGAGTCCCAACTTAGCCCATGACAAGCTCTCACGGTCAACGAAGGAATAGACCTCCTCCCAAGACATTCCGATCAGACTCGGTATCTCGGTTCTTCAAGACACTTCGACAGGTTAAAACAAGACCAGCAACACCGCCCGAATGTGCCGACAAATCCCGATAGGAGCTGCACATATCTCGTTCTCAGGGCACACTCAGATGAGACTAGCTACGAGTAAAACCAACCCTCAAGTTTCCTCGAGGTGGCCCCGCAGGCAGCTCAGTTCGGACCAACACTCAGAGGAGCACTGGCCCGGGGGGGTTTAAATAAGATGACCCTCGGGCTCCGGAAACCCAAGGGAAAAAGAGGCTAGGTGGCGAATGGTAAAACCAAGGTTGGGCATTGCTGGAAAAGCTTTAATCAAGGCGAACTATCAAGGGGTTCCCATTATAACCCAACCGCGTAAGGAACGCAAAATCCGGGAACATAACACCGATATGATGGAAACTAGGGCGGCAAGAGTGGAACAAAACACTAGGCGAGAGGCTGAGCCTTCCACACTTTACCAAGTATATGGATGCATTAAGATAACATGGCAATATAATGATATCCCAACAAGTAAATAAATGTTCCAACAAGGAACGGCCTCCAATCTTCACCTGCAACTAGCAACGCTATAAGAGGGGCTGAGCAAAGCGGTAACATAGCCAATCAATGGTTTGCTAGGACATGGTGTGTTAGAGGTTTGACATGGAAATTTGGGAGGCTTGAAAGCAAGTGGTAGGCATCGTAGCATTGGCAAAGCAAAAGAGCGAGCAAACTAGCATAGCAAAGATAGTAGTGATTTCGAGGGTATGATCATCTTGCCTGCACAGTTGTCAGAGTTGACTGGATCCTCGAAAGCAAACTCAACGGGCTCCTCGTTAGTGAACCCATCTCCCGGCTCTACCCAAACAAGACAAACAAGCAACAAGGACACAATCAACCACGTGCAAGGATCAAACAATATGATGCAATGATGATATGCTATGCGGGATGCGATGTGGGATGCATATGCAAGATATGACAGGAAATGCAAGAACCTGGCATCAACTTGGAAATCCAAGGGTGCCACTGGAAATATGAGATGGAATCGCTTGAAAATGATATAAAGAACGCCAGAATCGGAGTTACGGTTTGGAAATGGCAAGCGATTCAAATATGACACCAGTCTGCGATTTACAGCAAGTAGCCATCTAAATGCAATGAGATGAACATGCTATAGCACCCAAACATGACAACAAAATACATGGCAGGGATGCATACAAGATGATTAACAAAAGTCTAGCACTGAGCTACGGCCAATTCATCCATTAACAGGTTCAAACAAGCATGGCAAAAATGCATATGACAAACAGATCTCAGACTTAGTGAAATTAACACTTGTCTGGAATTTCAGATCAAGTAGCCCTCTTCGGAGCAACAAAACTACATGCTACAGGACCTGAACATGGCAAAGTAAAGCATGGAATGGAGCTATTCAAAGAGCTTAACAAAAGTCCCTTAATGACCTTGAGCCAAAAGGGATCATAAAATACAATTGCAAGCATGTAAACATAGCAAAAACATAATCAGATCACAGACTTAGTAAAAACTGGCACATGCTGAAACATGACTCAAGTAGGCATGTTTACGAGCTCGATGCACTCACCACAGGGCAAGTCATGACAAACTAAGCATACACCATTAAGAACACACAAAATGCAAGCTAGACATGGCAAGAACAATAGCATAGCATGCATGGATCAACTACAACATCATCGGCAAAATTGCAAACAAGTTGACAATCTGCCCAGATTCACAAAGTAGCAAAAGTAGAGCTCGATTGACTCAAGCTAGGGTGCTCCATAATTGCAAACAAAGACATGGATGGATATAGCACTACAATATTAACAAAACATCCTTATTGATCATCCTCAAAAGAGGCACGAATCACTAGGAAACAACATGAACATATGGCCATATGAGATAAACAGCTCAAGGACTTAGTAGAATTGCTAAATCCCTGAAAACAGAATTACCAAGTGCACCACTTTGCAAGCTTGTGCTAGTCACCACAAACATCACAAAAATACATGGGTTGCACCTCTGGAAAGATGACAAAACCCTAAACAAAACATATGTAGATCATCAGGGCATATCATGCACACATTAATCATGGTAAAAATGACAAAAAGCTAAACGGAGTAATAGATCCGACAATTATCTCAAGTATCCCTCTTCTAACAGCATTTCGGGCATCAAGATGAACTCAAATGAAAATGATGCAATGGAATGAAATGATGTACTCTCTGAGATGAACATTTTGATATGCTATATGCATGAATCGGAGCTACGGATGCATAGTTACGAGGCTATGAACAAGAGCACTTGGATCTGGAATTTCGGGACTTAGAGAAAAAAACACCTCCGGATCTAGGGTTTCGGTGGCACGCAAACCGAGGCCGACCGGATCGAGCTCGCCGGAGGAGGGAGATGGCCGAAGGGGGGAGAACTCGCCGGAGAGGGGCGCCGGCGACGAGGCGCGGGCCTGGGGAGGCGCAGCCGGGCGCGGGACGGAGGGGCGCGGGC